>NC_079450.1:10413464-10493464 GCF_903798145.1 Danio aesculapii | reverse complement strand
TGTTTTACCTTCGATAAAGGCAGGTGACGTCGAATTTACATGAATAACAGTGGATGGAGATGTGAAGAGAAGCGCGTCACGGTTCTGTCCATTTGGCCAATTATGTGCACGAGTTAAAGCACGTGTGCAATCACACACAGACCAGCGATTTCACTCAGTGCAATATCCTTAAAGAGCTTATATACATTAATAAAAAACACTATATTTCTCTCATTAATGAGGAAACAGGAGTATTTTCCACAGTCATTAAATGCTCTAGGCGGGAAGCAGTGGTTTCCATAAAAACCTTCCGACTGCAGCTTAGATTGACCTATGATCACGTTTTTTGGGTCATAATAAAGAAGCCTTTCAATTACAGCATGACAGAAGATAAATATCGGATGGAGAGCGGCGTTCTCGAGATGCTCCAGCTCCAGGGTGCTTATTTGCGAATCCTACTATGACGAAGACTTTGCTCATGAATATTAATTAGGTCTTTCCACGTTCAACATAAATTATTGGCTGAAAGGAAGAGTGCGAGTCAGCTGGGTGAACGTGTCATGAATATTAATGACGCAACCTGACAATGGCGCAAACGATTGGCTGAATGGGAGATGTTGGCTTCTGAGCGCTGGTCGATTTACCTATCAACGAACTCTAGTACGGAAAAGGCTTGGCTGTGAATGCTAAGTAGATTACGTAACTGGACGCTCCAGGAAGGTTACCATGCAACGTCAGCGTGCCGATTAATATTAATAAGACGATCCTTCGCCGTAGTAGGAATCGTTAATTTCGCCTGTAGTAGGGTTGCACCCCGTTACACGTCACACGCGCCTTCGTTACAGGGTGAAGATACAGGCAATGTCACACAGCCCTCCTCATCGTCACGACTAGAAATTCACCGTATCTTCTGCAAAACATTTCTTGACAGCATTTGGGGAGAAATAATAACCGAAGCGCACTGGTGAGTGATGTTTAATGCTAATTAATTAGCGTTTTGGAGCTAATTTACAATCATAATTCTGCATAAATTTGATTTAAATCCCTCGTACAGGATTTAAATACCTCATTTATGTATAAGCAAGTGTCATATGTTGTATGTTTACGCTTCAGTAAGGGGATTCAGTCATTTGGAAATTGATGTGAGTCCATCAGTGATGGATGCAGACATGATGTTCATCCAAAAAATAATAATAATAAAAATGTTTGTAATTTTAACAGAGCACGTAAATTGCGTATAAAACATTTAATGGCGATGCTTTATCATTAAACATCATCATTTCAAGACATTAAAATGTATTTTTTCCTCCACACGAGCAGATTTTTTTTCTCTCTTCAGAAAAAAAAAACCGCTGTGGTTTTCCTCTCAGGACGATTTTTTTTGTTTATTTATCGTATTTATATTAAGCTATAATTGTCATATGTTTAAGAATGGATTAAAATAATAATTGATAAAAAGCCATAAACCCATAGAGACACAATCACCTTAAGCCTCGCCCCTTCACCTAATATCTCCATCAGAATAAGGCTGATTGGGTTTTCCATTCCCTTTTCCTCGCTGGATGATTACAGCACATTATTTAGTTTAATATATATTTTTCAACTGATTAATCACTAGAAATATAGATTGAAACGGTATTTGTAGCGCGTAATATCTTGAAGCATATAAATGACCTTGCAGCAGACATGAAGAATGAAAACCTGCTCCATGTGCGCGCGCGCGCCTGTGTGAGTGTGAATCTGCTCGATGATTTATTCCACTGGTGATTGCATTTAGTCTTGTCACGACAGCATGTGCCATTTCATGTGCTTTGACTGAATTGACAGTAAAGATCTACATGTGTCCGTGCTGCGCTTTCTGTGAAATAATGGCTTTGAGTTGGAAATGGCCAAGCAATCCCTGCTGAGTGCATGCAAATACTGTGCTTAGGCTGTGTGGAGATTAGTATTTGGCAGTTCTGATGGAATATGCACAGGGTAATTGTGGTCTTGATTGAGCTTTATGTTGTTAGGAGACTGTTAGTATGCAGATTACGCATTGGTTTCTGTAGTAGCCTGTGTGTAGACCGTAATATTGATTGTATTTTGAGTGTGTACAGTGCTGAAAATGCAAATAACTGTTTAGTAGATTTCATATTATAAAAATTGATAATAGGCTGCTAGTATTTATAGTTAGAATTGTATGTTTGGTAGTATTTCTGGAATGTAGAGTTTTGTTTTATTTATTTTTTTATTGTTTTATTTTGTTATTTTTTGTATTATTTCACTTTATTTGTCATATCTTGGTAAAAAGGTTTAAAGTTATGTAAGAATGTTATAAAGTAATGTTAAAAATATGTCAAAATGAATTGAAACAAGCCAGGACTTGATTGGATTTTGGTGTTTAACAGTGTCTTTTGTTGAATTATCACTTCAGCTTCACATTTAAAAGGCAGTTTGTATTATGTATAATTTAAGGTTTTCAAGATTTTATTTATTTTCAATTGACTATTTTTATAAGCTTCCATAAATTAAGTAAAAATGTAAAAAAAAAAAAAATAAATAAATAATATATATATATATATATTTTTTTTTTTAAATGTGTAATTTATATATGTTTATTTTTGTTTATTTGTTAACCCCCCCCCCCAATTTCTGTTTAACAGAGAGATTTTCTCAACACATTTCTAAACATAATAGTTTTAACAACTCGCTTCTAATAACTGATTTATTTTATCTTTGCCATGATGACAGTAAATAATATTTGACTAGATATTTTTCAAGACACTTCTATACAGCTTAAAGTGACATTTAAAGGCTTAACTAGGTTAATTAGGTTAACTAGACAGGTTAGGGTAATTAGGCAAATCGAAAAAAAATTAGCTTAAAGGGGCTAATAATTTTGACCTCAAAATGGTGTTTAAAAAATTAAAAACTGCTTTTATTCTTGCCGAAATAAAACAAATAAGACTTTCTTCAGAAGAAAAAATATTATCAGACATACTGTGATAATGTCCTTGCTCTGTTAAACATTATTTGGGAAATATTTAATAAAGAAAAGATTATTCAGAGGGGGGCTAATAATTCTGACTTCAACTGTGTGTGTGTGTGTGTGTGTGTGTGTGTGTGTGTGTGTGTGTGTGTGTGTGTGTGTGCGTGTGTGTGCGTGTGCGTGTGTGCGTGTGTGCGTGTGTGTGTGTGTGTGTATGTGTGTGTGTGTGTGTACATTATGTGTGTATACAGATTGTAAAATAAAAATTGTGAAATATTATTACACTATAAAATAGCTGTTCAAAAGTAGTTTATCATTTAATAAATGGAATATTCGTTTATTCCAGTGATTTAAAGCTGAATTTTCAGCTTCATTACTCCAGTCTTCAGAGTCACACAATCCTTCTGAATTCACTCTAATATTAATTATTATTGCTATTATTATTATTATTATTATTATTAATGGTATTAGTAATAAAAGCAATAATGACTGAAGTAATATTTCATTTGAAACTACATACAATAAGTAATAAATATATATTTAATAAATAAGTATTTAACATTTATTTTTACATTTAATAAATGATGCCTTGATGAACAGAATCTTTTTCTTTAAATAAAACCATAAAAATGGTAGTGTGTATATATATTTAGTCTGCTAAATGACTAAATGTAAATATATATATATATATATATATATATATATATATGTGTGTGTGTGTGTGTGTGTGTGTGTGTGTGTGTGTGTGTGTGTGTGTGTGTGTAAAAAGTAAAAGATGAACAGTAATAATGAGAAAATAAAAAAAGAATATAAAATTACAAATAGGATAAATAAAAATATAATTTATGTTTTATCAGAAATAAATAAATAAATATATTTAAAATTCTATAAAGAAATGTAATTAAAATAAATTCATAAAATAAAAGTAAAATGTAAAAAAAAGACCATAAAATATTAAAAATGACTTTATTTATAAGCTTCCACAAAATAAAAATTTAATGTAGAATATTTTTTATAGCTTAAAAAAATGTGTGGTAATTATAAAAATGAAAGTTTGAAAGTGACCAAAGGTAGACCTTCAGAGCCGAGCGGTTTGTCCTAATGTGAATTGATCTGCAGTTGTTTGAGCTGCGGTCCTCTGGTGGCTCCATCAGAGCTTCTGCTGCTCAGGATTGCAGCTGTTTCTCAATCATTGTGTGCTCGGAGCGCTGCACTGCTCTTTTCAACACTAACCTTGAGAGGAATCCTCCAAGGAGAAGACAGAGAAACAGGGTCAGAGAAAGGCTTTCACGTCTCTGATCTCTGCTGGTGATGATGGTTTATCTGACTGGGCCATCGTTCACTTCTCATTCAGGAGTAGGATAAGCGCTTGAGTTTGGTGCAGACAGGGCCTAAAATTAACACTCACCAAGAGCCAAATGCTTGTAAAAATCAATGCTGGCCAGGGTATGAAACAGAGTTACTCACCAGTTGGCTGGTACCTGTGAACATGATATGGTTAGGTAGGATTTTAAAGTCACAAATACTGGGATGTAATGATGTCAATATTTATGATGAGCTATGGTCCTTCAGTAAATGCTGCTGCACGTGATCTCCATCTCTGTTAATGCTGTGAGTTTGAGTCACTAATAATGACTATTTAAAAATACAACTCGCAACAGACATCTTCACAAGCTTGCAATGAGAACCATTTATAAAAAGAACGCTATATCAAAAGAGGAGTTTCTCTGTGGTTTTCTGCCAAAATAAAAGCTCTTTGTTTGACCTTTTAAAATAATAATAAATAAATGTTGGATTTAGTAATTTTATTGAAGTTATTTTAAATATTAGCTGTAATAACAATTAATAATATTATTAAATGCCAAAAAATTTGGTAGTTTTCTAGTGAACGTTATTAGAGTTCATTTGTATTTTTCATTTGTATGAACTCATAGTAATAACAACATCAATAATAATAATAATAATAATAATGGGAATAATAATGAGAATAATACAAATAATAATAATAATAATACTACAAATAATAATAATAATAATCCTAAAAAATGGCAAACTATTAAGTATTTCCCCTCATTTTTACACCCTGTGCACATATTGTAATGTCCTTTTCATTTACTGTAATGTACTATATATATATAAATATATATATATATATATATATATATATATATATATATATATATATATATATATATATATATATATATATATATATGAAGTGTTCAGATGCAAAAACCTCTGTATGCCATCTGAAATTTTCTTCTAAAATGAGCATTTTTATCAGGCTCCTACACACAGTAATTACTGAAAAAGTTCAGTAATTTCACTTTTATGGCAAAAAATAAGTTTTTTTCCATGACCGTTAAAGTAAAGTAACTCAACATAAACAAAGGAGGCTGAGAAAAATGTTCATTTTCGACAGAAATTTCAGATGGCACTGTATATATATATATATATATATATATATATATATATATACAGTTTATACAGTATATAAGGAACATCTTTAGTGTCCCCATCTTAGCCTTAGTGTCCCACCAGTGATGATATAAAGCCATATCGCACTGCTACTCATGTGATATTGCGTTTATACAACAGTTCGACGTCACAATCGTGTATATAAAAAAGGAAATCAAACAGTGTCTAAAAATCATTTTGTATGAGGAACTACTTTCTTCTGACGTCTGACTTCAGAACAGCAGAAGCTCATTCACCAACGTCAATTTTAGAGCTAGTATTTGAAGGATTCTCTAGCGTAATTTCTATAATGATGACAAAACAGTTGATTTTGCTGACATTTTAAGATTACAATGATGAACGGCATGAAATGTCATTAGTCTAGTGACAATTTCCAGTATTTCTCTGTTGCACAGCAATTAACCTTGAACAATCCAAAGCGAAGCAAACACTACCAGAAACTACCAGACTATAAATATAGCACTACAACAAACAAAAGAGTGAGAGATCGACCTAGAATATCATTTACCTGTTTTATAATGATTTGATCAGCTGTAGTTTGAAATTAGTGAGAGTTTTAGTGATAGTAGAGTTTTTCTCCTCTAAAGCAGTGGTTCCCAACCTTTTTTTGCCTGAGACCCCCTTTTTCCCTGGAAAATATTGTAAGGTTTAAATATTGTAACATTTAATGATATTATCACTCATATAAGTTATCAGTAAGGATGACACAAAATGTTGTTTTTAAACAAACTGTATGTTTATTATGTTGATAACTATATCTAGAAATGTTTACGCACAAATAATAGCCTAATGTAAAATAGAAAGGCAAAACATCAGTAGGCCATTTGTAACTGAAAAACGTAAGCCTTTAGGCCTTTAAATTGGCCCTATATTAGTTGCCAATTAGTTTTTTTTTTTTAAAGTTTCTTGTCAGTAGCTGTGACATTCCCTCATCTTATTTTGGGTGTGTGTCAATTATTTTGCTCTAAAAATGCTCCTGGCTTGTCGCGGTATTAGGGATGAGTCGTCGGCAATTGTCTTATAAATATGGACGGCCTCATGCATTCGTTAGCAAGAACTTTGGCAAAGATAATACACTGTGGCTGGGTCAGGATCTCCGTCTCAAGAAAACGGAATAAAATCGTAGTTCAGGTAGCTATCTTGGTATGCATTTTGTGTTTTCAGTATTGTTAGTGCTGCGGCCTTCACCTGGGTCTAGTATGCTTGGGTCATTAATATTAGCTGCTGAAGGTGAATCAGTAAGACTTGTTTGTGGAGGACGAATTACAAATTTGTCCATTTTTTTAGTCAACCAGGGGATAAAATGAACTAAGGCAATATGATCATTTTACTAATTTTCCACTGCTAAAATATTTTAAATATATGACACCACCCCCCACAGAGCGTGCTTAGGCCCCCTTTTAGAGGCCCCCTGTTGGGAATTGCTCCTTTAAGAGCTTATTATGTGGTCTTTGTCGCCATCTTGTGGCGGAACATCAACCGTCTTTACTCTGCTCAGTATGACAGGCTAATGGCAACCGATGCGATGTATCTCCGAAGTTATAAATATTTAAAATAGGCTCTATCCTTATTAATAAACTAATTAATAAAGCAAACAACTACATTCTTACCTAAAATAGCCTCAAAAATACATTATGTTGTCCAACAGCTGCAATATTTGTCAAACTGTAGTGAGTTTATTGATCTGCTGTCACTCTATGTGGGCGGAGTAATGCAGGAGGTGGCTGTAAGAGTGCTGATATTACAGAATAATGCACAGCTATCAGCCATAGGGATGGGACAATAACCATTTTCAAGGTATACTGTGGTTTGGAAAAGTCAAGGTTTTAAAACCGGCAAAATATTCAGATATACCGTTCATATGGTATATGTAAGATTTTTTATTTGCTTTATTATTATTATTATTTTTTTAGGACAACAGTATCTCCAGCAGAAAAGATATCCAAAAATGCTGTTTTAAATTGTAAAGAAATCTGTTTTAGAAACTGATGAAGAGAGCCGAAGTCATGGATTCAGACACGTTTACTGTTCTAAACTATTATAAATGTTTCTCAAAATTAAATATATTGTGTTCAAAGGGAAAAAAGTATTAGTTTTTCTAATCAGACATATAAAAAGAATATATTTTAGAGCAGTAATCACAATACCGTGACGATTTATCCAAGGTTATCATACCGTCAGAATCTTATACCGGCCCATGTCTAATCAGATATCAGCCTGTTTTCTACATGTGGTTTGTCCAGCCCACTCACCTGTGTGAGGCACACTCAGAATTTCATAGTCTTTTGAGGTATTCAGAATCACATGATGTTTTAATGAACAGATAATAACCTTTGCCAAACTCTGGTAAATAAATTATGTGTACAATCAAAGTGATGTGCATTTACAGAGTAAAGCTTGAAATCTGAAGCTCAGAAGAGCTGTGTGTAAATATACAGTATGAACTCTTGTCCTGTTTGAACTCAGATCTATATATTAATCTCCCTGCATACCTTCAGAGATGCTGCCAGTCTCTTTGAAGTGAAAGTGACATCGCAGTCTTCTACAGTATATATGTTTTTTAAAGAACATTTTTCAAGGTTAGACTCAAATGTCCTCAGTTTCACAGCAATGCTAATGGAGGGTGAGGGGATTCTTTAAAACCGCAGTATGCTATAGGTTCAGAGTCAGCATAGAACTCGAATCATAATCTCTCGCCCATTAATCCCTGCAGTAAAATATATGAGCTCTTGGGAATTCTCATTTCACATTGAATTCACCAACTTGTTAAGTAGCATGTCTAACTCTTTTAAAATTTAAAGGTGTTTGCAGTCAATTTGATATCTAAGTGAGGTGTTTCCAAGTGAACCAGTAAATTCCATAACAAATAATGGAGTGGAACATTCAGTCTTCCTTATATTTCCCTGTTTAATTCAGTGTGATGATTGCTGTTTTGTTTGTAACTATTTGTGCAATTTACAACAAGCAAGGTTTGAATGAAGATGGCTTTTAAAACAGTTTGCACTTGCATCTGTAGTGACAGAAAAGCACTCCCTGGTTTTTGATGAAATCTTGCACGGACAAAACCCATCTAGACACATGTCAATATTCAATATATCGTGATAACGAGCATGCACAATATTGATATCATGGGCATTCATTAATTTTCTTTCGGCTTAGTCCCTTATTTATCAGCGGTTACCACAGCGGAATGAACCGCCAACTATTCCATCATGTTTTACCCAGCGGATGCCCTTCCAGCCGCAACTTCCAGCCGCAAACATCCATACGCACTCATTCACGCACAAACACTATACGGCCAATTTAGCTTATTTAATTCACCTATAGCGCATGTGTTAGGACTTTGGGGGAAACTGGAACCCATGCCAACACAGGGAGAGCATGCAAACTCCACACAGAATTGTCAACGCAACAGTTAGCATCAGTTCATTTAACCACAGATGAAATAATGACAACTACCAAAGCATTTATGAATTTAAGGTGATGTTAATTTCTTAGTTTAAAGCCTAATAACACATTAAAATCAAAAGTTGCAATTGTTTTATTTTAACAATTGTTTTTATTGTTTTCTTAAATTTTTCTTAATTTTTAAATGTTTTTATTTAAAACATAAGTGGAGAGCGGGGTCTGTGAAAGTGAAACTTTTCATAAAAAGTTCATTTTATCAGATAATGTTTTTAGCAGAAATAGATTTTTGCTGTGTTATTAACTCACAACAGTGGTCTGTCAAAATCAGGTGCTATTTTGTATCAATGTAAAACAACTCCAATATAATTTCACTCTAAACAAAAGGTGCACGCTGTTACTTTTGACCCCGTCAGCAGAGATTTTTGCTAGATGCCACAATATTTGCTAGATTTACTGGCTAAGTCTTGCTTATTTAAAATATATCTGACTATGACCTTGTTAATGTTCACTGCAAACATGTTTTGTCCTTTATTTTTACAAAACATATTAAACTGCATTTTCATTTTAAATTTCATTTTCATCAAATGTTTCAAAAGCAATGCAACAATGCGTGATGTTTAAATTTTCTAAAGTTTTTGAATATTTTTTATTATTATTATTAACAAAATGCATACATTTTTTGAAACATCTGAATCCAAACACTGCAAACTCTAATGTGGAAGCAAAAATTAAGGTATCACTATTAGCAGTGGGACATAAATAACAGTTACTTTTATCCCCTCTTGCCATTTAAACCTGATTTACCTTTAAACTGAAAAACTCAGAGATTGCACACTTCAGGATGTGTAATTGCACTAAATAACCTGTAGATTGATCATTAGTGTGACAGGAAAAGAGAAACACAACTTTATAATAAGGAAAAAGAACCACTACAACAATGCACTTTCCACAATTAAAAACTGAAATTTAGAGCTAACAGCAAGACACGGTTTCGAAATCTGGCAGCTCCATCATGGGTTTGCTTGCTGAATGTGCAGTTATAGTGTGGAAATCAAATATCGCCAGGGCTTCGGGAAAATCCATTTGCTACTTTCATCCCACGTTACTTTCCTCCCCGCTGTCCCCAACTATGTTTATTTCTCACTGTTGACCTTAATGCATTAACTATCATTTACTAATGAGACTTTATTGTAAAGGGTTGCTTACTGTTTTTCATCATCCTTTTGCTATTTAATTGGTTGAAACTAGGGCTGCACGATTCTGGCTAAAATGTGAATCATGTTTTTTTAGCTTAAAATCAAGATCACGATTTTTCTCACGATTCTCTAGATGTAAAATCAAGGATAATATTAATTGGCTATTATTATTGTTAATTCTCAAACATATGCTAAAACAACAATAATAATATCAGACCTATGTAGCTCATACTGTTGCTTAAAATGCTACATTTTGTATAGTCATTATGGTGGACTTGATTGGACTTAAAATATGTCCTGGTTGTTAATTCACAGTAAATTGATTACATTCATTACTATTCGTAATTCTGAAGTTGATTATGTTTAAGACATGTGCTTGTCATCTGCCATTGACAACATTATTAGACAACATTACAACATTGACAACATTAGTTTTTACTGGTAAAATAGGACATTTGTCATTATCAGATTCCTTCTTGCATTATATTCAACATTATATAGGCTAGAGTAGTTATACTGACACAGCAAACATTTATTTTCATGCACAACACTCTGTGTTCGCTATGAAAGAAAAATACATATCAAATGCTTGTCGTAATCATAACTGTAAAATAAGTTATGATCATTTAAATGATGTGCGCGCCAGCTTCACTTTCACTTCCGAGTCACTTCCATGGCTGCCTTCACTTTGAGAAAAAAAACACACATGCAAATGTTTCAGCGCGGCTCTCAAACGATCGCTCTGTGCAACATATGATCGCTATTTACAACTTTATCACCTGTTATTCACAGCCTGCAGGTTCTGTTCAGTAAAGCAGGCGTTATTTGCATGCACGCGTTCTCGGTAGTAAACAAACAGCTCACTGTCAGCTCAAGTCACGTGTGGTTTGGCAGCGTATACATCATTACATTAAGACAGAAATTACATTTCTGGGTGAATTATACATTTTATAATAATTGCATTCGACACTTTTAACGCCATTTGGAGGTGTCAATGTTGCTGCGAAGACTTGAGCGTTTCTGCCTTTACGCTTCTCTCCTGACCTTGAAAAATTAATTGGCTGAATCGTAGAAAAGCTGGATTAAGATCGTGTGTAGGGTCGAATAGAGATCGTGATCTTTTTTCGATTCATCATGCAGCCCTAGTTGAAACCTTTGTTTATTCTGGATATGTTTATGCAATAAAGCAATAGCATAAGTATTTTTTGCTGACACTGTAAAAAAATATCCGTAAATGAGCAGTTTTCCAGATTTAATGTTTTATTTTTTATTTTTCTCCATTTATTTATGCTTTTGAATTGCATTATGGGACCATGATCTTTCTTCCAACAACGTTCACCCTTTAAAAGTTAGAAGAAGTGACTTTTATGAGCATTTTTATTAGTTTAAAGCAATGTCTTGTCTGGGTTGTTGTAAATTACGCTACAAAAGCCTTGTAATAAACTGTCAGCACATTTTCTGCTATTTTATAGACTTCTTTCTCTATATGTTAATTCTTTTACATCATATTATTTCAAACCACTGAAATGTCAATAAAAGTCACTTTGTTCAGCTGTAGAGTTTCAAATGTTGGCAGAAATCAACATCCCATAATGCAATTCACATCCGTAAATAAACAGAAAATACAAAATGAATCATACAATACGGTAAATGTTAATTAACAGATATTTTTTACAGTGCACTTGTTAAAGAAGCTTAGGTCAATACCGTGATAATAGCTCTGTGTGATCAAATTAATCACAACAAACCAAAAATACCAGCTAAAGCCTTCACTCAGCATTTCTTTTACAGTGTTTGAACATACAGTTGAAGTCAGAATTATTAGCCCTCCTTTGAATTTTTTCTTTTTTTAAACATTTCCCAAATGATGTTTAACAGAGCAAGGAAATTTTCACAGTATGTCTGATAATATTTTTTCTTCTGGATAAATTCTTATTTGTTTTATTTCGGCTAGAATAAAAGCAGTTTGTAATTTTTTCAAAACTATTTTAAGGTCAAAATCAGGGCTGTGCACATGGGGGGTGGCTGAGGTGCCCTCATTGGCTGAGGTGCCCCTCTTACCCTTACCCCCTCCCTCCCCTTCCAACGCGTCCGTGCCCCCGCCCCTCCACTGATTACGGTAATCCCCGTCTTCACTTCGCAAACTCCATCCACCTGACCCCCTCTCCCCCCAGTTCTTCCCTTCGCACTCATCCCCCCCACCCTTCTTCACTTCACAACCCCCAGCCACCCCCCCCCCCCCTCCAGAGTCTGTGCCCGCCACTGGTCAAAATTAATAGCCCCTTTAAGCTAATCATTATACAATAACTTGCCTAATTACCCTAACCGGTCTAGTTAACCTAATTAACCTAGTTAAGCCTTTAAATGTCACTTTAAGCTGTATAGAAGTGTCTTGAAAAATATCTAGTCAAATATTAATTACTGTCATCATGGCAAAGATAAAATAAATCAGTTATTAGAGATGAGTTATTAAAACTATTATGTTTAGAAATGGGTTGAGAAAAATCTCTCCATTAAACAGAAATTGGGGGAAAAATAAACAGGGGGGCTGATAGTTCAGGGGGGCTAATAATTCTGACTTCTACTGTATATAAAACAATAGATATTTATTGCTTAATATACCTGTTAAAGTAACCTTTTTTTGGAGCAATTTTGGACAATTAATCGCAACAAGAAAAATCTGATACCAGCTGTGTCCAGTTTGCGCTGGACTTTGTGTTTTGGGCAGTGTGTTGATGTTGGTGACGGGGCCCACCGAGGGCTTACGTGACTCACAGCGGCTCCGTCCTCTCCTGAGAGACTGCCGTTCAGATGCTTCAACCATCCACACTCATTCCCAGATCCATTAACTCAAGGCTTCTGCTGTCACTTTCACTCTTTGAAATACACCAGACGCTGTGAGCTTTGGCCTTGTTAGAAAGGGGTTTATCTTGCGGAGCAGATGTCAGAGACAGCCAGTGGGTCTCAAAGTGTGTTTAAATTATCACCCTGTGTGAAATTAGAGTTCAAACAAGTAAAAAAATAAGATGATGGACTGAAGGTGAAGCAGAAAATGTTGGGGAACACTTTAGAATAATGCTACATTACTTAAAGGTGCAGTAGGGGATCTGCCTAAATGCTAACCGGTTAGCATCATATCTTTTAAATACAATCCCTCCCCTACTCTCCAAAGCCACGCCTCCCGAAATCACGAGCATGCACATTAAAGATGACAGAGACCCACTAGTTCATGTCATTCGCCAGTTAGAAAACTTTATAGTACTTTATAATACTACATATCTGAATGAAAAACTGTATTATATGTAGCACGTTTTCAGTTGTGTAGCAAACAAAATTTGTCATAATGTGCAATATTCCCTGCATGTAAGTATCGCTCACCTCACTTTCGCTTTTTCGTCCTAATGCGACTACTGTATGCTTAGTGATTGGCCGGCGGCGTGCAGTAATTACACTTAACACTAAGTCATACTTGCAACATAGGCTCATTCTGAAAACTTAGCCCTACAGACGTTTCTGGAGACCGCGAATTACGTAGCCAGAGGTATGTATGTCTACATTTTATTTTTTTTTAAACGAACGTTACGGGGCGGTATGATGACACCATTCCTTTTTGAGCTTACCAGCTGACCACTTACCTCCGCATGGAGTGCATTCCGGCTGCAACAAGTTTGTCCCGTTAGCGCGCCATGTTCGCCGGCGGACTTGTGACGCAGAGAGGAGTTGACCACGATGACAGGGTTTGAGTCCAGTGAAGATCGGTTCTAGAAAGAAGTTAAGACAAAAACAGAATTCAAAAACTAAAATAAACAAGTAAATAGCAGGGTGAGAATGGTAAAATCTGAAAATGTGGTAAAAATATCAGACGAGGGCTTTTCTTTTTTTGGATTGCTTTTGAATTGTGTTGGTTGAGTTTAGGGAAGGGGGAGGGTGGGTCAGTGGATTGTTTGCTCAGTCAGTCAAAATGTCTTTCAAAAAGTCAGTCGAAAAGCAGCCTTTGGTGGGTTTACGCGAGAAGAACAGGCGCGAATGGCACTCGCTAGGGAAATTTAAGATTTCAAAAAGCGTACACAGCGGCCTCTTGTTGATTTGCGAAAATAAAAACTGCAGAAAAACGTGCCGGCGGGATGTATTTCACTGTCTCCAGAAACGTCTGTAGAGGTACGTTAACAGAATGAGCCTGGGTTGCATACTTACATGCTATTTCAGACTGCATATTCAGAGTAGCATGGTAAACTATATAGGGAGTCCGTCACAGGTCATCATTGTTCAAAAATTAACCAATGTGAATATAAAAGCAACTTCACCTCAGTAAAGCAAGCTAGCCGGAATAGCACTATTTACTGATGTTTTGTTGTTAAACTAAATAAAAATCTACATTATCGATGCTGTAAAAGGTCCCTTATGAAACTGAAAATAGTCGCATCAATCTTTCGCCGGAAGATTTCAGTGACTGAACAACACTTCTGTGCATATAACCCATTCATAACAATACACAATCTACATCAGCTCTGCGTGACTAAAATGGTTTTAAAACATAACATGACCTGTCTAAAAGAAATACTTCAGCCATGGTGTCGTCCTTCCTCCAGTGTGCAAAAGTAACTCCAATATTGATTCAGGATTTTAAAGTTTTAAAGTCAGCATTTGTTTGCGGCGCGCGTGCACACACATCGGTGAACGGGGTGTGCAGTTGTACAAATCTACATTTGTTGACATTATTGGTCCGACAATATTTAGTTGGATGAACATTTTTTAGTTTTATACCTTACCCAGAATATAAAAATACATATGAATACATTTAGATCATTTACTTTAATCAGTACTATTGGAACATGTGAAGAGACTTTTATCCAGAACAACAAAAAATTATTCTGAAGACAATCACCTACTGCACCTTTAATGTATTTACTAACATTAACTAAGTAAGACTCTCGATTTACCACTCAATCGACGTTCCTACTCTCACCTATGGTCAACGATCTCGGATACAAGCGGCCAAAATGAGTTTCCTTCGCAAACATGGCAGGGCACACCTTTATAAATAGGGTGAGGAGCTCTGTCTCTCAGGAGGAGCTCGGAGTAGAGCCGCTGCTCCTCCACATCAAGAGAAGTCAGCTGAGGTGGCTCAGGCATCTGTTTTGGATGCCTCCTGGATGCCTACCTAGGAAGGTGTTTAGGACATGTCCCACCGGCAGAAGGCCCTCCCCCAAGGGAGGGACACATAGTCCCAGGACACACTGGAGGGACTATGTCAAGGAAAAAACTGCTGGTTCAAGCCTTGGCTGGGTCAGTTGGCATTTCTGTGTGGAGTTTGCATGTTCTCCTTGTGTTTGTGTGGGTTTCCCCTGGGTTCTCTGGTTTCCCCCACAAGTCCAAAGGCATGCGCTATAGGTGAATTGGGTAAGCTAAATTGTCTGTTTTGCATGTGTGTGAAAGAGAGTGTATGGGTGTTTCCCATTGATGGATTGCACCTGGAAGGGCATCCGCTGCGTAAAACATGCTAGATAATTTGGCAGTTCATTCCACTGTGGCGACCCCTGATTAATAAAGGGACTAAGCCGAAAAGAAAATGAATGAATGATATTTCATTAAAATGCTGATTAAACGTGTGTTGGCAATGATTTTCATTGGTTGAACAAACTAATAGCGCCTAACCAAACTCAAACCATTGGCTAAATCATTTGAGCCAATGCTTTAATAAAAGTTTTGGCAGGGCTTCAGTCATTTGCAGTTAAGTTCACTTCAGTTTCTGTCATTCTTACTGCCGTGTCTCTCTATCTAGTCCTTGTCGTGGATGTTGGTAAACTCATGTTATGTCCTCTGGGAAGCCCCAGGGCCGTGTGTGTGTGTGTGTGTGTGTGTGTGTGTGTGTGTGTGTGTGTGTGTGTGTGTGTGTGTGTGTGTGTGTGTGTGTGTGTGTGTGTGTGCGTGTGTGTGTGTGTGTGTGTGTGTGTGTGTCCATCAAACCACACATCCCGTCTGCCTGCTGAATAATGTATTAGTTTTACATTTGGCACAAATAATGGTTTACTATGTGGAAAATGGCTTCAATGCGCCGTTAAGACAAGTGACTCAGCATGTATTGTTCTTGAAGGGAACACTGTTAAGGCTGAAATTGCTTTTCAAATTATTTAAATGAATAATTAATTAGCCAGTTAGGTGTATTAACAGGGTTATTATGTGGGATGGCATGTAAAAGATTTATAATGGCTTTTATGTAATAACAGTTCAGACAAGCACTGTTTAATGGCAATGCTGCTGTAGATGCAGTTAATAGAGTATTGAGATTTAAGATAAGAGTTTTGTATTTAAACATGTTTCTATATCATTTATCACTTTACAAAATGACCTAAATAATACAGTCAGTTGGTTCCATCATTTTAAGACCCGAAAATATTATCTTCATTATATCTTTCAGCGGGGAAAATGAGTATTGAACGTGTCATGTTTTTTCTTGGGAATAGTATTTCTAAAGGAGTTGTTGACATGGAACTGAACCAGATTTTGGTAAAAATCCAAACAATACACACATAAAAACAAAACAAAACAACAAAAACAATCTTAAAAATTAGTTGTGTGTTATAACAATGTAATAACACAAGAAGAAAGTACTGAAATGTATTTAATACTTTATATAAAAGGCTTTTGTGGTGATGGCAGCTGAAAGACGCCTCTCATATGGAGAATGAAGTCATGTGCATTGCTCAGGTGTGAGTTTTTTCACAGACTTCAACAGAGTGTAAAAATCCTGATGGTTCTGTGGGTCTCGTCTATCAAATCTGATCTTTATTTTGCATTTTTTATTGGATTCAGATAGGATGATTGGCTGGGCCATTCTACAGCTTGATTTTCTTTCTCTGAAACTATTTGAGAGTTCCCTTGGGTGTGACACATTTATCCATATGCTCTCATAATGTTTAAAGAAATGACTCCTCCCTGTACAAGTAAATCTCTTATCTGATTAGTGTTTATTGGTGTGAGGGTGTGGTCCTCCAATCACAATCATCCAATCAAATCACTTCCCCCCAAAAGCAATTATCGTCCTACTTTTTTTTTCATCCAAGGCATAGTTTTGCCTTCATCCTCCTGCTGGTGTAGATGTTGGACTGAAGCAATTCATTTAGAGTGAGGAAGGGCAGAAGGTTGCTGAAAAACTACTGAGAGATTTCAGCTGCTGTCTGGGCTTTCACTGGCTTTCTACACCTTCCTTTCTTCATGTGTTCAATACTTTTTCCTTGCGTCATTTCATTTTATTACGCATAACTTAATTTGTAAACTAATTAGATTTGTTTTCTTTGTATTTATGGATTTCTTTGGTTGTTCCCAACCAAGTCAACAGCACCTTTAGAAATATGTTATCTTGTTTTAAGAAATAATATGCCAAAATTAAATGTGTTTTTTCCTTAAAACAAGCAAAATAAGCTTTGTTTGTTTATTTTGACATAAGATGATTTTGCTTACCCCGTTGGCAGATCATTTAGCTTGTTTTAAGGAAAAACACTTAATTTCAACATTATTTTTTAAAACAAGACAATATGTTTTGCTTGTTTTGACAATTGTTCTTGGTTTAGGAATTCTTAGATATTTAGACTAGAAAACAGACAAAAAAGTGCAGACTCATTCTCTCTCTCTCTCTCTCTCTCTCTCTCTCTCTCTCTCTCTCTCTCTCTCTCTCTCGACATGTGCTGCATCTCTGTAGGTCACTGTTGCTGAGCAGGTTTCTGCCAACCTTCGGCCGCTGACATTTCACTGCCTCGGCCAAACTGACCCCTTAATGCAGGGCATGGTAAATGTCTGCTTTTTTTTAGATGAAGGGCTGGGCAGCCAAAATAAAAACATAACGATTTCTAAGTAATCTCAGTCTGAAATCAACAGTTGGTTCTGTGGAGTTTGGCATAATCCTGTTGCTAGGCTACACTCTTAAAATAAGGATGGGTTTTGCAAAGAGGACAGAGAAGAACCATTTTTATTTTCACAAAGACTCTTTCAGGGATCAGATTAAAGAAAATAACATTTTTTTTGGTAGTGTGGAGAACACGTAGTAATATAAATAATCTTATTTCTCTGTAAAGGAACTGTTTTTTGTGCAATGGGAATATTGCATGGATGTTGAATAGAATCATTAGTGCCGATAAAGAACTTTTGTTTTTAATCCTCATAACACATTCAGGACTTTTACATACACACTGAAAAATATGATTCATTGAATTTGTAATTTTTTTAAGGTAAGTGGTTGCAATCAATTTATATGGGCTGAATTTAAACAAAAAAATTGAATTGGACATTACTAAATGTAGTTTGTTTGTTTAAATTCAGCCCATATAAATTGTTTGCAACCACTTACCTTAAAAAATTGCAACACAGGCTCATTGTGAAAACGTACCCCATATACATTTCTAGAGAGCCCGAAGTATGTAGCCAGAGCTACGTATGGTTGCATTTCGTCTTTAAAACGAACACTACATGGTGGTATGATGCTGCCTACAGCTTCTGTTTCCTTTCGCTCTAACAGCTGAACGCTTATCTCCATGTGGACAGCTTTTTTGCTGTTTGCCAAGTAGCTTGTCTCGTACGTCGGCAGACTAGAGACGCAGAGAGGAATTGACTGCGACGAGAGGGTTTGAGGTCCAGGGTTACGTTCTTCGAACCTCGCTTAAACGATCCAAGATGATTTGGCAGATCCTGGATCTTTTAATCTTGATAACTGATCATTTGGTATCAGAAGTGAGTTATATGAAAGGTAAAGACTTCTAGATTATGTTTATTGTACCAAAATAAAATCTGATCATGCCTTGATTTTTAATGATTTAATTAGGACAGTAAGGTCTGACTTTGCTCAGACAAAAGTCTTGTCACTTAACAAAAATAATGTCCAGTATAGAATATAAAGTCATGGTGCAGTGGAAAAGAGTTCATATTGTGTACGACTCCCATGAGCTTGGAGGACTGCATCCATACATCTCTGCAGTGACTCAAATCACTTATTAATAAAGTCATCTGGAATGGCAAAGAAAGCGTTCTTGCAGGACTCCCAGAGTTCATCAGGATTCTTACCCCAGACATGCTCAATAATGTTCAGATCTAGTGACTGGGCTGGCCAATCCTGGAGCTCCTTGACCTTCTTTGCTCTCAGGAACTTTGATGTGGAGGCTGAAATATGAGAAGGAGCGCTATCTTGCTGAAGAATTTGCCCTCTCCTGTGGTTTGTAATGTAATGGGCAGCACAAATGTCTTGATACCTCAGGCTGTTGATGTTGCCATCCACTCGGCAGATCTCTCGCACGCCCCTATACTGAATGTAACATCAAACCATGATTTTTTCTTCGTTAAACTTGACTGATTTCTATGAATCTTGTGTCCATGAGGGTTCCAGTAGTTCTTCTGCAGTATTTGTGATGATTGGGATGCAGTTCAACAGATGATTCATCAGAAAATTTGACCTTCTGCCACTTTTCCAAATGATCAACTAGAAGTCAAGTTATTATTTGTTGCTCTTACAATTTACCGACAGCAAGACTTTTGTCAGGTAGTGTATGGTGGCATGGTGGCGTTTTTACTAAGAGGAGCATGTCGTGGGTTGATGACTTATGGAAATGTAGCCACATATACAAATGATTCTTAATGTGTTAATTGTTTTATGTGTAATAAAAAAAAGAAAATTCAGCATTCACAAACCCTGGTCAAAGCCATTTGATGTGACCAGACGGACTATCGGCACTCTAATCCTAAACATCTGCTTTACGGATTAGCCTTTATATTAGCCTCTCCATGGATTTATTATAACATGATATCCGAAAACACACCCAAACAAGATGACTTTATAATCTCTGACAGCATTTCTCAGATTAACACACATCTTACCTGCACAGAAAATCACTATGCAGAGCGTGGAGAATATCATCTGGTTGCATTAATACTTATTTTCTGTAGGCTTGATTTTCAGTGTTGATGTCGTGCAATATGGTGCTATTTAGGGTAAAGTTGACTTGGAAAGGAAGTTGAGGTTTTATATTATCACCAACCTGATTTCACCAAGTACAACATGTTCCTAGATTTACATCTATGCTGATCCTAGAGCAACATTCCAATCAGAATTAAGGGATATGTTTACAGTCTATGTTAAGTTTAAGCTTACGGTTAGGTTTACACACTTCTACATGATTGTTATTCAACTATTATTCCCCTCTGATTTGGGAAATAATGTACCGTTGTAGTTGGGTTGAGGGGTAGGGATTAGGTCTGGATTACAATTTAAAACAAAAATTATGTTCCAGGATCAACATAGATGTTAATCCAGGATCGCATTGTACTTGGCTAAATCATGACGTGCATTATATTATTCCCTGTTGCTATTTGAGTAAAACAAACAAAGGAAGAAGGCAAAATTATGGTACTTCATTTTGTCTGTGGGGAATTTATTTGATAGGATGGTTGAGATTGGAGGATCCCATGTGAGTGACAGGTTGACGACGCCTTCGTACCAATAAGCAGCAATCAGAGAAGAGATTTAGCTATGGGGGGGGGTTCTTTAAACATTATGAGCTCTATTTTAATGATCTAAGTGCAAAGTCTAAAGCAGATGGTGCAAATTAAGTGTTCGTATCCTCTTTTTTAAAGATGGAAAAATATGATCTGCACCCTGGTGCATGGTCTAACAGGGTTGTGCTTATTCTTCTAATGAGTTCTGGGTGTGCTTTGAGCATAACATGCTTTAAACCAATCAGAGTCTCATCTCCCATTCCCTTTAAGAGTCAGTTGCGTCACACCATGGCACATTTGCTATTTACATGGCGGACTTTGTAAGAGGGAAAAACTGAACGCTTCACTAGCGAGAAAACAGTTAAACAGACCCTCTGCAGCGCGAGGATAAAGAATGAGCTTCCCTGTTTTGGCCTCTTTACTTTCTTTTTACTTTTTACTCTTTATTTTACTCCTTCACTTTCGTGGATAATTAAACGCTGGAAACTCCCTCCACTGAAGATATCCATTAACCCACACATTTAGTTTCGTTTGTTAAGCGCAAAGATTTGTTTCAAAACTATTTCTAAATTCAGTTCTAATTTCTGAACTAAGAAATGAACAACAAAATCTAAAGTATATATCCAAACATCAGTTTCTTGAGCCAGCCCCTAAAGGCCAGTCGATGAATTGCAATTTCTGGTATTTTCTTCCTGATGGAGAGCGGGAAATTGCGCTTGGGTATTACATGCCTGTCAATCAATATCGGTGGGTGGGGAAAACCGCACTGCTACATCAATTCGATTTAATTCAAGTTTATTTGTATTGCACCTTTCACAATCATTATTGTTCAATAAAGTATAACATCAGATTGCGTTGGGCCTCAAAATAGCTGGGATTTGGATTCTATTTTAATGTTAGATATTTAATTAGTTTAAAAAGAAGACTTGTGTTTATGTCACTTCAAAATGACTGTGGACACACTATCACATATATACTAGACCATACCAAAAGTTGATTTTGCATGATAACGGAGAGAAGATTTTTTCAACACTTTTCTAAATATAATAGTTTTAATAAATCATTTCTAATAACTGATTTATTTTATCTTTGCCATGATGACAGTAAATAATATTTGACTAGATATTTTGAAAGACACTTCTATACAGCTTAAAGTGACATTTAAAGGCTTAATTAGGTTAATTAGGTTAACTAGGCAGGTTAGGGTGATTAGGCAAGTTATAGTATAACGATGGATTTTTCTGTAGACAGTTGAAAAAATTAGCATAAAGGAGCTAATAATTTTGACCTTAAAATGGTGATTAAAAAATTAAAAACTGATTTTATTCTAGCCGAAATAAAACAAATAAGTCTTTCTCCAGAAGAAAAAATATTATCAGACATACTGTGAAAATTTCCTTGCTCTGTTAAACATCATTTGGGAAATATTTAAAAAGCAAAATAAAATTCAAAGGGGGTTAATAATTCTGACTTCAACTGTATATAACTGGGATTGAAAAATCCAAAGCAGAAATAAGTCCCTCTGTGGTTGTTTTTATTGTTAGTTAGTATATTCGCTCCTCCAACGCCATCCCATGAGCCTCCTCACACTCACACTGCTGCGCTGCTTTCTTGTCGTCTCGGGTTGAATGATGATCTACACTCCCGCTGGCGTCCACTCCGCTTCACAACTCAATTACATAATTGTGTCTTTCATCACTAGTGAACAAGAGGTGAGGCCTCTGCCCACTGCTCATATCAGAGTTAATCCGCAATCAGCTCCATCATGAAGAGATCATAACCATGAAGAAGATCTTTTACTGATATTTGACAAGTAACACGATTCACGGCCTATTTTACTATAATTATCTGACACATTTCCAAGTTCTTATGTTCACTAAAGCAACATTTATTTGATTAAAGATACATTAAAAGTGTCAGTGGTTTAATTATAAACTACTGACACTTATATATTCACTATTCACCCAAACATTGCACTTTTTGTGAAACATATATTTTTTACATCTTTCTTTTGAATATATTTAAAAGTCAGAAACAACAGGAGTGACCACATCACCCCAATTTTTCCAAAATCTGACCATGATTTTATCTGACCCCAATTTTATCCTCCTTACACTGGCTGCCTGTTAAGTTCCGTATTGATTATAAACCACTGCTTCTTACCTATAAAGCTTTAAATAATCTAGCTCCTGTTTATCCAACCAACCTTCTGTCTCGCTACAATCCAACCGGCTCTTTAAGATCTCAAAACGCAGGGCTTCTGGTAGTATCCAGAATAGCTAATACTAAAGGAGGTCGAGCCTTCTCATTTATGGCTCCTAAACTTTGGAATAGGCTTCCTGATAATGTCCGAGGTTCAGACACACTCTCTCAGTTCAAAACTAGATAAAAGAGCCATCTACATAACGGTATGATGCATGTGCCCCACTGTAAAGCATATTTTTCTGCATCATCACTCCAGTCTTCAGTGTTGCACAATCCATTGGAAATCATTATAATATGCTGATTTATTCGCTGTTTTGGAAACCTTTCTCATTAGTATCAATTAGGACTGCACAATGTTGGAAAAACTGACGTTGTGATATTTTGTCTTATTGCAATATAGTGTATGCGATATGAACGCAACTTCAGCTGATAAACGAAATAGCTCTATTTGGAAAGAATTGATCATTTTAGCTTGATTAGGATGATTTTGAAGGAGAGAGCATCTCCCAGAAATTATACAGTAAATAAGAAATCACAAGCACAGATGAATACAATAGAGCAAAGCCAAATAAAGATTAATTTCTGGATTTCAGGGGAGTGCAAAAGGTTTCAGGTAAATAAATTTAAGGGCACCTATGATGAAAATCATCGTTTGTAAGCTGTTTGGACAGAACTGTGTGTAGCTATAGTATGTCCACAGTCAAATTGGGGTGATGTTAAGACAATTAGTCTCTTTTTTATTTCCTGATGTTAAAATAGGATTTAAATCCCTCCCATTTTGTGGCCCACCACAACGTGACGTAGGAGTGCGGTTTACCCGCCCATCCTATTGATTGACAGCCGTGTATTAACATGACTCTCTTCAACTCTCACATTGTCACCCACTGAAGCTAAGCAAGACTGCGCCTGGTCAGTATGCATGGGAGACCACATAGGAAAGCTAAGTTGCTGCCGGAAGTGGTGTTAGTGAGGACAGCAGGGGGCGCTTAACCTGCAGTCTGTGTGGGTCCTAAAGCCCCAGTATAGTGAAGGGGACTCTACACTGCTCAGTGAGCGCCATCCTTCGGAGAAGACGTTAAACCAAGGTTCCGACTCTTTGCGGTCATGAAAAATCCAAAGATGTCCTTTGAAAAATAGTAGGGGTTTAACCCAGGCATCCTGACCAAATTTTTTCCACTGGCCTCTGTCCATCATGGCCTCCTAACCATGCCCATATCATAATTGGCTTCATTACTCTGTCTCCTCTCCACCAAACAGCTGGTGAGTGGTGTGCAGTTTGGCGCAATATGGCTGTCATTGCATCATCCAGGTGGATGCTGCACACTGGTGGTGGATGTGGAGATTCCCCCCATGTCTAAAGCACTTTGAGTGTCTAGAAAATCACTTTATAACTGTAATAAATGATTAATATTATTATTATTAATGCGTATAATCATGTCAACAAGACAGGACGTGTGCAAAGCAATCGGGATTAAAAGATCTGTTCAGCTTTCTGTGATTATCGCTTTGCTCGACAGCTCGCTACATATGGTGCCAAACTTGTGTGGCAGAGTGTTACGGACCAGGGTTTCAATCTGGTTTCAGAGACCTTTACACCCTTTTTTATCAGGGGTTGCCACAGCAGAGTGAACCACCAACTTATCCAGCATATGTTTTACGCATCGGATGCCCTGCCAGCTGCAACCCAGTACTGGGAAACATCCATACACACTCATTCACACTCATTCACCTATAGCGCATGTCTTCGACTGCGGGGGAAACCGGAGCACCCGGAGAAAACCCACACCAACACAAGGAGAACATGCAAACTCCACACAGAAATGCCAACTGACCCAGCCGGGACTCGATCCAGCGACGTTCTTGTTGTGAGGTGACAGTGCTAACCACTGAGCCACTGTGTCGCACCCCCCACCCCCCCACCCCGGGGTACATAATGAATGCATTTTGTGTGTAAAATGAACATATGGACGGCTTTTCCTGGGGGACTGGGTAGCTCGGCATATATGGCACCAGACTTTGAATGCGGAATGGACCAGGGTTCGAGTGCGGTGAAGGAACCAGACAAACCAGACAAAACTAAACCTGGAAAAAGAGCAGTGGGAAACCAAAGTTAAAGCACTCTCCTCTAGTTTGCTTTTGAATATATCATCGCATTGTTGGGTTAAGGAGTTAGGGTGTGTGGGTCAGTTGATACCAAGCTGATTTATTATGCATGACAACAAGCCGACATGCCTCTCTCACGGACTTGTGGCAGAGAAATGGGCAGAAATGTATACAGCGGCCTCTGGTGGATTCACGAGAAATGGCACATATGAGAAACTGTGTCCCACTAACGTATTTCAGATTGTCAAAAATGTATATGGCGACCTTTAGTGGATATGGGAAAACAAAAACTGCAAGAAGACATGGTACAGGGTGCATATTTGTCAGTTCTCAAAAATGAAGCCCTGGGCACATATTTTTAATGAGCCTGCGTTGAAAAATATTTAAAGAAAACTCACTAGTTCTGAATCCAGTGTTTCAAGCAACCATATCTGCAAAAGCCCCTAATTTTTGCAGTATTTTTGAAGGGCACTTTCTCCCTCGTCTGTGTTTTATGATCTAACGTTTTATTAAATGACATCTAAAGGCCTGTAATGTGGTATTGTTATGAGGACAGTGTGTCAGGGAGTAGATTTGACAGCTCTGGGCTAAGCTTTAGTTCTCAGAGCTTTTAGGCCCTGTTCTTTAGCTCTAACATATGTTCCTGTACCAGTCTAATTGAAGAGCGAGTGATCCACCAAGAGAAGGACTGTTGTTCCCGGCAGAGCCATTTCACATAGAAACGCACACACTGCTGCTTTCTCTGTCTGCACAGCACTAGTTATTGAACTAGTTATCCAGAGGTTTAACTGGTTGACGTTGAATTGAATTGAATTGAATTTTATTTGACAGATTTTAGACACACTTTTAGACAAGACATTTTAGATTTTAGACAAGCTGTACAAGTATCCCATACATACGTCATTGAGTGTTTTTGAGATTGCTTAGGAAGGATAGTTCAGCAAAAAACATGAGAATTGTGTTGCTGTTTGTTCTCCGACATGTGCTCTGGAGTGCTCTTGTGGGTTTGTGTAAGGATTAGATTGAGCTTTAAAGTCTTAGCTTTCATTTATTGAGATTAAGTAATATGCTAGAATATGCTAAATTAAGGTAATTTTGGGTTATTTGTAAGACTGGAATAATTGCATACAATCTGTGTTGACTGCTTTAGTGGTCTTTTTGGAGATCGTCATATTTACAGTGAATTTTAATTGTATTATCTTTTCATTAAATGATGTGTTTTTTGTTTCACTTTCGTTCAGTAGTGTATTTCATGTGCTTTATGTAATTAGTCTTCTTTAATTTTTGTAAAATTTGTGTTTTTAAAATTAAATTAAATTAAATTAAATTAAATTAAATTAAATTAAATTAAATTAAATTAAATTAAATTAAAACCCAGGCAGACAATTACAACTATATAAATATTTCATATAAAATATTTTATGTAATGATTAGTTTTTATTTTTGTTTTCTGGTAAAAGTGAGTGTTTTTAAAATTAAATTAAATTAAAATAAAAACCCAGACAGACAATTACAACTACATAAATATTTCATGTGCAGTATTTTATGTAATGGTTATTTTTTATTTTTGTTTTCTAGTTAAAATCTGTGTTTTGTTATTTAAATTAAATTAAATTAAATTAAATTAAATTAAATTAAATTAAATTAAATTAAATTAAATTAAATTAAATTCAATTCAATTCAATTCAATTCAATTCAATTCAATTCAATTAAAAATCCAGGCAGACAACTACATATGTATTTCATATACAGTATTTTATGTAATTATTCATTTTTATTTTTGTTTTAGTTAAAATTTGTTTTAAAAATTAAATAAAATTGAATTAAAAACCTAGACAATTATAACTACATATATATATATATATATATATATATATATATATATATATATATATATATATATATATATATATATATATATATATATATATATATATATATGTATGTATATTTCATATACAGTATTTTATGTAATGATCAGTTTTTATTTTTGTTTTCTAGGTAAAATTTGTGCTTTTTACAATTAATTAATTAATTAAATTAAATTAAATTAAATTAAATTAAATTAAATTAAATTAAATTAAATTAAATTAAATTAAATTAAATTAAATTAAATTAAATTAAATTAAATTAAATTAAAAACGCAGGCAGAAAATGACATATTACATATTACAAACTACTTATTCTGTGAAATCTATGGACATTTTCTTAATCTTTAAACCAGAAAACAATGAATGAATTTGACTTTGAATTATTTAAAATCTTGGTTTAAAAGAAAATCCTTTAAAAAAAAATCAATAAAGAAAATTCCTTCTTGTTAACACCCTACATTGAGCCATATTTTAAAGTCTATTTATATGCGCTTTTTAACATTTACAATTTATTTCAGTATTATTTCAGCTTCATATCATTTCAGCTAACAATAATGTCTGCATTCCCAGTGATGGGTTGTGGCTGGATGGGTATCCGCTGCGTAAAACATATGCTGGATAAGTTGGCGGTTCATTCCTCTGTGGTGACCCCAGATTAATAAAGGGACTAAGCCGAAAAGAAACTGAATGAATGAATGAAAATGTATGCATTAATAATACAAACCCTGATAATTATACCAAAATACAGTTTTGAATAACGATTAATACAGTAACAGAAGGAGACCAAACTGTGTGGGTGTTTATTATTTAATCCAAAAAATCAAGAGCAAATGTTTTGGAAGCCAGTTATTGTCTTTTTTAATATAAGGAAGGGAAACAACAATCCAAAAGCAATCCCTTTACACACATTCATTTGACATCCAGTAATATCAGTCTGTTCAGAGTGCCTGATTATTTCAGTAAAGTTTGCTGCTTGTTCAAACTACTTATTTAAAATGAGCTGAATCAACAATTCTTGAGCTTTTTTGGGACAACTTAATTGTTTTATGTTTAATCCACTTAAATTTGCAAAAACTATTAAGTTAACTTGATCTATTTGTGTTGCGACAACAGGAAGAAATTGTGTGGAGCCCAGCTTTTTTTACAGCGTACATGAAACCATCACTGTTATTTGCACACGCCTGAATGAAATCTTACTTCCTTGAATGTAGATGATGCATTTTCATCATTTGCCAATGCTTTATTAATTAAATCCCCATCAGAGCCCTGTTACACATGGATTTTCCTACACCAAACGCTGTCTAATCAGCCCTGGGATCGATCAAAATTAAAACTGATTTTGACATGGGCAGTGCAGGCCTGTGTGTGTTGTTGGCAGACGTGTTCACATGCTGGGTTTGTGTGAGTGTGAATGGAAACGGCCACACATGATGATCTGCCAACTGGGCCATTTCTCCCCCCAGATGAGCTCATGATGGCCCACATTCACCTTTACACACATTTATAGCTTTACAAGCGGCTCTTCTACTACACTGCGTTTACTTTGAGCAACAAGGGAAGCTTGTAGATTGGTTTTACTGCCATTTACAGTGCTGCAGTCCACTTGACTTGTGTTTCTGTGTGTATTCACTAATCAGAGTTGTGATTATAATGCATTGTGTATTATATTATATTATATTATATTATATTATATTATATTATATTATATTATATTATATTATATTATATTATATTATATTGTATTATATTATATTATATTATATTATATTATATTCGATTATATTATATTATATTATATTATATTATATTATATTATATTATATTATATTCGATTATATTATATTATATTATATTATATTATATTATATTATATTATATTATATTATATTCGATTATATTATATTATATTATATTATATTATATTATATTATATTATATTATATTATATTATATTATATTATATTATATTCGATTATTTTATATTATATTATATTATATTATATTATATTATATTATATTATATTATATTATATTATATTCGATTATTTTATATTATATTATATTATATTATATTATATTATATTATATTATATTATATTATATTATATTATATTCGATTATTTTATATTATATTATATTATATTATATTATATTATATTATTTTATATTATATTATATTATATTATATTATATTATATTATATTATATTATATTATATTATATTATATTATATTCGATTATTTTATATTATATTATATTATATTATATTATATTATATTATATTATATTATATTATATTATATTATATTATATTCGATTATTTTATATTATATTATATTATATTATATTATATTATATTATATTATATTATATTATATTATATTATATTATATTATATTATATGTTATTTATTAAATTACAACCCCAAATCAGAAAAAGTTGGGACAGTATGGAAAATGCTAATAAAAAAAGAAAGTAGTGATTTCTATATTTTCTTTTACTTCTCTTTTATTTCATTGTAGACAATACAACAAACATTATTTAATGTGTTCCTTGTGGTTTTATTTTTTATTTTTTCAAAAATAAACACGTATTGCAATTTTGGTTCTTGCAACACATTGCAAAAGAAGTTGGAACAGTAAAGCATTTACCACTTTGTAATGTTGCCATTGCTTTTCACAACACTTAAAAGATGTTTCGAGACTGAAGACACCAAGTGAGCAAGTGTTTCAGGTGTCATTTTTCCCATTCTTCCTGCAAACAAGTCTTAGGTCAATACATTTCCACTGTGTGATGGTCCATCCCAGACGGATGCCGCCTGAGAGATCAGAGATCACAGTGGTTCAGCTTAGGCTAGAACCCTTGTCCTTTACACACTGAAATTCCTCCAGATACCTTGAATCTTTTAATTATGTTATGCACTGTTGAAGGTGAAGTATCCAAATGTCTTCCTATCTTTCTTGTTTTTAAACATTTCAATAATTTTCTCACGTATTTGTTGGGAAACTGGAGATCCTTGGGCCGTCTTTGCTTATAAAGGACAATACCTTTTTTGGATGCTGCTTTTGTACCAAATCATTATCATTATTTAGCCCATTTGCCTGATTACTAGCCATAAATTGCTCCTGTCCCAACTTTTTTGCAATGTATTAACACCAAAATTGGAATACATATTTATTTTGAAAACAATAACAAAAAACAAACAATAAAAATCATGAGAAACACATTGAATAATGTTTGTTGTATTATTACTTTCAAGTCAAAGTACATTTGGAAATCACTACTTTCTTTTTATTAGCATTTTCCATGCCACCCCCCTTTTTCTGATTTGGGGTTGTATATTAATCCTTAATTAAATGCACATTTAAAAATATTTGTTGAATTTTATTCCATGTGAGCGTGATTGTACTATATATTGTGCAGGGTTTGCTTCGAGTAACAAGGGAAACATGTCAGTGTGTTTTATTGTCATTTTCATCCCTACAGTCGCCATTGTTTTCGGTGTATTCACTCACTCATCAAAGGCACAATAGTGTGACAGGATTAAACTGAGGTGTTGAGCAGAGCAGCGACAGATATCTGAGACTGTCTTTTTTTTTCATCTGTCACTGAGAAGGCCAAATGTCTGACCAGTTCATTATCTTCACAGACGTCCAGCTGATGAGCTCTATTCGCAACCACAGAGAGAAAAAGAGCAGGCAGATTAGACCAGAACATTTAAAAAGACACACAGGTTTGCGTGCAGTTTAAAAAAAAGAGGAATAGTGGCATTAGAAATGGGAATCATGAGTAATTTAACTATATTGAATATGAATGTATATATTTTTTTGGTATTAGTAAAAATAAATTGTTTTATTTTATAAGATTCACTTTTTAAGAGGTTTAAACAGTTGTGTGGCAGCAGTGTATGAATATAGCCAGCCTCTAATGGTAAAAATTAATTAATTCTATTTGTTTATAATCGCACTTGATAAAAACAGTCTGCAGAAACACTTTGATTGGCATTTTCCTTTTCTACATGTCATCAGAGGGGGGAAAGCCCCACCCATTAGTGATGATCTCTCCCTCATTAGCATAGACAGCCCTGAGTGAGAAGCAGAGAAGACTTTTCGAGTCATATCTACTGAAGATAATAGCTGCGTCCCAAATGGCACACTATGCACTTACACACTCAACAGCATAGCATATGAATGTAGTGTCATCCCAAATGAGTTTTTTTTACTAAGCGGAAATTCAAACCGTTTCCCAGATGACGTTTGACGATTGCCAGATTAGTGAAATAAATGATCAAACTACCAAATAATACCTGCCCTGAGTATAACCGCATTTACTATCGGAGGCGGTGTAATCACTCTCGTAGAACACTGCTTTCACAATCCAAAATAAATAATGTAATCCAACATCAGTGCCTGAAAGCTCCGCCCCTTCCACTACGTGAGCAAAGCAGCGGCCGTTGAATGCATGAAGTGTCCAACATTACACACTAGGGGTGGGCGGTACACCGGTGTCATAGTCATCATCGGTGTGACATTGCGCCACGACATGGATTTTCTAATACCGTCAATACCGTAATAAATCAATTATGCGCCTTGAACGGCTGCATTTACATCAATAATAGCTAATTCTAAATAATAAGGCATTCAATTTTCTTCAAACGTTCAGTTGTGGTCTGAATACATGTCCTTATACTACAGGGCTCAAAATTGCAACCATTTTGGTCGCATGAGCGCCCGAAATGTAATCTATGCGCCCTCATAATATATTTGGGAGCATTTGTGTGTCTGAATATAATGGTTGTAGTGCAATCTGATTTGATTTTCTCTAAAAACTTGCTGAATCGCTCTACCCTGCTGCTGTATTGGTTCATAGCTGTCAGTCACTCAACGCTTCCCGCTGTCAGATAACAGGGAGCTTTTGTTACAGCAGGAAATGCAAACGGCTGAAGAGTGAAAAGTGCACAGGTTTGCAAACCTCACCTAAAGTTATAATAATAATAATGGCGCAGATGACAGCGATCATGACATGAGGTAAATGTTGCTCCGCCAGCTGAGATCAATCGAGTGTTTTCGGAGAAGGTGCCCGAATCTCGATGCATTGCATTCACCGCATGTTCAGCGCAAATGTCCCCTAAATATAAAATCTAACACTGTACACATCATCGCCAAAGAAACTCACCTTTACTAAGTTTATACTGAAACTACAGCTCATAACAGCGGAATTGCGCTGGTGGTCATCGCGAGAATCCTGCTCTGTCTGCTCATAAATTGGTGCGGCTGACTCGCCTGCTTTATTCCACCAACACAGAGAAATGAAGATCAGCTCATAACGAGACTGAGCATTTACAATGACCCAAACCAAAACTTTTAAAGAGTGATAGAAGTGAGACTTTCTTTTGTCTGTTCTTCCTTGAGATGTATATTATTTTGCTATTGAAAGTAATACCATGATATTATACCGTCACCGTTCAAAAGATGAAAAATACCGTGATATTAATTTTAGGTCATATCGCCCACCCCTATTACACACTTCATTTTACCAGCTGAATAAGCGCATCATTCATGTAATTAAAGTGCACATATTCTTTCTAGAATTTCAGTGTGAATGCGCTACTTACACTATTTATACTACAAAATGGCAAAGAATAGTGCAATTTGGGATGCAGTGAATGTCAGTGACTGAGAGGAATTCTAGGAGATTTAGGATACAGAAAAGAACACTAGAACTCTATAGATGACCTTCTTCTGAACCGCTTCATTTCAGTTTTTCACAGAGACAATGTTAGTCCTGTTTTGAATCTGCCACCATGCTGAAGTGCAGGCTTTTATAGCTCCGCCCTTTTTGGGTTTTTGTTTTAGTTAAAACATCACACACCCACTTTGGGGACATCGAAGACTTATTTACATCTTGTAAAAAGGGGCATACAGTCGTAGATCTCCTTTAAGACATTGGATTGAGCAGAAATGTCATCAGTAGCTCACAAATTAAAACTAAAAATTCTAAAATATAAGCGTGTTTTTTCATCTTTTTGACTATCAAATCTCTGACTGTTTGATGGTTTTCATGCTGCAGTGAGGAAAGATGTGTTGTCATCATCAGCTCTGGTTGTGAATGTCCTCTTCTTCAGCTTTGCGCAGTGAAAGAGCGTGCCGACAGATCTTTATCGGAGCTGTAGAGCTCATAAGTAGCCCTGAGATATTATTAATGCACCTCAATTATGTATATTAGATTATTAATGCAATAACTGGATCCAGACCAATTCCAACAGATTGTACAAGGCAACACAGACTGATGGTTTTGTGAATTTCCCTCGGGGACATTTTAATCGGCCCTTAATCGGAGCTCGACTGGTTCCTGAAAGTGTTTTCCTGCAGAATGTAAAGTGAAGGAGTGAAGGTCAAGCGGAGAGCGCCTGCTCCTCTTTACATGCTGTCACTGTTTTCCGTGTACTCATTTGTAATTGAATTTTAATTTGTTTGTAATATTTTCTTGCTCCTGTCACAAAAGTGATTAATCATCATTTGCTGGAAAACCCTGCTGAAGGTAAACTCAGTGTGTAGGAGCTGTTTAACATGAAATAGTTTTTCCAAGCTGGTTATTAGCTGACCCAGGCTGGTTTAGATAGTTGAGTTTGGTAAGACCTGTTTACTTCAGCTAGTAAAACAAACAATAGCTTGTAGATATATATCTAGTAGGTGAGCATAGATTAATTTTTTGTATCTAGATTAATCTCACTGTAATCTGGGAATTAATCTAGATTAAAATGACTCATTTGAATTCTTCCAAAGGCATTCAGAATATGTGTGCTACTCAAATAGCGACTAAAGCAAGTCTTTGAGAATGAGTTTCTCAAGCCAGGTGGTGCATTAGACCAGGGGCTCATCTCCTGTTTCCAAAATGCATCACAAACTGCTTGAGAAACTTTTCTACTATGATAATTGGTGATGAAAATAAATCATGTTTAATAAGATGTACTTGTGTTTACTAACGGTTTATTCAGTTAAACATGAATGTTGAACTGTAGGCCTACATAAGCTCCAAACGGCGATTTTTGATGACCTTAATCCGACTAAAGTCATAACTGAACTAAACAGAAATGGAATTAAGACATGTGGAGTATGCATACTGTATATTAGAGGCATTATTGAAGTAAACACCGCAATCAAACTATTACCGTCATGTAGGACTTATTGCCATATTTTCTGACAAGATCCACACACACGGCTTGAAAAACAAATAAGACTTTCTCCAGAAGAAAAAATATTATCAGACATACTGTTAAAATTTCCCTGCTCTGTTAAACATTATTAGGGAAATATTTAATAAAGGAAAAAAAATTCAAAGGGGGGCTAATAATTGTGACTTCAACTATATATATATATATATATATATATATATATATATATATATATATATATATATATATATATATATATATATATATATATATATATATATATATATATATATACACACAATTTTCACTTTTCACTTTTTTAGAACATTTTATAAACAATTTCACAGAAACTGCAGTAAACATTAAATCTTGAGGTAGAAAGAATGATATTTTATTTTCTTGTAAAACATCATTTGTTTCATTTATAACTTTGAATTTTTTTTTTATTATTTTTTTTACATTATGTAACATCTGTCTAAAAGAGCACGAGTTGAGCCATTTTCAGTGTTTTTTTTTTGCATTGTGATATTATTTTCAAAAGTTACATGAAGAAATAATTATTGTAATACAATGAGTTCATTTGATATAAATGAGCATAAATAAAGCACAAATGTAAAATCATATTATGTACAAATATTTTTAAAAGATAAATGGTATAATTTTGTAAATATTATTTTTTTATTATTTTTTTTATATAAATAACTTGATTGTAAATGAATTTGACATTTTATTTTTATTTTTTGATACAACTTGATATCTTGTTTCAGTGAGCATAAATGCAGGACAACTATGTAAAAATACTTTAAATGGATTTAAATGGAATTGATTTTTATATTTTATTTCTTTGTATTTAATTTTAGTTTTATTTTATTTTATTCTAAAGAACAAACATTTTTCATCTCATAAAACTAATTTTATATTATTTAATAGTTTTTTGTATTATTGCCTAATATGAAAAACAATTAAAAATGTCAAAGTTGTCAATGTGAGTTAACCCTTCACAGACTGACATATTACATTTGAAACAATATCTAATTTAATTTGACAAAGTTTTTGTTTTATTTTATTTTATCTAATTCAACTGGACTTAAAAATAAATAATAATAATATAGTAGAATATTTCAACCCACATGGTCTTCATTAGGTCCTGAAGTTGAAACAATGTCTTTTGTAAATTGTCTTTAGAGAGCAATAGTGGCACTGTGCCGATATTTGTTGCGTTTGAATGTGAGAGTGTATGGATGTTTCCCAGTACTGGGTTGCAGCTGGAAGGGCATCCGCTGCGTAAAACATATGCTGGAATAGTTGGCGGTTCATTCCACTGTGGCGACCCCTGATAAATAAGGGACTAAGCCGAAGGAGAATGAATGAATGAATGAATGAATGACCACTGCATTGTCATTTGACCATACAAGATAACAGTACACTGTTACATCTGAAATGCTCTAAAGAGTGTGTCCTCTTAAATAAGTGCCTCTGTTTTCCTCTATTTCCAGACTGCCGTGTAGAGTTGTTCACCAGCAGTTGCTGTCCAAGGTCCTGAACTCCTCCAGCCCATGCAAACAGGCAGCTCCTGACACCCGGCTCCAGCACTCTTTCCACCGACGCACAACCTCCAGCCATGGATGAGGGTTACAGAGACCGATCGGCCTTCATTAAAGGCGCTAAGGACATTGCCAAAGAGGTCAAAAGGCACGCTGGGAAAAAAGTGGGCCGCCACATGGACAAGATGACCGACGAGTACACCAAACGCTCATATACTCGCTTTGAAGAAGACGACGATGATGACGACTACCCCGTCCAGGCTCAGGACGGCAGCTATTACCGCAGTAACAGCAGGGCTAATGATGATGAAGGAGCCCACAGTGACTCCACAGAAGGCCACGATGAAGACGACGAGATCTACGAAGGCGAGTATCAGGGAATCCCTAGAAATGACTCAGTGGAGAAGGCTGACCGGCAGGTGGGCGCAGTGGGACAGTCTCAGTTTCGGGACATGACGCAGTATGAGGGCGAGCGCAGGAAGGACCAGGAGGAGCTGGCGCAGCAGTACGAGACCATCCTGCAGGAGTGCGGCCACGGACGCTTCCAGTGGACCCTGTACTTTGTGCTGGGTCTGGCCCTCATGGCGGACGGCGTGGAGATCTTCGTGGTGGGCTTCGTTCTGCCCAGTGCTGAAAAAGACATGTGCTTGTCCGAGCCCAACAAAGGGATGCTGGGTAAGTCAGGATTGGTTTGATTGGCTTTTATTGACGGCTTCTAATATAGAGCGCGCCTTTTGGTTCTGGAAGTGTTGTTTTTCCTTGTTTAGTTTTTCCCATAGGACTGTGTTTGGTTGATACATGATACATTTCTAGGTTTTGTTCTTGGGCTGGTCCCTTAAGGTTATTTTGGTTTATATTTTGATACGATCTAAAAATTTAGCTGCACATTTTGGTTTAGTTTTAGTTCATTGCGATTAATAGTTTTGTTAGTTTTAGTTTTATTTGAATAGGCTCGTTTTACAAGACCTTTAGAGTTTATGGATGGATAGATAGATGGATGGATGGGTGGAGTGGATGGATGGATGGATGGCCAGACATCTGGATGGACAGACAGATAGATTGATTGATGGAAAGATGAAAACATGAATAGATAGATGGATTTATGGACAGCTGGAAATGATAAATGGATAGATGGATGGATGAATGGATGGCTGGCTGGATGGGTGGGTGGGTTTAGTGATGGATGGATGGATGGACTGATGGATGGACATACTGACGGATGGATGGATGGATGGATAGATGGATGGATTGGTGGATGGATGGATGGATGGATAGATGGATGGATGGGGAATGGACGGATGGATGGAAGTTTGAATATATGGAAGAATGGATGGATGGCTGGCTGGATGGGTGGGTGGGTTTAGGGATGGATGGATGGACTGATGGATGGATGTATGGATGGATGGACATACTCACGGGTGGATGGATGGATGGATGGATGGATGGATGGATAGATGGATGGATTGGTGGATGGATGGATGGATGGATGGATGGATGGACATACTGACAGATGGATGGATGGATGGATGGATGGATGGATGGATGGACGGATTGGTGAATGGATGGATGGATGGATGGATGGATGGATAAATGGATGGATGGATGGATGGATGGATGGATGGATGGACGTTTGGATATATGGATAAATGGATGGCCAGACATCTGGATGGATAGAGGGATGGGCTGATGGAAATATAAAAACATGAATAGATAGATTCATGGACAGCTGGAAATGGTGAATGGGTAGATGGATGGATGGATGGATAGATGGATGGATTGGTGGATGGATGGATGGATGGATAGACGGACTGACAGATGGATAGATGGGGGGATGGATAGATGGTTGGATATATGTGTGGATGGATGACCAGACATCTGGATGGATAGATGGATAGATTGATGGAAAGATGAAAACATGTATATATAGATAGATTAATAGACAGCTTTAAATTATGAATGTAAAGATGGATGTATGTATGTATGGATGAATAGAGCTAAAAAATTGAGTTACTGTTTTTGAATCCATTCAACAAAACACAGTGTCTGGCAGGAGCTTAGCAAAAATCATGTTAACTTAGCTTAGCATAATTCATTGAATCTGATTAGACCATTAGCATTTAGATCAAAACCCTAATGCTAATGGTCTAATCAGATTCAATGATTTATGCTAAGCTAAGCTAACATGATTTATGCTAAGCTCCCACCAGACTCTGAGAGGGGATGATTGATTTCTAAAATGTAAAGCTTAAATGTATGCATGAATAAATGAATAGAGCTAAAGAGTTGAGGTTTGTCATTTTTGAATCCATTTAGCCAATCTCTGGGTCTGGCGGGAGCTTAGCATAATTCTTGTTAGATTAGCTTAGCATAATTCATTGAATCTGATTAGACCATTAGCATCTAGCTCAAAACATTTCAAAAAAGAGTTTAGATAATATTCCTATTTGAAGCTAGACCCCTCTGTAGTTACATTGTGTATGAACACTGATGCAAAAGGAAAAGGTTAGGTTAGAAACCATATATTTAGTTTTAAAAAGTCTAATTTTGCAGTTATGAATAAATATATCCAAATGTTGACGGTATGGAAGCAAAGTCCCTTGATTATTACTCCAGAAAGACAGTATAGTTCCTTACCATTTCGGCCCAGAAAATAGCAACTTTTCATTTTTCATGTCTTGGTACACAGTGTAACTTCAGAAGTGTCCAACTTTAAATAGGAAAATTATCTATACTCTTTATTTGAAATGTTTTGAGCTAAATGCTAATGGTCTAATTAGATTCAATGATTTATGCTAAGCTAACATAACACGATTTATCCTAAGCTCTGGCCAGACCCTGGCTAATAGGGTGAATTGATTAAAAAATGGTAACTCAAATGTTTAACAGCAGGGGACTTGTAAAATGAGCCTTTTCGAAATAAGTGGAACGTTCCTTTAAAATGAAAAACGCCACTAATATTTTTAGACCTTTCTAAAAAATCCCTCTAAAGATCCCTCTAAAACCCAAGCCTGAACAGGTTTGGATAACAACTAAGACTAGAAAACCAGCTTTGTCTGATGAAAGATGATTGAGTGTTTGTAATGTGTTTCTACAAGGATAGATAAGCTCTCTATCCAGTGGTCATGTTTTCTCATAGCAAAATAACTTTTTCTGTGATATAAACAATTTATGCCTTCAGGCCAGTTTCCACTGTCATCTTGTGCCCAATTCACCATCTGTCTGTCCATCCAGCAAGGACACACAAGCCTTCATCCTGGTCGAACCCGGCGCAGCATTGACGCAGTTTGAGCTATAATTAACTAACAATAGGCACGCTGAACGGCACAGTGTGCTTTCATGCTTTATTCTGACTCCCGTGGTCTATGGCAGTCCATTTTCGCTGATGGTGTCCTTGAACACCATGTTTCTTATTCAAAATAAGCTAGTGCCATTACATCAAGATCAAAAACGGCTTTGATTAAGTGTTGCTGCTGTGTTTGCTCACTGTGTATCCTTTGGTTGCCTATTAAATGATCTTTTATGTGATTGTTGTGACATTAGTGACGTGTTTTCTTCACACCATCACACTATCGGGTCACAATGTGAGCTCGTTTGCTCATGTGAGCACTTGTTCATTGATATCTTGTGCCCGGGTCTCAGCTGAGCGTGTGTATGTGTGTGCCATTGGGGAGCAGGGCCCTTGGTCTCTCCCCTGTTACAAAACAGCCCTGACTCACGCACAAGTGCCGTCCGCATCACTAGGACTGCTGGGTCCTAGTGCTAAAACGTTTCTATGCACGCGCAGCTGCAGCTCTGCAGCAGAAATGCCTCAGCCTCTGTCGCATGACACGCTCCAATCAAATCCAACAGCGTGGATGTGTGGGATGAAATGGCCCGCGGAGGGTTTTTTTCTGCTCACTGCACCCAGCAGTAAACCTGCAACCATGTTCCCTACTGATGGCCTTAAATGCAATGAATGATGCCTTCTTGAGAGAGGGGATTGTGTTATTTGGGTTGGGCAATATTTTTAATAATAATAATATTTTTTGGTGTTAATGATACTAAACTTTGATCTCATTATATGTTATGACAAATGAACATTCAAGGAGATTTTATTGTTTGATGTTCGTTATATTCATTATTTGAATATTTATATTCATTTATATTTATTATATGAATAGATGGATGGAGGGATGGATTGATGGATTGATGGATGGATGGATGGATGCATGGATGAATAGGTGGATGGATGGATGGATGGATGGATGGACGGATGGATGGAAGGATGGTGGATGGATGATCATACATCTGGATAGATAGACAAATGATAAGATGAATAGATAGATGGATTTATGGACAGCTGGAAATGATGAACGGATAGATGCATGGATGAATGGATGCATTGATTTTTGGATGAATGGATAGATGGATGGACTAACAGATAGAAGGACAGATGGGTATATGGATGAATGAATAGACGAATGAATAGATAAATGGATGATACACAGATAGAAAGATAGAAGGATGGGTGAATGGGTGGATAAGCAAACAGACAGCTGTAGATAAGGAGATTTTATTGTTTGGTGGATTTATATTCATTATTTGGATGGATGGATGGATTTATGGATGGATGGATGGATGGACATGCTGACAGATAGAAGGATGGATAGATGGACAGACTGACAGAAAGATGGATGGATGGATGGATGGATGGATATATGGATGGGTGGATAGATGACCAGACATCTGGATGGATAGACAGATGAATAAATAGATGGATTTATGGACAGCTGGAAATAATGAATGGATAGATGTATGAATGGATGGATGGATGCATGGATGGATGGATGGATGGATGGATATATATATGCATGGGTGGATGATTGACCAAACATCTGGATGGATAGACAGATGAATAAATATATGGATTTATGGACAGCTGGAAATGATGAAGGGATAGATGTATAAATGGATGGATGGGCAGACTGACAGATGGATGTATGGATGGATGGATGGATGGATGGATGGATGGATGGATAGATAGATATATGCATGGGTGGAGGATTGACCAAACATCTGGATGGATTGTTGGAAAGATGAATAGATAGATGGATTTATAAACAGCTGGAAATGATGAATAGATGGATGGATGGACTGACAGATAGAAGGATGGATGGATATATGGATGAATGAAAAGATGTATGTATAGATGAATGAGTGTTGATAGATGGACAGACAGACAGATGGATGGTTGAATGGATGGATGGATGGATGGATGGATGGATGGTTGTATGAACGAATAGAAAGATGGATGGTACAAAGATAGAAAGATAGAAGGTTGGATGAATGGGTGGACAAGCAAGCAGACTGTTGGAAATACATGGATGAATGAATAAATGAATGTATGGATAATAGATGGACAGATACTGTAGAAGGATATATGCATGAATGGATGGATGGATGGATGGATGGACTGACGGATGGATATTTGGATGAATGAACAGATGAATGGATAGATGAACGAATAGATAGATGGATATACGGACAGCTGAAAACAGTGAATGGATAGATGCATGAAATGATGGATGGATGGATGGATGGATGGATGGATGGACTGACAGAAAGATGGATGGATATATGGATGAATGAATAGATGATTGTACAGATGAATGAATGAGTGTTGATAGATGGACTGATAGAAGGATGTATGGAAGGGTGGGTGGATGTATGTATGCATGAATGGATGGATACATGGATTAATGAATGGATAAATGAATGAATACATAGATGATGATACACAGATAGAAGGATAAAATGATGGATAAATGGGTGGATGAGCAAACAGACAGCTAGTGATAGATAGATAGATAGATAGATAGATAGATAGATAGATAGATAGATAGATAGATAGATAGATAGATAGATAGATAGATAGATAGATAGATAGATAGATAGATAGATAGATAGATAGATAGATAGATAGATAGATAGATAGATAGATAGATAGATAGATAGATAGATAGATAGAAAAGTAGATGGATGGATGAATAGATATGAATAGATGGATAGATGACCAGGTGAATGGATGGATGAAGACAGAAAAGTGGAATTATAAATGGTTGGTTACTTAGAAAGATGGCTGGATAAATGAATGGATAGAGAGAAAAGGAAGTAGAGAGAGAGAGAACTCTAAATGACAGCAGGCTGTATGTCAGAGTGTGTCTTTAGCTGTGCGCAGTTGCGGAACAGATCTGTGTGTTTCAGTGAGGGTGTAAGGTGTCGCCGATGCACTTTGATGGAGCACGTTTTGTCTGTTTCTCAGCAGTACACCGTACCACACATTAGCCCGGGTAAAAATGAAGAACAGAATACACACAGACCCGCCACAGTCCACTGCGCTCCCCTCATCTGTGACGCAGAGAGACACTAGCAGAAAGGGAAAATAGCTCTATTAATAGTCTCCCAGCCCCTCCCCCGCTTTCTCTCTCTTTTTTTCTCTACTTCCTCAAGCCTGGAGCTTGTGTGCTTTCCTGTCACTGTGTGGAGAATCACAGTCTCCTCTCTCGCCCTTCCCCCTTTGCTCTTCTATCTCTCAGCTCAATTCAGTTCTGTTAATTTCATTTCATTTCATTTCATTTAATTCATTCCAATCCAATCCAATCCAGTTTAATTCAATTCAGTTTAATTCAGTTCAGTTCGTTTCAGTTCAGTTCAATTCAATTCAATTCAGTTCAGTTCAGTTCAGTTCTGTTCAGTTCAGTTCGGTTCAATTCCATTCTGTCCGATTCCGTTCAATTCAGTTTAATTCAATTCAATCCAATCCAATACAATCCAGTTCAATTCAATCAAATTAAATTAAATTAAATTAAATCCAATTAATTTCAATCCAATTAATTTTAATTCAATCAAATTTAATCCCAATTCAATTCAATTCAATTCAATCTAGTCCAGTCCAATCCGATTCAATTCAATTCAATTCGATCCAAATCAATTCAATCCAATCCAATCCAATCCATTGCAATTCAATTCAATTCAATTCGATTCGTTTCGATCCAAATCAATTCAAACCAATCCAGTCCATTTCAATCCAATCCAATACAATCCAGTTCAATTCAATCAAATTAAATTAAATTTAATTAAATCCAATTAATTTCAATCCAATTCATTTCAATTCAATCAAATTTAATCCCAATCCAATTCAATTCATTTGAATTCAATTCAATTCAATTCAATCTAGTCCAGTCTAATCCAATTCAATTCAATTCAATTCGATCCAAATCAATTCAATCCAATCCAATCCAGTCCATTTCAATTCAATTCAATTCAATTCAATTCAATTCAATTCAATTCAATTCAATTCAATTCAATTCAATTCAATTCAATTAATTTAAATCCAATCCTGTTCAATTCAATTCAATCCAATTCAATCAAATCCAATCCATTGCAATTCAATTCAATTCAACCCATATATATATATATGTGTAAAAAACATAGTGAACACAGTAAATAGTAGTAATAAAAATATTATTATTAATAATAATAATAATAATAATAATAATAATATTAATAATAATAATAATAAATCAGGGCGAACTACATTTTTACAATCAACAATTTTGGACAAAAGTAATAATAAATAATAATAATAATCAGTATATTTACAATGGTTCATTTATAACCATCTAGATGTGTGTGTGTGTTTGCACTGATGTTTATATTGGTCTCCTCTCTCTTCTCTCTCTCTCTCTCTCTCTCTCTCACTCTCTCTCTCTCACTCTCTCTCTCTTTCTCTCCCTCTGAGAGGAAGGAGGCGGAGCTCAGCTATCTCCAGGCACTTAACCCCGCCCCCTGCACATCCGAGACCCCTGTGACATAATACAGAAAGCCCCGCCCACTCAACCATCACCGAGTCCTAATTGGCTCGTTTGTGATGTCAGCGTCAATGTAGCAGCGATAGAGTGTAAAAGCAAGCCTGGCTTTAAATTCAAGGCATGTGGTAAACCACAAGCACAGCCGGGTTTATTAATGCTGTCGGGTGAGCAGGTTGTGTAAAATCACACAGCACACGTGTTCAGTGTTGCCATCTCCATTGTTCATGTCTCCCTAGCAAATGCGGTCTGTGTCACTGGCTTTGAAGGTCATAAACAAGCCCACGCAAGTGCAGAATTCAGCTGAAAGCATCACAGAGAGACTTCCACAGAACGCAGCGCTCCGTTTACAAATGATTTAAATATATAATAAGCATGCCTCTAGCTAATGGTGATTTCCTTTGAATAGTTTATTTTTTGCTGCATACTACATAGGAACCCTCTGTAAATACATTGAACAAAACAGTACTATATTTTGTAGCCTTTACATTCATTTATTTAGCAGATGATTTTATTCACAGTGACCTACAAACGAGGACTACAACAAGCAATACATCACACAGAGGCAAATAATCACAGGACGTGCTAGTAATACAAGCCTTAAAGCAGGGATGTCCACACTCGGTCCTGGAGGGCCGGTGTCCTGCAAAGTTTAGTTCCAACCCCAATCAGACACAGCTGGCCTAGCTAATCAAGCTTTTACTAGGCTTTCTGGAAACATTCTTGCAGGTGTGTTGAAGCAAGTTGGAGCTAAAACGTGCAGGACACCGGCCCTCCAGGACCAAGTTTGGACACCCCTGCCTTAAAGGAATAGTTTCGAAGCTGAAAATCAGTTTTACTCACAGTTTGATGCTTTCAAACCTGTTTGAGTTTTTGTTTTAAGGAATGTTTTTGTTCCTATTATGGATGTCAGTGGCGATGCGGTGGCGCAGTGGGTAGCGATGTCGCCTCACAGCAAGAAGGTCGCTGGTTCGAGCCTCTGCTGGCTCCGTTGGAATTTCTGTGTGGAGTTTGCATGTTCTCTCCGCGTTCGCGTGGGTTTCCTCCTGGTGCTCTGGTTTCCCCCACAAGTCCAAAGACATGTGGTACAGGTGAATTGAGTTGGCCAAATTGTCCATAGTGTATGTGTGTGAATGAGTGTGTATAGATGTTTCCCAGGGATGGGTTGCAGCTGGAAGGGCATCCACTGTGTGAAACATGTGCAGGATAAGTTGGGTGTTCATTCTGCTGTGGCGACCCCGGATTAATAAAGGGACTAAGCTGAAGAGAAAATAAATGAATGAATGAATTCGATTACTGATGTCCATGTAAGCGTAGTCAGTATGGCAGTGTTGTTTTCATAATAATCAGAATAGACTGGCAGATCTGCAATCTCAGCACCTAGCTAGTAGTAAAAGAGCAGTGTTGTCATATTTAAATCCCAATGCCCCATTTTATGCATACTCCAGTGTGTCAAATCATTGCCCAGCAGCAGACCCAGCACTATCAGTAGGTGTTAAGAGCTGTGGTCCTGTGCTGGGTTTGTAAACCGATGGACCCTGGAGAAAACAGACCCCTGCTGCATTGCAGTGATGCCTATCAGGGCTCATCATCACGGCTGTCTGGTATAGAGAGCCATTATGAGGCCAAGGTGAGAGGGAAGCGGTGCTGACAGCTGCCTCGCCACACAAACTCAAAACTGCTCCTCCACTAACACCAGCACAGATGCACACCTAATTATAGCTCAAACCAAGATAGAAAGTTATAAATGTGCATTTACTGGATAAGTGCTGTAAAAGTAGGGGAATGTAATTTAAAGGGGACCTATAATGCAAAAATCACTTTTATAAGGAGTTTAAGCAGTTGTGTGGCAATAGTGTGTGAATAAAACCAGCCTCTAATGGTCAACATTTATTAAATGTATTTTTTATAATCACACTTCATAAAAGCAGTCTGCAGAAACACTTTGATTGACATTCTCCCTTTGTTCATGTCATCAAAGGAGGAAAGCCCCGCCCATAAGGTATGATCTCTCCCTCATTAGCATAGACAGCCCTGAGTGAGAAGCAGCCATCCGCCATTAGACTTCTGAATCTGCTGCTATGCTGACACTTTTAAAAAGAGGGCTGGGAGCACAATCTCATTTGAATTTAAAGCGACAGTCACCAAAACGACACAATTTCGATTGAAACCTAAAAGGGGCAGTTTCAAAGAGTTATTAAACATTATTTGTGGGGTATTTTGAGCTGAAACTTCACATACACACTCTAGGGACATCAGAGACTAATTTGACATCTTGTTTAACGGGGCATAATAGGTGCCCTTAAAACGGTCCATTTTAGCCAGAATGTGTGTACAGTTCATGTCATAATGTAATGAGGCAGGCATTATGTGTTATTTGTTCCTTCACAATGTCAAAATACAAGATTTCCTTTTATGGTGTGTTTACAAATGTGGTTTTATATACATAAATATCATACACAATGCAAGTGTTTACTTTAATGGTTGAATTAACATTTGTGATAATAAAATGTAACATTGTAAGACACAATGCTTATTCTTACCCGTCCTTAAAGGTGCAGTATTTAAGTTTGACACTATTAAGTTTGAAGGTATTGCATTTCTGCATCAAAACAAATGCAAGCGCAGGTTGCCAAATTGAGGACCAACTGGAGCGAGCCTGACTGTGGAGCCTAAAGGTTGATTTAAGGCTGATTTAAATCTTGTTCTAACTAACAGCAGCGGCACGTGATAGAAGTAATATTCTCCATGTTAAAAGGAGTTTTTGTTCTAAACAACACCTTGATTTGATATATTAGAAATGGCTTCTGTTTCTTGCAGCTGATCAACAGAAAACTGACAATGATCACCTCAGGTACACCTCATGTGCTTCATTCAGTGTTAAATGCTAATAATGTGAGTTTGAATGCCTTTTTTACGTGACATTTATTGCCATACACTGAAAACAGCAGCAGATAGTTCACCTCAGATCTTGAACAGAAAGTAAACCGTTTGAAATTGAACTTTAAAACTGTGACTCAAAACCAACACATATCAGTGATTCAGCATCTACATTTAATAATGATGAAGAGGCTTAATATGTATTAATTAGATTATAAACCTTACCATTTCATAAGTACATATTCTGTGCTTCTGAATGGCTGTATTTAAAATTCTGTCGTGTTTCGTCTGGTGCAAATAGCCAAATTGCTTATCACTGCAAATCTCGTCACATAGCATGTTTTTAGGGCACTGCGTTACAATGTAACCTGCTCACTTGATGTTTGCCTTCATAATACTTATAATATTTGCTAATTTATAACCTCATGTGAAATTCTGAATCTGCGTCTCATTTCGGAGTCTGCTACTGTCCACCGGAGGTCGCATTTCAGTCAGGGGCGCATGCTTTGAGAGCCTTTCTGAATGAATGAATGAATGAATGAATGAATGAATGAATGAAATACGCTGTTTTCCAACAAGGCAATGCAGCACAACAAAAGCAGTGCATTGCTTCAGTAGGCTTCTTCTACATTCAGACACATTTATATGTTATGTTTTGAACTGCATAACAATTATGGATGCAACGATTATAGATTTTGGTTGTACGATTATATAGTCTGAAGAATAATCATGGTTTCACGGTTATCACATCTAATGTAAATTTAAACTTTATATTGGGTAAGGTTTAGATGAACTGTTGTTATCATCTGCGTTCAAACATGCATAATCATTTTATTAATAATTCGTCTAACATATATTTTGTTTACATTGCACCGAAAGCCACGCACAACACTCAAAGCTACAGCATGAGATGTTTTTTACTGGAAAGCCACGAGTGCATTGCTCCGCTTGCGTGCGCATATTGGCATGTATTCTCACATTATACATACCAACTTGCGCGCGGAAAAGACGTGATGTTGGAACGGCCCACCGCTATATTTAATCCAGTATGTGTGTATATTAGCCTCGGTATAAGCTCGGAACTTTAAACTAGCGCACAGTTGACATTAATTATATAATAATCGATTAATTAACCGTGACGAATTAAAGCACGGCTAATAGTGAAATGGACTAATCATTGCATCCCTATTAACGATGTCAGTGCATTGTACAAAAGGCCTTTTCTACAAACATATCCGAAGGTTTTTGGCTGCCCGCCCCACTCTTTTAATGTCAGGTGACTCGCGCTCTGCGCAGCCTTGAACTGCAGCTTGTGCTGTATTGAACAGACGCACGTCACTTCATAACTATAGCGACCGTTTTTCGACTGCACTAAATTTATTTCTGATGTTTTGGTCACACTAATTGGAGAGCCGGAACAAATTTCCTCGGGCCGCCAATTGATTAGCCCTAAAATAGGCTTTAGTGTTAAAAATAATAACTTTAATGGTGTATTACACTTGTATACTTCCGTCTTTGACGCACTAAAATTTGTGTCACTAAAATGATCCCTAATATTCACCTTATTCTTCACGTACGAGCGGGCGCAGCCATTGGAATCTTTTTGGCTCGAGACTTCCGGTCTCATTCACTTCCATTCATTTTTAGACGTTAAAAACAACTCGGTTTGCTGCTTGATGTTGCAAACTGACGTTTTCTTATTATATTATTCTACTTTGTATAGTCATGAAAACACTTGTGTGTAGAGCCAGTAGTTTGGCCGTTTTCTGCCGTTTATTATACCTAGTCACTTCTCCCATGGGCATCTGAGTCAGAAGTTCTAAAACAATCGCAAAAACGAGAGTACTTCCGCATCGAAGAATAAGGTCAATACTGTAGATATATAGATTAAAAATCTGCCAATAGGGTGAGCTAAGCAAAATAATCTTGTTTTTTGTTTAGATTATTTTGCTTACCCCATCCATTGGCAGATTATTTGGCATGTTTTAAGGAAAACTTTCTTAATTTTGCCATATTATTTCTAAAACTAGACAATATTTTTTGTTTGTCTAGGACAGGGGTGGGCAAACTCGGTCCTGGAGGGCCGGTGCCCTGCACAGTTTAGCTCCAACTCTAATCAAACACGCCTGCTTATAGATTTCTAGTGATCTTGCAGATACTAATTAGCTTGTTCAGGTGTGTTTGATTAGTGTTAGGGTTAGGGTTAGAGCTAAACTGTGCAGGACACCGGCCCTCCAGGACCGAGTTTGCCCACCCCTGGTCTAGAAAATGCTTCTTGTTTTAAGAATTTTAAGTTATTTGTACCACAAACGATAAAGAAATCTAATAAAGGCAGTGTATATTGTGTATATATATATATATATATATATATATATATATATATATAAAACATCAGCGTTAATAATCTATTATATATGTATGTTTTTGTATATTTTTTGTAAATGAGTCAATTTTTTATCTTTTGTTGTTGGTGTTTAGGATGTTTTCTAAATATGGTAACTAGGTTTTGGAGCAGAGCCATTGTTTTGGATGTCTAGCTTACCCAACAAGACCCAAGACGTTAATCCAGGGTTAAATGAAGTGTGAAAAACATCTGAAAACTCAATTAAGTCTCATCAGAAGTGAAAGATCTACATCTGAGGAATATATTTGTTCTATGGGTCATTTTTAATTGTTTCCATGGATGATTCATGCATTGCTTTATCGCTGGCGTGGAGCACATCTGTGCCAGCAGTGCCATCTGTCTGCGTTCACACTCTCAGTCACATGATGATGGCGGAGCTGTGAAAGAGTCGGCTTTCAGTAGTCTGCGTGAATCCTCTAATCAAAGAAATCCTCCTTTGTTCACCAACAAAGACAACAATGATTTAAAAATCCCGTCCACAACTTTAAGTCGATGGGTGCCAACTACAAGCATTCTTCAAATGATCTTCTTGTCAAATGATCTTCTGTTGTGTTCAACATCTGTTGTGTTCAACAGAAGAAAGAAACTCATAAAGGTTTTGAATCAGTAAAAGGTTAATGAATGATGACAGAATTTTCATTTTTGGGTGAACTATCCTTTTAAGACACTCTGACATTTGAATCATTTCTAGATCCTGTAGCTTCATTTGCAAAAATGCCATTTCACCCGTCGTCCTGCTGTATTGGTGACTGATTTTTCTGTCTCGTGTGTGGTTATTGATCCTCTGTTTCTCTGTATCTCTTAGGTCTGATCGTGTATCTGGGGATGATGGTGGGAGCGTTTGTGTGGGGGGGACTGGCTGACAGAATCGGCCGCAGACAGACTCTTCTCATCTCGCTCTCCATCAACAGTGTGTTTGCTTTCTTCTCCTCCTTTGTCCAAGGATACAGCTCTTTCCTCTTCTGTCGTCTGCTCTCCGGTGTGGGGTAAATGATGATGCACATTTACTGTACTCTTTTATATACAGATGTTACCACTTCAGTATGTTCCAAATTGTTCCATGCAGCTTTTGACCGCTGGGTGGCGATTTAACCATCGATTTTCAGCTTTGTCTTTTCACAATACTAGATAGGACAGTATATGGCAAGCTGTTTTGTATGGAGAGAGATTAGACTCAATAATAATTCACGCAAAAGACACGATGTACACATGCGTAGCCAAATTCACGTACGTAAAATATTTATTTATACTTACAAAAACAATTCACATGCACAAAATAAAAATACATTTTCATAAAATACGTTTCACAAATGCAAAACACCATTTGCAAATATATAAGAGTGTACAGAAAGTTTTGAATGTTTAAAATTCACGAGTTCATCCTGAATGAGAATGTGCAAATCCTCTCTCACGTACGACTCACCCTGAATACGAGTGTGTGCACTTTTGAGACTTTCCTGCCAGAAACAGGCAACTCGTACCTCTCAGCCAATCAGATGAGAGCTGTACTCGATGTCAACCACTCTGCGCTCCTTTTGCGCAGTCTGTTCCTCTAACCAACATGTAAGCTCGCATCTTATTGGCTACAGGGCACGAGTGACTCACGTGGGAGGTGTGTGCTGGCAGGAAAGTCTCAAAAATGCACACACTCGTATTCAGGGTGAGTCGTAGGTGAGAGAGGATTTGCACATTCTCATTCAGGATGAACTCGTGAATTTTAAACATTCAAAACTTTTTGTACACTCTTATATATTTGCAAATGGTGTTTTGCATTTGTGAAACGTATTTTATGAAAATGTATTTTTATTTTGTGCATGTGAATTGTTTTTGTAAGTATAAATAAATATTTTACGTACGTGAATTTGGCTACGCATGTGTACATCGTGTCTTTTGCGTGAATTATTATTGAGTCTAATCTCTCTCCATAGTTTTGACATTTAATTTATAACCTGTGCTAGTATCTATTTTCATGTCACTAGTGCTTATTTTTTAGATATGAGTATCTTTTCCATTAGGTACTGGTACTTTTTAAAAATATACTAGTGCTTACTCATTAGACACTGGTTCTTCTTATTGGATACTAGGCAAGGCAAGGCAAGTTTATTTATATAGCACATTTACACACTGTGGAAATTCAAAGTGCTTTACATAAACAGGAATAAAAGAGACTAGTATAAGAAAAATAAAAAATAAAATAATTTTAAAAACTGATTAAAAACAGATAAAATGTGTTAAAACAGCTTATAAAAGAATGAAAAAGAAGAGAAAAACCTAATAGTGCGATCTGTCGGACGTAGCACAGTGCTAGTTCAGTAAAGGCACAGCTAAACAGATGTGTTTTCAGTCTTGATTTGAATGTGCCTAATATTAGAGCATATCTGATCATTTCTGGAAGCTGATTCCAGCAGTGAGGGGCGTAGTAGCTGAAGGCCGATTCACCCTGCTTTGACTGAACTCTTGGAACTTCTAGTTTATATTATCCTAAAGATCTGAGTGATCTGTTAGGTTTGTATTCAGTGAGCATATCTGTAATGTATTGAGGTCCTAGACCATTTAGTGATTTATAGACCAGAAATAATACTTTACTTTATTAGTTGTCATTCATTAGATACTAGTATCTATTAAATAGATACTAGTATGTATTCATTAGATTATTCAAGAAAGATATTCAATAGAGATAGATTATTCTATATAAATATTCAATATCTTATGCCAATCAGTTAAACGATTATAGACCAATAGGTAGGCCCACACGGAATCTGCGTGCGAAGAATTCAGCAGATTTTCCGCAGAATTCCGCAGATTTTTAGTCCGTCATTAATTCTGTTTATTTACTTGAGTAAATGTGTGTAAATCTAAATGTATTCAGTTTTTTAATTAGTTTCAGTAATATTATTGACTAATATGAAAATGTTGATCTGAATTATGTACAATGCAGTTTTTACAGTAATACTTTCTGTCTTTTAGTAGAGATATTATACGAGAGACTTGATTTGTTTACCAAATGAAGTTAATATAATTGGATTTGCACTTTAAACATTAAATAAAAGTTAAAAAGGTATTACTTTTTATTTCACATATTAAGGTTTTAGTTATGATTCTCCCAAAATAATTCCGCAGAAATCCGTGATTTTTACCAAAATTCTCAGCAGAAACAGCAAAAAACGTCAGCAGATTCCATCTGGCCCTCCAATAGCTCTTACATCTATTTTGGGTAAATGTATGGAAAGAGTATTATCAAGGCACATCTGGAACAAAGTGATCAAAGATTTGGACCCCCTTCAGTTTGCCTACAGGGGAAAGAGAGGCACGGACGATGCTGTAATAACTTTGTGTGATTTTGCTGCTGAACATCCAACAGACTACAAATTATGTTAGGATTTTATTTATGGATTTTAGCTCAGATTTAATTAGATTCGAATAGAAATTCTTCTGCAAAGATCACTTGATTTAGGAGTGAATGGTGATCTTATTTGCTGGATTAAAGATTTCCTTTTAAATCATCCTCAAAGAGTGGTTGTTAACGATATGGTGTCTAAAACAATGATTGTAAATGCAGGAGTTCCTCAAGGAAGCGTTTCATCACACTTACTTTTTTCTCTTTACACAAATGTACTTCAGGATCCAGGATTTAGGTTTTAAGTTATTTAAATATGCAGATGATATGGCACTTGTTGGCCAGTTGACTAAAACAAGAACAGAAGGAGATACCTTGTACTATCATTATATAAATTATATAAACCAAGGAGATGATAATTAGCAGAAATAAACAAGTCCTTAGTCATGGGTTGAATCCTCTGGTCCTTGAGGGACATGAAATAAAGACAGTTGGATGTTTTAAATATTTAGGAACATTTGTTAATGGTGGATTAACATTTGCTGCACACGCAGAGTGCATTTTTAAATACAGCAATGCAGAGAATAAATCCCATTAGGAGGTTACAACAATTTGGTGTGAGTCAAGATGTTCTGGAGATGGTATACAAGAACTTGGTTGAAGGTGTTGTGAGTTTTCACATGATTACATGGTATGGACTCTTGCCAATTAAGGAAAAGCAAAAACTGTCGAGTAGTAAAAATTGCCAGTGCAATTGTAGGTAAAGCACAAAGTCAACCAAACGAAATGTATTCAATCAGAATTAAACAGAAAACACACATCATTATTAAAGATTGTTCCCATCCCTTAAATATAAAATTTCAGCTCTTGCCATCAAAAAGACGTTTTAGGCAAGTTTAAGTAAAGCAAAATGTATATCAAATGTCCTTTGTGCCGACTGCCATTAGAATTTTAAATACTGGGTTCTAGGTAGGGTTTTAAATAGAGTTTTTGATGTGATATATGTGATGACATTGAATGTATTTGTGTTGCCTGTTTTTTCTGTGATGTGTGTAATGTGAATGCTGATGTGTTTGTGTGGTGAAGCCAAAGATAAATTTCCACTTGTGGACAATAAAGAAAGTAAAGATACTAGTATCGATTTAATAGGTACTAGTACTTATTCATTAGGTACTAGTACTTATTAAATAGATACTAGTTCTTATTTATTAGATACTAGTATTTATTTTAAAAGTCACTAGTAACTATTCTGTTGTTACTAGTAAGAAGTTTGACATTTTTCCATTGATTTCTGTGGGATCTGTCATTGAGATATAAACTATTCAGCTTTGACTAGTATATATTCCAGCTGGGACTAGTACATATTTTTATGTACTACTAGTTAATCATTAGGTACTAGTACTTATTAATTAGATACTAGTATCAAAAAAATAAGCACTAGTAACATAAAAATAGATACTAGTACGGGTTATACAGTAGATTAAATGTCAAAAGAGCTTGCTATAGACGGGTGATGACCTTGCTATAGACCTTATGTGATGTGATGTGTTTAATTAAAATATCCTTTTATTTGGTTGTTTTGGTTTTCTTAGTAATAAACATGCTTTTACACTTTATGTTTTAGAAAAGATACAATACATGGTGGGAAGCATAGATTAAATCATTTTGAATTATGTGTTTCTGAATAAAATAAATAAGCATGTATTTCATTATTGTGAAGATTCATCTCAAACTTTTTATTTAAATATGCTAAATTTAAATTTGAGAAGATTTTCTTCTTTTTCCGTTTTTAAATATGTCTATTAATATATACAGTTATCTCTCCTGGGAAATTGCAATTGTTTTTCAAATATTTCCCAAGTGATGTTTAACAGGGGCGACACGGTCGCCTCACAGTAAGAACGTCATTGGTTCGAGTCCCGGCTGGGCCAGTTGGCATTTCTGTGTGGAGTTTGCATGTTCTCCCCGTGTTGGCATGGGTTTCCTCTGGGTGCTCCAGTTTCCCCTACAGTCCAAAGACATGCGCGATAGGTGAACTGAATAAACTAAATTGGCCGTAGTGTATGTGTGTGAATGTGAGAGTGTATGGGTGTTTCCCAGTAATGGGTTGTGGATGGAAGGGCATCCAATGCGTAAAACATATGCTGGAATAGTTGGCGGTTTATTCTGCGGTGGCGACCCCTGATAAATAAGTGACTAAGCTGAATTTTTAACAAAAAGCAAACACATTTTCACAGTATTTACTATAGTTTTTCTTTCTTCTGGAGAATGATTTATTTTTAATTATATTTAATTATATATATATATATATATATATATATATATATATATATATATATATATATATATATATATATATATATTTACCTATATGTCTATTTTATTAAGCCCAAGAAATATATTTTGTTCGATTGGCTACAGAACAAACCACTGTTGTCCCATGACTTGCTTAATTAGCCTAACTAATAATAGCAATACATAGCTAATATTTTGTCTTCAACTGTATTATAATGATATATTCATTGTTAAGCAACATTTGTACTAGCTTAAATCAAATTTAGAAATTCACAATGGCACACAAACATGTTTAATGCTTACTTGAATGTATTAATATTTAGATTTTATTAGATTTTTACTAGACTAGATTAGGGTTTTATTAACTGCAATACTATTATCATTGATATAACAAATAAAAACATACAATAACATACATCCATTTAAAACATACAAGTACACAAAACACTGTTTCGTAATTCACATACGAGTTAACTCAAAATTTACTTCAATTATAGATTTTAAGACTTGCCATCAACAGATATTTCTAAATATCCAGTTAGTATTGCACACAAGCTATACTTATTTATAATAATAATGACAGATAGATAGATAGATAGATAGATAGATAGATAGATAGATAGATAGATAGATAGATAGATAGATAGATAGATAGATAGATAGATAGGTAGGTAGGTAGGTAGGTAGGTAGGTAGGTAGGTAGGTAGGTAGGTAGGTAGGTAGGTAGGTAGGTAGGTAGGTAGGTAGGTAGGTAGGTAGGTAGGTAGGTAGGTAGGTAGGTAGATAGATAGATAGATAGATAGATAGATAGATAGATAGATAGATAGATAGATAGATAGATAGATAGATAGATAGATAGATAGATAGATAGATAAATAGATAGATAGATAGATAGATAGATAGATAGATAGATAGATAGATAAGATTTATAAATAGTTTAATAAATAAGGTATAATTAATATATTATTAATTATTCCTCTAAATCTAAAAACTTCTAAAAGAAGAATACAACTTATAAGATCTAATGCCTTTTCTGGCTGTAAGCAATCCTTTATATGACCATATGTTGTATTAATAAATTTAACCAATAATCAACATGTAATAAATGTTTAGCTGTTTAGTTTTCCAATGTTGTTTTGTTAGGATTAAGGTTATATAAATAAATTTCATGCATAACATACATTTCAGAAAAGAATCCAAAAAAATTGTGAGGTATCCTAATCTGTTCATTTGTCTGTTTGCTGCTGTAGAATTGGCGGCTCGATCCCCATCGTGTTCTCCTACTACTCTGAGTTCCTGGCTCAGGAGAAGCGTGGCGAGCACTTGAGTTGGCTCTGCATGTTCTGGATGATCGGAGGAATCTACGCCGCCGCCATGGCCTGGGCCATCATTCCTCATTACGGTAACCAGCACATGAACATCACGGTTAACTGATCTTAGCCGGGTTGATGAAATGTTGAAGATCCATTAACCGTCACCACTGTGCCCTTCAGCAAGAAACCCAACCTCTGTTTAATCCACAGGAGACTTAACCGGTAACCTTAGCTGGAGATGTCACTGAAAGCACTTTCACCAGTTGTTGTGTTGTGTGTTGATCAATAAAGACTGCAGGGATGTTAAAAAAAGGTTAAAAGTCTCCTGACATAAGCAGAATGTTAAAAGCTAAGTTGCCATAAGTACAATTTTCCCATTTACAAAGTCACACTTACAAATAAAAGAGCAAGTAACAGTGAAATTTTGTAACTCAAATAGTATTAAATAGCAATAATATATTTTATTAATAATAATAATAATAATAATAATAATAATAATGATAATAATAATAATATATAGTTATAATAATGTATTGATTTTTTTATTTAATTAATTACATTTTTTGTTGTCCTGGTAATCTGTCATTATAAAAGTTTCATAATTATAATTATAATAATTATGCCTAAAATATTATTTTATATTATACAATATATTTGATAGTATACATAGTGCTTAATTTGTGAATTGCGAGGTCCCGGAACAGATCGGGGTAACAGATCCGGCATGTTACCTGAGCATGGAGAGGTGTCGTGCACGAAAGTGGACAGCAGGGGGGTGTTGGATGGCGGAAGGGGTGTCAAGGATGTAAGTGAAGAGTAGGGGTTGTCGCGGACAAAAGTGAACAGCGGACAGCGGAGGAGGGCGGTCGAGGAGGGGGATCGGTAAAATGAGGTGCCGATCATATTTCAGAGATGACGGATCCGGATTTTATATATTTTATATAAAATATTATTATTGTCTCTATATATATATATATATAGTCATCTCTGAATATATATATATACCGTCATCTCTGAAATATGATCGGCACCTCATATATATATATATATATATATATATATATATATATATATATATATATATATATAATTCAAATATTACAACCAATATGGCTTCATGTACACATTGTACCAGGTTTCACTTGATTCATATTGTTTATATGCTGATTGTGCGTTAATTATACACTAAAGTTAGAATAATTTCTGTATTTTATTATTAAATGTAGATGTGAAATCTTAATTTAGTGGCACTTTTAGAATTTAAATCATTAATTGATTAATCCAAATTTATTTATGAAATATTGCAGTGCTAATTATAAAGGATTTACATTCATGTTTCCTCATAATCCTTAAGAAAAAATAAAACTCCCCCTTCCTCGTCAACAGTATTTCTCCTCTTTTCTGATTGGTGTTTACTCGCTTGAGGGCAGGATCAACCTGTCACTCACATTAGATCCACTAGTAATAAACCATAACTTGCTTGAGGGCAGGATCAACTTGTCAATCGCATGAGATCCACCAATAACAAACCACAACAATCCAATCAATTCTTGATGCACAGAATGAAGTCCCACCCTACATTTTTTTCAAGCCATTTCAATTAGATGCACGTCACAAAGACTGTCACCGCTTATACTAACTATTAAAAAAGCAGTCCAAAAAAATGCTAACGATTTTGAAACATTGAATTATTTAAGATTTTTTCTTGACTCTGCATATGCATATATTAGTGTAATCCGTTGATGAATTCTCTTTTGACCATTTAAACAAGGCTGGAGCTTCCAGATGGGATCAGCCTACCAGTTTCATAGCTGGCGAGTGTTTGTTCTGGTGTGTGCATTTCCATCCGTTGCTGCTATTGCCGCTTTGACCACCATGCCTGAGAGCCCACGCTTCTTCCTGGAGGTTAGTGATGATCTTGTGATTGGTTAATACAAAATGTAAAACATGCAGAACAGCACTAACTCCAAGCAATCATGACATTAAAATAGACAATTTATTGCTATTAATGCTGTTTACACTAAATACTTGTGCTAGGCAAAGATTAATCACATTTTTGACATAATATATGTGTGTGCATATATTTGAGAATTATTATTATTTTATATTAAATTTATTTATATATAGATTTAAAATATGTATGGTACAAAATAAATATATATAATACACACACACGTATATAATGTGAAAACAAACTTTTATTTCGTGATTAATCTTTGCCCAGCTCTACTAAATGCCTATTTTTAGTAGATATTTGCACCCCAGTAAATAACATTGTGCCACAAAATGGACAATTTATTGCTGTAAATGCTATTTACACTTAATTGCTATTCTTAGTGGAAATATTGTTCAATATTTGCAACTCTGTATTAAATCTATAGTATATAACAGTATGCATTAATAACATATTGAGTGTAAATGAGAATATTTATCAAATTGTGTATGCCTGTGAAAATAAAGCCTCCTTACATCTAACTCTAACCATAACCATAAAGACCTTCTAAATAAATACCCATTAGGTGTTTTATAGACATGCTTTTGCACTAAGTAAAGTTTATTAATAGAGGATGCTGGGCAAACATTGTGTCTTTTCTGTTTAAATAATGGTTAGATAAATTAAATAAATATAATTCCACGTCAACATAAAATCAAAATGGACATTTTATTGCTATAAATGCTATTTACACTATATATTAAGTCTATAACATATAACATTATGCATTAATACCATATTGAGTGTAAATGAGAATATTTTACAAATTGTAGATGCCTTACTGTGAAAATAAAGCCTCCTTACATCTAACTCTAACCATAACCATAAAGACCTTCTAAATAAATACCCATTAGGTGTTTTATAGACATGCTTTTGCACTAAGTAAAGTTTATTAATAGAGGATGCTGGGCAAACAGCGAACAGAGCATTACAGTAATCCAGTCTAAAAGTCATAAAAGCATGAACTAGCTTTTCTGCGTCTGAGATAGATAGCATGCTTCGTAGCTTATCGATATTTCTCAGATGAAAGAAGGCTGTTTTGTGACATGGGATATATGATTTTCCAAAGTTAATTTGCCGTCTAATATAACACCCAGATCTTTTACAGTAGAGCTAATACTAACATTATATTGTTTTGCCCAGGACATTCCTGTGAAAGAGATTAATAATCTCAGAGTGTCTTTTCTGTTTAAATAATGGTTAAATAAATTAAATAAATATAATTCCACGTCAACATAAAATCAAAATGGACATTTTATTGCTATAAATGCTATTTACACTATATATTAAGTCTATAATATATAACAGTATTCATTAATACCATATTGAGTGTAAATGAGAATATTTATCAAATTGTGGATGCCTTACTGTGATAATAAAGCCTCCTTACATCTTACTCTAACCATAACCATAAAGACCTTCCAAATTAATACCCATTAGGTGTTTTATAGACATGCTTTTGCACTAAGTAAAGTGTATTAATAGAGGATGCTGGGCAAACAGCGAACAGAGCATTACAGTAATCCAGTCTAAAAGTCATAAAAGCATGAACTAGCTTTTCTGCGTCTGAGATAGATAGCATGCTTCGTAGCTTATCGATATTTCTCAGATGAAAGAAGGCTGTTTTGTGACATGGGATTTATGGTTTTCCAAAGTTAAGTTGCTGTCTAATATTACACCCAGATCTTTTACAGTAGAGCTAATACTAACATTGTATTGTTTTGCCCAGGACACTACTGTGAAAGAGATTAATAATCGCAGAGTGTCTTTTCTGTTTAAATAATGGTTAAATAAATGAAATAAATATAATTCCACATCAACATAAAATCAAAATGGACATTTTATTGCTTCAAATGCTATTTACACTATATATTAAGTCTATAATAAATAACAGTATTCATTAATACCATATTGAGTGTAAATGAGAATATTTATCAAATTGTAGATGGCTTACTGTGATAATGCCTCCTTACACCTACTGTACCTCTAACCACAACCACAAAGACCTTCTTATTAAATACCCTTTAGGTGTTTTATAGACATGCTTTGAATGTTTTATTCATTATTCATTCAGTAAACACCTTTGTGAATCCACAACATTACTAATTCCCACATTAAATATGTGTTTTAACAGAACGGGAAGCACGACGAAGCTTGGATGATTCTGAAGCAGGTTCATGACACCAACATGAGGGCTAAGGGATACCCGGAGAGGGTTTTCTCTGTGAGTACAGCTAAAAACAGCACATACAGTTGAAGTCAGAATTATTAGCCCCCTTTTTTCTTTTTTAAATATTTTTCAAATGATGTTTAACAGAGCAGGGAAATTTCCTCAGTATGTCTGATAATATTTTTTCTTCTGGAGAAAGTCTTATTTGTTTTATTTCGGCTAGAATAAAAGCAGTTTTAAATTTTTTAAAGTCCATTTTAAGGTCAAATTATTAGCCCCTTTAAGCTATTTTTTTCTGATAGTCTACAAAACAAACCATCATTATACGATAACTTGCCTAATTACCCAAACTTGCCTAATTAACCTAGTTAAGCCTTTAAATGTCACTTTAAGCTGTATAGAAGTGTCTTAAAAATTATCTAGTCAAATATTATGCACTGTCATCATGGGAAAGATAAAATAAATCAGTTATTAGAGATTAGTTATTAAAACTATTATGTTTAGAAATGTGCTGAAGAAATCTTCTCTCCGTTAAACAAAACTGGGGGACAAAATAAACAGGGGGCTAATAATTCAGGGGGTTGAATAATTCTGACTTCAACTGTATCTCATCAGAAACAACAATAACATTGGGTGACAGATTTATTAAACAGGTCTAATTAGCACAAGACCCAATAAAATCCTATTAAAGCGCAGATGGGAGTATAGATTTCTACAGGTGTTTCTACTGATAGTATGCAAACAGATGCAGAAGCTCATTTCCATAATGACCAACATAATTTAACAAAAGCTTCAATTAATAATAACAGCATCTTTCTTGTTCATTTTTCTGCTCATACAACAGCTATCACTGCATGTCAAGCTCAACAAGTGTTAGGATGTTTTTTTAAGCTTTATAAATACTAGAATCCTTATTAAATCGCATTAAACAATTCATTTAAATTCTCTCCTCCAATAAATGTTGTGTCTGAAAGGGAGATGTCTATACAGTGCATCCGGAAAGTCTTCATAGGGCTTAATTTTTTGTTGCATAAAAAGGTGCAGGTTTTTTATTTTTAATAAATTTGCAACAATTTCAAAAACTTTTTTTTCACATTGCCATTATGGGGTATTGTGTGTAGAATTTTGAGGAAATAAATAAATTTAATCCATTTTGGAATAAGGTTGTAACATAAAAAAATGTGAAAAAAGTGAAGCGCTATGAATACTTCCCGGATGCACTGTACTGTAATCCACACACAATAAAGTCACTTTATCAATGATTCATTTCTTACTGCAATTTTTTTTATTAAATCCTGATGGTAGTTTTAACTAAGCTGTTAGCAAATCTGGCCTCCGGATATAAGTGATCGGTGGGAATTTTATTTTCTCAATATGAATTTGAGATAAATTATGCAGGCACGCTAATGGGTCTGCATTTAACTGGCTGAATTGGGAGTCAAATGAGCTTTCATTCACATTTAATGGAAGTCAATAGCGTTATTATTTAGATGTAAATTATGCATGCGTGTTTCATTTTAGTATTGTGGGAACACAAAGAACACTAATTGTTCTGGAACTCTCAATAATTTGCATTGTAAATCTTATTACCTAATTAGAAACTGCTCTTGTCTCATTTGTAAGTAATTATATTTTTATAGTAATGATTTATAGGATAAGTATTAGCTATTTATGAGCAGATTACTAGTAAAACTTTTGTGAATATGGACCCTTTTCACATGTCCGGGTTTCTCAGTAGCTGAAGTCTTCATAGTTGGGTAAACTTAGAGTGTAGTGAATGGGAAAGTACCACAAATCCTCTTTTTACAGTCCTATTTGCTGAAATAATAATAAAAAAATTCAATGATGGTGTTATCAAGACTTTCAGAAAAAGGAAAACAATAGTGTGACACTGATGATGGCAGCAAGAGGAGAGAATAATGTCAAATTTACTCTCCCGCCTCCGTACACTCTGCATTACAAACGCCTCGCATAAACGGTAATTAGTTTTTTGTAATTTGATGCAAAGATGATATAATACATACATAAATATATATAAAAATTCAATTGCTTTTTAAAAAAATCGAAATATTAAAGGGCACCTATGATGAAAATCATCTTTTGTAAGCTGTTTGGACAGAACTGTGTGTAGCTATAATGTATCCACAGTCATATTGGGGTGATGTCTGTATGTGTGGACAGGCCCTTTTTGAAAATAACGGTAAATTTGTTTTGGCTATTTTCCGGAAAGAGAAGTTGTAACATTATCTGTAATTTGCCGGAATGCTGCGCTGTGTGAACGCAGAAGGAAGATTGCCAGAAAGAGCGCGTTCTAGACGTAAGACGTCTACTTTAGCCAATCAGAACACTCAAGTTTGCGCGGTTTGTTAGAATAAAGGCCTGTGAATGTTTTCCCAGACACATTTAGCTGCTAGATGTTAGTCAGATAACATTTCTATGTTCCTTCTAAATGCCAACTGTGTAAATAATTATCGATAAAATGCTTATGATAAGCCGTTGTTTGTTAACCTTCAAGCTCCGATGCGTTGGCACGTAAAGCAGCTGGTGAGCGCCAGCACACACACACTTTATGAACATCTCGAGATGCGCAAGTTTTTCTTTATGCTTTCATCAAAGTTGTTCACAACACTGATCCATCCACAGAGTTTGTAATGTAGTCAAATGTTTACAAATACAAGCCCTGCCGTCTAGAGGTCATTTCTGCTTAATGATGTCAGAATTTACCGGTATTTTGGAATGGATGTGTGAATGGTCTTTTCCGGAAAAATTCCGTAACGTCCTCGCCTGTGTGAACAGCGCTTTTTTTAATTTACCGGTAAAGTCATGCCATAAATTTTCCAGATATTTACCGGTATCACTGTGTGAAAGGGGCTAATATGTCTCTTTTTTTTCAATTTCCTGACGTTAAAATAGCATCCAAATCCCACCGAATTCATAGACAGCCACGTATTAACACGTTTCCGTAATAACAAGTATAATCATATCAACAAGACAGGAGGTGCGCAAAGTAACTGGGATTAAAAGATCTGTTCAGTGCTCTGTGATCATCAGTCATCATCAAATGTGATCAAGAATGAGTTTTACAAGTTTAAAACCTTTTTAAAACAGTGCATGTGTGTAATGAATTACTGCAATTTTACCGTCTTTATCACCACATTATAAAAGAAGACGCTAAAAAGAAATCAGGTTTATTTTCTACATTAACATAACGGACATCCATACAGCAGAGGATATTAACGTGTATCTTGTCACATTTGAACTTTGTTACGACATTGTGTGTGACTCATCATTGCAGAAAGGCTTGAATTAACTCCACAACAAATATATCAAATAATCATTGGGAAAGTTCTTACTGTAGTATTCAACACAGGCTCATTCACAAAATGTAGTCCCATGGACGTTTCTGGAGACCACGAATTATGTAGCCGTGGGTACGTGTGGCTGCATTTCATTTTTTAAACGAACGCTATGGGGTGGTATGACGCCGTTCCCTTTCGCGCTCAGCAGCTGACCACTTACCTGCGTGAGGAGGGCTTTCCCACTGCAACCAGTTTGTCCAGTTAGCTCGTTGTGTATGTTGGCGGACTTGAGATGCAGAGAGGAGATGACCACGATGACGATGATAAAAATAGAATCCAAAAAAATAAAACGAACAAGTAAATAACAGGGTGAGAATGTGGTAAAATCCAGACACGTGGTAAAAATCAGACGAGGGCTTTTCCTTTCAGCTTTTGTAAATCGTTGGTTGGGTTTAGGGAAGGAGGAGGGTGCGTCAGTCGATTGGTCGGCCGGCCAGTCAGTCATTCAGTCAGTCAGATAGATGGTCAGTCGACAGCGGCCTCTGGTGGGTTTATGCAAGATTAGCGGGCCCGAACGGCACTCGTGAGAGAAATTTGAGATATGAAAAAGCGCACACAGCGGCCTCCCAGGACGTATTACGCGGTCTCCAGAAACGTCCATTGGACAACGTTTTCAGAATGAGCCTGGGTTGGTAGTATTTCTCAAAAATGTTACGTGAGATCCGCTTCCTTTATGTATGTCACTGTGCTGTTTATCGCAGCCGAGGCAGAGATTGAGGCACACTCTGACAGGCACATGGGAACAGTGGGCGGGGAGGACTAGCAATAAATGCACAGGCAACAAAAACAGCTACATGGTTCTTCAGAGCAGAAAATCCAAACTACTGAAAGGTATAATAAATAATCTGATGAATGTTTTGAGCTGAAACTTTACAGACACATTCTGGAGACACAAAAAACGCATCTTAAATCCTGAAATAGGTGCCCTTTAAAAATGGACAAGGATTTGAGATGCTGATAAACGCATTATAACAGTCTTGTGAAAAGGCATATTCTCAAGCATGCTGTGAAATCTCCAGGTCACCACCATTAAGACGGTGAAGCAGATGGATGAGTTGGTTGACATGGGTGGAGAAGCCACAGCCTGGCACCAGCGCTGGAGGATCAAACTCACCAACCTCTTCCACCAGGTAGAGTAAAGATGTCCAGTCTGATTCACTTCTGTTCATTGATGATTCATAAAATGCAAGTCAACAGCTAACAACATCTCAGAGAAAATGAATACAGGTAATGCAAAAATAATCCCAGTAATACATTGAGGTCTTAAAAATGCCAAGAAATTAAAATAATGTTTTTTTTTAGATGTTAGTGTCACTATTGTTCGTTTTTAGGATATCTATAAGCTAGTGCGCACCAAAACAGTGACAAACTTTGCGTTTAGAAGATATAAAACTGATATAAACATGCTTGTAGCTTGTAGTTTGTCTCCGCCGAGCTTGTAGTTTGTCTCCGCCTAAATGGATCAATGGTTTTATATACTTCAGTTTCTCATCAAATCTTCTGACCAATCAAATTCTCTCGAGTATCATGCCCCGCCCCCTTCATGATGCTTCACATTTGATGCGCTTGAGCTCAACCACTCTCACTGGCAGAGCGGTAATAAAACAAAAGACTATTGGCTGTTTTTTTTTAAAAGGGGAGGAGCTCTTTTGCTCTCTTCATGTTTCAGGTGAGATTAAGTCAGACATCGAGTAAAAAAATGCACATTTCAAAGCACTTCCAGGGACCTTTAAGCCTGACTCGCACTGTGCAATTTTTAATAATCCTAAATGATTGTGGCTTGTCAGAATGTACGGATATGATCCCCATGTCACACTGTGAGACTCAGCTGTCATAATGTCAGACTGAGTGACAATGAAGACAGGCCAAGCATGGACATGGAAGAAAACTCACCCGGAGTTTGACGTCATCCATTTGTGACACTTTCACTATCCAGCATTCTGAAATGATTCTGTACTGCAAACAGAGAAATCTGTAGCTGTAACTTTGCTCACAGCGTGTCTCAATAATAAAACCAGAAAAAAGCTTTTTTTGACATCTAACCATGGTCGTATGAAGTTGTCTCGCTGATTGCGATGTATTAAAGCAACACTCCACTTTTTTGAAATATGCTCATTTTACAACTGCCCTTGCAACTCCATTCAGCCGATCTCTGGGTCTAGCAGGAGCACTTTTAGGGTGCTTTCACACCTGTGAATCGATTCATTTGTTCTGAAACAGGGATTAAAATTGTTACAATGTTGCTCTTTGTACTTGGTGCGGTTCGCTTTCACATGGCAAAGTTTCTAAACTGACCAAAATAGCTAAAACAAGTCATGTGTGAGCAAACTCTCCTCACTTTGGTCAGAGTTTCACGGTTTATTTTGCAGAGTCCCGCTAAGTTGTCAGAGGGGTGGTGGTTTGGGGGTGTTTGACAGGGTGCGTGCGATGTGTCTGAAGAGCGAGGAGGGATGCGGTGCTGAGGGGTGAGAGAAGGGTGCGCGACGTATTTGAGAACTGGGATAGAGATAGGTGCTATTTCCGGGAGATTATCACACGTTTGCAGGCATCCGGGAGTCTCTGTGCATTTGCGGGAGACTCCCGGAACTTCTGGGAGGCTTGGGATGCCTAATACATAACCATAAAACACTGTGTTATTGCAGGGCTCGGATCGTATCGCTTTCTCACTACAATCAATACGCACCAAAGTTCGTTTCAATCGAGCCGAGACCACCTCATTCAGGCGATCTCGGACCGATTGTTTTGGCGCAGATCCGAGTGTGATTGCTGGATTCACATATGCCAAATGAACCGCGGTAACTAGGCAAACGAGACAGGTTCCGAAACAAAAGTCTAGGTTTGAAAGCACCCTTAGATTAGCTTAGCATAATTTATTGAGTCAGAGTAGACCATTAGCCTCTTGCTCAAAAATAACCAAATAGTTTTGAAAATGTTTCCTATTTAAAAAATAAGAAGCTTTTTGTCAGAGTTTGTGCTTCTATTGGTGGTGTAAGATGTGTTAATGAAACACTCCACTTTTTTGAAAATAGGCTCATTTTACAACTCCCATTTTTGAATCCATTCAATCGATATCTGGGTCTAGCACTTTTAGATTAGCTTAGCATAGCTAATTCAATCAGATAAGACCATTAGCATCTCACATAAAAATGAGTGCATAACCAGCATGACCATCTGCTTGATGGGAAGCATGTGTACTCAGAGTAGCTGGGGACTATTTTCAGGTGCTGCATAAAATCATTTCGTCTGCTTCAGGCATGTTACAGCAGCAAAGTTCCTTGATTATTACGCTGAAATGAATCTATAGTTTTAGCCATTTTAACCTAGAAAATAGAAAAATAGAACAGTTTCCGTCAGACTTAGTAGATAATGTAGCCACAGAAGGGTCAAGCTTTAAATAGGGAAATTATGGAGAATTTTGGACATTTTTGACCAATGCTAATTGTGAAATCTGATTCAATGATTTATGCTAAGCTAAGTGCTCCCGCCAGATTTGGAGAAAGCTGAATGGATTCATAAATAAAACATGTGCAGTTTCTTGATTATTACACTGAAAACGCTTGCAAAGTGAGCCTTTTACCAAAAAAAGTGGGGTGTTCCTTTAAGAGTGGTGTAATCTGCTTGGAAAAACGTTGGTGGTCTGATCATGCATTTGTTGAATATTTATGATCAGAAATCACAATGTGTGAATTTAAAAGTAGAAATATAATAATAGTATTCATCTAATACAGTGTTTCTCAACCATGTTCCTGGAGGACCACCAGCACTGCATGTTTTGGATGTCTCCTTTGTCTGTCACAACCATTACATGACTTTCAGCTTCTGCTAATGAGCTGATGACCTGAATCAGGTGTTTTCGATTAAGGAGACATGGAAAATGGGGGCAGCATGGTGACTCACAGCATGAAGGTCACTGGTTCGAGTCCCAGCTGGACCAGTTGGCATTTCTGTGTGGAGTTTGCATGTTCACGTGGGTTTCCTAAGTTTGCTCTGGTTCCCCCACACAGTCCAAGGACATGTGCTATAGGTGAATTGAATAAACTAAATTGGTCGTCGTGTATGAGTGTGTGTGAATGAGAGTGTATGGGTGTTTCCCAGTACTGGGTTACAGCTGGAAGGGCATCCGTTGTGTAAAACATATGCTGGAATAGTTGGCCTTCATTCCGCTGTGGCGACTTATGATAAATAAGGGAAAAAGCCGAAGGAAAATGAATGAATGAATGGAAAATGTGCAGAGCTGGTGGTCCTCCAGAAATGTGGTTGAGAAACACTGATCTAATACTTACAAACATTTTTTTTTCACTTTATTTTTATAATTTATTATCGTGGGTTTCCAGGTGTGGGGCAACTTCCTGACGGTGTTCAACCCTGAGTACCGCAGGATCACCTACATGATGATGGCCGTGTGGTTTTCCATGTCCTTCAGGTAAACTTTGCACATTTTGCCTTCCAACAGCTTCCAGTGATATTGTTCCCTCTGCATGACTTCATGTCTGTCATCCTCTGTCTGCAGCTACTACGGCTTGACTGTTTGGTTCCCCGATATGATCAAATATCTGCAGAAACAGGAGTACTCCTCACGCACAAAGGTCTTCATCAAAGAGAAAGTGGAGCATGTGACCTTTAACTTCACGCTGGAAAACCAGATCCACCGGAATGGAGAGTACTTTAACAACAAGTAAGTGACGCTCACAGGCAGTATGCTAAACATACTTCAGTAAACACTGCTGACCTTTCAGTGAGAGGTGGATGGTGTTGTGACATTCTACTTGCTTTAAATAAATATTCCAGATTGAATGCTATGTCAGTGTGATAGAACAGCCTCGTCTTTTTATTATATTTTAGCCAATATTTCTCTTGCACAGTGAAAATAGTTTAGTAGAACAGAATTGAAAAGTCTCTCAGGCAATATTAACTCTAGTATTTGTTTTAGTACAAATGACGTTCTGTTGATTCGGTTTTATATCTATTTCATTCATTAATTAATTTTCCTTCTGTAGCTCTGTAATATCCTTGTAGTCTTTCTTGTCAAACTAATGCATTTAGTAAATGAAATGTATTATATAGTAGTCAACAGTTTTTCAAAATTGTCAAGACAAGAATGGGTGATGTTCAATAGTTTTTGCAAACTTTCATGATCTTTTATGATATACTTCAAATGTTGACTACTGTATCTTTCTGGTTGTGTTTTGTTCATGAAAATGGCTGACATTTAAATTAAGTGTCACTTGTCATTTTGCCATTTTTGCACTTGGTATTAATATGTTTTTAACTGGAAAAGGCATTTATTTTTTTCCATGTTGGTGTTTATTGTGTATGTTTATTATATATGAATTTCACATAAACCGTTTTTATGGACTTTTGAAATGAATAAAGGTTTGGACCTGATTGAATTGAATTGACACTTTTAGAAACCCTTATATAGTTACCTTTTATGACATACAGTTTAAGTCAAAATGATTAGCCCTCCTGTGATTATTTTTTTTTTCATATATTTCCCAAATGATGTTTTACAGAGGAAGAAATTTTTCACATATTTCCTATAATATTATTTCGTCTGGAGAAAGTCTTATTTGTTTTATTTTGTCAAGAATAAAAGCAGTTTTATATTAAAAAACATTTTAAGGTCAAAATTATTAGCCTCCTTTAGCAATATTTGTTTTCGGTTGTCTACAGAACAAAACCACTGTTATACAATGACTTGCCTAATTACCCTAACTTGCCAAATTATAGTTAAGCCTTTAAACGTCACTTTAAGCTGTATAGAAGTGTCTTGATAAATATCTAGTCAAATATTATTTACTGTCATCATGACAAAGATAAAATAAATCAGTTATTAGAAATGAGTTATTAAAACTATTATGTTTAGAAATGTGTTGAAAAACAATAATAATAGCTAATAATTCAGGAGGACTAAGAATTCTGACTTCAACAGTATATTTTTAGAATTAGAAGCTCAGCAAAATCTGAATGTCTCTAAATAATGCATATTTCTGTGGATCTTTTGTCTGCCACTTAAAGATTCTTGAATCTGAGGATGAAGTCTATGGTGTTTGAAGACTCTCTGTTTGAGGAGTGCTACTTTGAGGATATCACTTCAAGCAACACCTTCTTCAGAAACTGCACCTTCATCTCCACCCTTTTCTACAACACTGGTGAGAAGACCACAGTTTGCACTCTCCTCTGGCTATAAAAACACACCACTGCTGTTTGACACAATTAGATTATTCATAGTCATTCCAAACATTTATACAGGGTGTTCGTGGGGTCTTAAAGTATGTTAAAGAGCCCCTATTATACATTAAAAAGGGTCATATTTTGGTTTTAAGGGTTTTGGTTTTGTCTCCAACAACATACTGATATGCATGCAAGGTCAAAAAACACTTTCATTGTCTTATAATATGCATTTATTTTTACCTAATTATCCCAGTGACTCCCATATGAATCATTCAGCGATTCATTTGTTCTCAAACCCCTCCTTAGCGCGAAGCTAATCTGCGCTGATTAGACCGATGACAGCCTGTTGCGATTGGCTGACAGCGTTCAGCACGAGACAGAGTGTAATACCCAGCACGGCTTAACAACAATATTGAAGTAGTGAGAGTGCATAGTGTATGTGTGAGCATACCTGCCAACACCCCTGTTTTTCCCGGGAGTCTCTCGTATTTCAGACCCATCTCCAGGTACCCACCCATTTTGTTATTTATCCCGCAAAAGATTTCAAACACCCCCCACCCCAACCCATCCTAAAAACAGCTGAAGGTGGCCATAGCAATAACAAACGGCAGTGGACCGTGAGCTCACAAACACATTTAAATCTGTAAACAAAGCGGCAGGGAGATGACCAGCTAAAACCAGCTTGAACAGCCTAGCCAGGCTGCAGCCCTGCCAAAACCAGCTATGACCAGCCTGGTTTAAGCTGGATTTAGCTGGTCATTTTCCAGCCTGACCAGCTAAGACCAGGCTGGAAATGGCTGGAAATCAGCCTGGAAATGGCCAAAACCCCTCTAAAACCAGGCTGGTCAACTAGCTAAAACCAGCTAACCAGCCTAGGCTGGTTTAAGCTGGATTTTTCAGCAGGGAGATACATTACATGCGGTTACAAATAACAAAACACAATTAAATACATAATTTGCAAGCTAGAGAAAACAAGAAGGCAACCATTTTGATCGCACTTACTTACACTTGTGAAATGGAGGAAGAAACTGGTCCACTGTGAAGTTCCTGTCGAGCTCTGACATAGTCCCTTACATTAATAGTCTTTTCTGATATTTCCTTTAACAAACGGCTGACGAATCCCCCATTGTAAGCATGTAGATTCCAGAGGCACTCGAACTGCCCAAGGCTGGGCTATAATGCTGAGGTATTTTTGTAAAAACAAACCTCAACCACTGACTCTTCACGGTTTCATCTTTGGGTAGAGAAAATAACACTAACTTCCCCTCATGCTTCCAGTAATATCCAGCTGAGCACAGCGTCTTCATCACTTGATTCAGCCGGGATCTGCTGAAGTGTTTGTGGGCGGGGACGCAGGTTTCGTATCATCGTCACGCCGAAATGGCTAAAGACTCGTTATCAAGATGATTCAGTTGAAGCACTATGAGTCGACTCTTTTATAAATGAATTAATAGTTTTAAACACTGCACTTTCAGATTTAAGCCTTAGCTGGATACTTCACTTCACTTAGAGCTGTGTTACACACTACATGGAAGGTAATTTTCAAAAACCCATAATAGGGGCTCTTTAAGTATGTTAGCCACGGCCAATACCTCAGACAGACGTAATCTGAGAATTTAACTGAAAACAAACAGGAAGTGCATTTTCAGATTTCAATTTTAGATTACAAGGGCAAACATTTTTTAATGACATGCACAGATGAATTGTTCACCACAAAACTAGCAATGTGAGCTAACAAAATCATATGATTAGTTTTGATTTAATTTGTACTAACTCAACATTGCACATCCTGCGATATAACTATTGTGGATAGACACATTGCGATTTTGATGCTGAAGCGATATATTGTGCACCCCTATTTAAAATGTATGGAAAAAGTCTTATAAAAGGTCTTAAAGGGTATTGAATTTCCCTCTCTGATTCCTGGATATACCCTGTGTTATAAGAGGACACTCACATGACATGTTTTCTGCGATTAAAATGGCCCCAGATTCTTGCGCTATTGAATGCACTGAAAGTATTTCAGGTCTCCTAGCAACACCAGCTTGGATTGTTCCTCTGCGTGTCTGTGAAGGAATGACAATCTGCTTTTCCTGATTCAGTCGTGCTGGGCGTTTATGGTTGCTTCTCTGAGCAGCTTGTGGACCAATAATGAGGCTTAAAAACAAAGGCTCTGTTCCAACATTTAGTGAGCTGTCAACCTACACAGCATTTTACCATTTATTCATTCTGTCCATCCACTTCTATCTACTTTAATGTTTCATATTTTTGTTGCCAGATGCTAAAATATGGGTAAAAATGATTCATTATCATTCAAAATAACATATATTAATGTGAAATAAAACCACTTGCTTATTCTGGCCTGTACCTCACTCAAAAAAAAAAGATTTTGCTGCTTGTTCAAACTATTTACTTAAAATGAGCTGAAACAACACAATTCTTGAGTTTTTTGGGGGACAACAAGTTCAATTCATTAAAATTTTTTCTAAAACAATTTGGTTAACTTAATCGACTTGTGTTGGGACAACATGAAGGAATTTTTAATGACCACAGAGAGTCAGGACCTCGGTTTAACATCTCATCCAAAAGCCGGCGCACACTCAGCAGGATAGAGTCCTTTTCACTATACTGGGGTGTTAGGTCCCACACAGACTGCAGGTTGAGCGCCCCCTGCTGGTCTCACTAACACCACTTCCAGCAGCAACCTAGTTTTCCCATGTGTTCGCCCTTCCAGGTACTGAGCGGGCGCAGCCCTGCTTGACTTTAGTGGGCGTCCATGTGAGATTTGCAGAGAGCTATACCTGCTGGCAAAATTACTATGGAAATGCACCAAAGCTACTTAGAAAAACTGTAACGAGATGATTCACTCAAAAAAAAAAAAAAATTATTTACTCGTCTTCCTCTTGTTCCAAACTTGATGAGGTTTTACTTCCGTTGAACACAAAAGGAGACATTTTGAAGAATGTTGGAATAAACAACTATTGACTTCTATAGTATTTTTGTTCCTACTGTGGATGTCAGTGGCTGTTGGTTTCCGACATTTGTCAAAATATCTTGTTTTGTGTTGAACAGAAGCAAGAAACCCTAATTGGTTTTGTTTTGGGGTGAATTATAAATAGGTCCCTTTAAAATGTAATTATTGCATTATGTCTTATGATAGTCTTGATAGTCTTATTTTTGTATTATTGTTATTTTATTTCTTATAAAATAAGGAGGGCACAATAACACTGGTATAAAAGTATTACCTAGTGGTCTAAAGTAACAAGGGCGACGCAGTGGCACAGTAAGTAGTGCCTCACAGCAAGAAGGTTGCTAGTTCGGCTGGGTCAGTTAGTGTTTCTGTCTGGAGTTTGCATGTTCTCCCTGCGTTCGTGTGGGTTTCCTCCGGGTGCTCCGGTTTCCCCCACAGTCCAAAGACATGCGGTACAGGTGAATTGGGTAAGCTAAATTGGACGTAGTGTATGAGTGTGAATAAGTGTGTATGGATGTTTCCCAGAGATGTGTTGCAGCTGGAAGTGCATCTGCTGCGTAAAACATATGGTGGATAAGTTGGTGGTTCATTCCGCTGTGGCGACCCCAGATTAATAAAGTAACTGTAACAGGTAAAAATAGTGTTCGAAGCTATCATACATGTTAAAGAAGTTGCACCGCATACACAATAGAGCGCGCTGATTGATTTGAACCAAGTCTTTCTGTCAGGGTTCTGCCACTCTAGTCTTGTAAATTCTTGTTTTGGTGGCAGAGTCCGGACACTAGCTCTGTTTCGTCTTGTCCTGTAGTGCTCGGCTCGAGTTTTCTTGGGTCGAGCACTTGTTTTGTCATTGTCTGGGTGCGCGTCATCAAAGGTGCGCGCGGACCGTGCGCGCTCCCGCTTGATGCGGGCGCGCGGGGTCTGCGCGTCCTTGGGACGCGCGCTCTTGTACTCGTGTTTGTGTTTTGTTTCGTCAGCATCGCGCTGTTTCATTCTCAGCGTCTCCGTCTTGTTGGTTTCGGTTTTGGTTGGCGCTGAGATGAAACATGCGCGTTGCATTTATGTGAGCGCACGGTAAGGTGTTCACTTATCGTGTGCTCGTGTCTTGCGTCTGTTGTCAAAGCACGTGGCTCTGTGTTTACATTGGTCGCGTGCTTTTGTTGTGTGCTTTGTGTCTTGTCATACGAACACGCGGTTAATGAGTTCTCTCATTGGCTGCGTGTTCTAGTCTTGTTTAATGTGAGCACCTGGCTTGTGTTGTCTCCTTGTGTCAGGTGCTCTCCCGTCTATTGTCTAGTCCCACCCTCCTTGTTAATCCATTATTAGTTAATTATGTTCATCTGTTTGTGTATTAATTTCTCCTGCTTATATTCTCCTCATGTCTGCTGTCCTGTGCCAGTTCGTCGTCGATAATTCCTTGTCCTGTTCTGTCCAGCCCTGATTCGTCCAGCCAACCCAGTCAAGTTTGTTTCTTTGTTTGTGTTATAGTTTAGTGTTTTCCCCCTCGGGGTGGTTTTTGTTGTTCTTTTGTTTTATTTTATTAAATAAATCTTACTTTACTCTGCATTTGGGTCCTCGCCCCTTTCTCCCCTTACTCCGATCGTGACAGTACGAACTGGCCAAATGAGGACCCAGCAGAGTGAAGACAGCCCGTTCTCCAGCCGCATGCTGCAGCTCATCAGTCTGCAGTCACTGCGGCAACGTGGCATGAAGGTGGGAAAGTTTGCGGCTAAATTTGGTGTGGCAGCAGAGGGGCTGGGGTTCAATGACCAAGCCCTGGTGAACCTCCTCAACTATGCCCTCGACAAGCCCCTCAATATCCAGCAGATGCTTGAGTTGGGAGGGCTGTCTTACCATCAGTTTGTGGAGCATCTGGTTCGTCAGGCGGCTCAGGGTGAAACTCCTGATCCCAGCTTTCTGCTGTCCTCTGCTCTGAAACGGAGAGGAAAGAGGCCATCTCTCACCACCATCACGAGCACCATCTCCCAGCCTATGACCAACCCCCAAGGGTTAACCCGCACCCAAAAGCGGAGGCTGAAGAGGAAGGCCTCTTCAGCGAGGGTTGCTCCAGCCCCAGAGCGCCCGCCAGTGTCGGCTCCAGCCCCAGAGCGCCCGCCAGTGTCGGCTCCAGCCCCAGAGCGCCCGCCAGTGTCGGCTCCAGCCCCAGAGCGCCCGCCAGTGTCGGCTCCAGCCCCAGAGCGCCCGCCAGTGTCGGCTCCAGCCCCAGAGCGCCCGCCAGTGTCGGCTCCAGCCCCAGAGCGCCCACCAGTGTCGGCTCCAGCCCCAGAGCGCCGCTCCGTGTCGGCTCCAGCCCCAGAGCGCCCGCCAGTGTCGGCTCCAGCCCCAGAGCGCCGCTCCGTGTCGGCTCCAGCCCCAGAGCGCCGCTCCGTGTCGGCTCCAGCCCCAGAGCGCCGCTCCGTGTCGGCTCCAGCCCCAGAGCGCCGCCCCGTGCCAGCTCCAGCCCCGGTCATTGCCTTGCCGGCACCACCCAGACGTCTTGCCCTGCCGGACCCAGCCCCGGTCATTTCCCTGCCGGCACCACCCAGACGTCTTGCCCCGCCGGCCCCAGCGTGGCTCATTGCCCTGCCGGCACCACCCAGACGTCTAGCCCTGCCGGCACCACCCAGACGTCTAGCCCTGCCAGCACCACCCAGACGTCTAGCCCTGCCGGCACCACCCAGACGTCTAGCCCTGCCGGCACCACCCAGACGTCTAGCCCTGCCGGCTCCATCCAGACGTCTTGCCCTGCCGGTCCCAGCCCGGCTCCTTGCCTTGCCGGCACCATCCCGACGTCTTGCCCTGCCGGCCCCAGCCCGGCTCCTTGCCCTGCCGGCTCCCCACGGGCCTCCACCCCAGCCGGCTCCCCACAGGCCTCCTGTCCAGCCGGCTCCAGCCCTGCCGGCTCCCCGCAGGCCTTCATCCCAGCCGGCTCCCCACAGGCCTCCTGTCCAGCCGGCTCCAGCCCTGCCGGCTCCCCACAGGCCTCCTGTCCAGCCGGCTCCAGCCCTGCCGGCTCCCCGCAGGCCTTCATCCCAGCCGGCTCCCCACAGGCCTCCTGTCCAGCCGGCTCCAGCCCTGCCGGCTCCCCACAGGCCTCCTGTCCAGCCGGCTCCAGCCCTGCCGGCTCTCCACAGGCCTCCTGTCCAGCCGGCTCCAGCCCTGCCGGCTCCCCATAGGCCTCCTGTCCAGCCGGCTCCCCTCAGGCCTTCAGTCAAGCCGCCTCCAGCTTTGGTGGCTCCCCTCAGGCCTCCTGTCCAGCCGGCGCCCTGCAGGCCTTCAGTCAAGCCGACTCCAGTCCTGCCGGCTCCCCACAAGCCTCCTGTCCAGCCGGCTCCCCTCAGGCCTTCAGTCAAGCCGCCTCCAGCTTTGGTGGCTCCCCTCAGGCCTGCAGTCAAGCCGCCTCCAGCTTTGGTGGCTCCCCTCAGGCCTCCTGTCCAGCCGGCTCCCCTCAGGCCTGCAGTCAAGCCGCCTCCTGCCCTGCCGGCTCCCCACAGGCCTCCTGTCCAGCCGGCTCCCCACAGGCCTCCTGTCCAGCCGGCTCCCCTCAGGCCTGCAGTCAAGCCGCCTCCTGCCCTGCCGGCTCCCCACAGGCCTCCTGTCCAGCCGGCTCCCCACAGGCCTCCTGTCCAGCCGGCTCCCATTAGGCCTGCAGTCAAGCCGCCTCCAGCCCTGCCGGCTCCCCACAGGCCTCCAGACCTGCTGGCTCCCATCAGGCAGCCTGCCTTGTCTCCCCTGACAGACTGTCCCTGGGTCGTCCCTCCTGCTCCTCCCTGGTGTGCCCCTCTACCACCCTGGACGGACCCTCCGGCTCAGCCCTGGTTTCCTGCCGGGGCTATTGACCCATTGAACCCGCCCTGGGTTGTCCCTCCCTGGTCTTGCCCTCCCATCCCTCCCTTGTTCGTTTTGTTGGGTCTGGCTTGGCTCCCCTCCCTCCCCCCCTTTATGTTGTCTTGCCTGTTCACTTCCCTGTCTTGTGTTTGTTGATGTTGCCTGTTTTGTTGTCTTGTGGTGTTTCTTGTTTGTCTTGTACCTTGTTGGATGTTCCCTTTAGGGACGCCAGGTGGCGTCCCTTTTGGGGGGGCTAGTGTCAGGGTTCTGCCACTCTAGTCTTGTAAATTCTTGTTTTGGTGGCAGAGTCCGGACACTAGCTCTGTTTCGTCTTGTCCTGTAGTGCTCGGCTCGAGTTTTCTTGGGTCGAGCACTTGTTTTGTCATTGTCTGGGTGCGCGTCATCAAAGCTGCGCGCGGACCGTGCGCGCTCCCGCTTGATGCGGGCGCGCGGGGTCTGCGCGTCCTTGGGACGCGCGCTCTTGTACTCGTGTTTGTGTTTTGTTTCGTCAGCATCGCGCTGTTTCATTCTCAGCGTCTCCGTCTTGTTGGTTTCGGTTTTGGTTGGCGCTGAGATGAAACATGCGCGTTGCATTTATGTGAGCGCATGGTAAGGTGTTCACTTATCGTGTGCTCGTGTCTTGCGTCTGTTGTCAAAGCACGTGGCTCTGTGTTTACATTGGTCGCGTGCTTTTGTTGTGTGCTTTGTGTCTTGTCATACGAACACGCGGTTAATGAGTTCTCTCATTGGCTGCGTGTTCTAGTCTTGTTTAATGTGAGCACCTGGCTTGTGTTGTCTCCTTGTGTCAGGTGCTCTCCCGTCTATTGTCTAGTCCCACCCTCCTTGTTAATCCATTATTAGTTAATTATGTTCATCTGTTTGTGTATTAATTTCTCCTGCTTATATTCTCCTCATGTCTGCTGTCCTGTGCCAGTTCGTCGTCGATAATTCCTTGTCCTGTTCTGTCCAGCCCTGATTCGTCCAGCCAACCCAGTCAAGTTTGTTTCTTTGTTTGTGTTATAGTTTAGTGTTTTCCCCCTCGGGGTGGTTTTTGTTGTTCTTTTGTTTTATTTTATTAAATAAATCTTACTTTACTCTGCATTTGGGTCCTCGCCCCTTTCTCCCCTTACTCCGATCGTGACACTTTCTCATGAATTAATGCTGCACTCGCAGGTACAGATGTCCACTCTCCACGCTGAAATACTAATTGCCGTGACGCAGCTTCAAAAATTAGTTTCGAACTGGAAGAACGAATTTGCTAGAAATAACAAAAAAACAACCAATTTTCACTTTTTTGTGAATTTTATGTGTCCTAATAGTGTTTTTAGCAGCATTGGACACATATATGACTGTCAACATCTCAAACAGTATGTTATGGTGTTTTGTGACCCTTTAAACAATCCCTAAATACATTACAGAATGTTACGTTTTCAAACACATGCACAAATACAAAGGATACAAATACATAGGATACTGTGTACACAAATACACAGACAAACAGATACAAAGGAATGTGGATGTATGTAATGTATATTTTTTTATATAAAAATGATTTGAAGTTCCCGGATGAGTCTATGTTGCTTAGCGGTTGTTGTCTCAGGATAACATACATTGGAATGTTGCGACTGACCAATCAGAATCAAGTATTTTAGAAAGCCCCCCTTCTATTTTTGCATTTTTAAATTACACAGATTTCACTCTACATGTTAACGCATCAACCTGTTTTCTTATTATAGGCGCATATATTAATGTAATGTGTTCTCACGTTAAATTAATCTCACATTTTAAATTTAGTGAATGGCACTTTAATATCATGTTCTCCCCGTGTTGGTGTGGGTTTCCTCCAGGTGCTCCGGTTTCTCCACAGTCCAAAGCTTTCTCTGCTATAACATTACAGTGACGCCCTCTGGCCACGCCCCTTTGCTGCACGGGGTATATGCGCATATATGTGCATGGTAAATGCACGTAACCTGAAGCGTTTGTGATCTCACTAGCCCGGATGTATTTTTTGTAGTCCCCAAATTTCGTTCGCTGTAGGCTTTGCTAAGCTAACGCTGTAAATGCCAAGGTCTCTCTTTGCATTGACCTTTGAGCGTATTACATTCATAGATGTTGTTTATGTTCACACAGCTACATTACACATCAACTAAAGCTTAAAATATGATATTATAGTGGACCACCCCTTTAATTGTTTTATGTTCAATCCACTTCAATATGTTAAGTTAACCTATTTGATTTGTGTTGGGGCACCATGAATGAATTTACAGTTTTCAATCTCTCATAATTACATTACAGTTCACAGAATTACCATAATTACAGTTTAAAGAATTTTTACAGTGTATATTTATGCATCAAAACCCCTTTTTGTCTTTGGCCATCTTGCTGTCTGCATGCTGTCTCAAAAAAGGTAGAGCTCAATGGAATTAAAGGAATCCAAAATGGCAGTGAAATGAAAGACTGCAATATCCATATCCTGTGTAAATGGCCTTTTGAAGGCAGCAGACGGCTCTTAATGTTTTGGTGCCGAGCCCAAATGTCAAAAATGTCATCCAACTATTGATTCTCGGCAGTCTGACCTCCTACATGTGCTGGTGTAATGGAGGAATACAGTAGCCAATATACTGTTGGGTGGTTAACAAGAGCTTTCATCTGTTTCTAGACCTGTTCAAGTACCGGCTGATCAACAGTAAACTCATCAACAGCACCTTCCTGCATAATAAAGAGGGCTGTATGCTGGATTTCAGTGACGAGAACAACGCCTACATGATCTATTTCGTCAGCTTCCTCGGCACGCTTGCTGTCCTGCCTGGGAACATCGTATCTGCTTTGCTCATGGATAAGATCGGACGTCTGAGAATGCTGGGTAAGAAAAACAAGTGGCATCAGTGCTGAACAATTTTGGAGCCCTTTTAAAAATATATAGTAAGCGTTTGTTGTTGGGTTTTTTGATATTGGGAGATAACAAAAAGATTGCAATTCATTATGAATATTTTGGGATGTATAGTTCGATTATCAAATTAGCACTCTTTTTCAAATATTTCCCAAGTGCTGTTTAACAGAGAGAATATTTTTAAACATGATACTTTTAATAATAATTTCTAATAATATTTTTTAAGCATGCAGAGATAATAGTATTGGGGTAAAACAAATCAATAAAAAAACAGATACAAAAATACATAATGCAGGGGCGCTGCTGGCTGCTTCGGGCCCTATAACAGAAATTTGGATTTGGTGTCGCGGAAAAAAATGGAGTGCAGGGTGATGTCAGGTTGGTATCACGGATGAAAGTGAAGAGCTGGGGGGTGGTGGGCTTGGGGGTTGGGATGGTTATTTAGGGCTCCCTAATAGTAACTCCTGGGGCTCCTAAAGTGTGTGGGCCCTTAGAATCATCCTAACCCCCATCCCTCCCCCCCCCCCCCCCCAGTGCCGCCCCTGACATAATGTATGTACAAAACACCATCCTGTAATAATATACATACATATAGTTGCAATCAGAATTATTCAGCCCCCTTTGAATTTTTTTTCTTTTTTAAATATTTCCCAAATGATGTTTAACAGAGCAAGGAAGTTTTCACAGTATGTCTGATAATATTTTTTCTTCAAGAGAAAGTCTTATTTGTTTTATTTCAGCTAAAATAAAAAGCAGTTTTTAATTTTTTTAAATCCATTTTAAGGTCAATAGTATTAGCCCCTTTAAGCTATATATTTTTTCGATAGACTACAGAACAAACCATCATTATACAATAACTTGCCTAATTACCCTAACCTGCCTAGTTAACCTAATTAACCTAGTAAAGCCTTTAAATGTCACTTTAAGCTGTATTGAAGTGTCTTAAAAAATATCTAGTCAAATATTATTTATTGTCATCATGGCAAAGATAAAATAAATCAGTTATTAGAGATGAGTTATTAAAACTATTATGTTTAGAAATGTGTTGAATTGGGGAAAAAATAAACAGGGGGGGGGAATAATTCAGGGGGTTCAATAATTCTGATTGCAACTATATATATATATATATAT
>NC_079450.1:10393464-10408464 GCF_903798145.1 Danio aesculapii | reverse complement strand
AATGCACCGATTGACCTGCCCACTTCGCTAAACCCAACCGATACTGTTGTCAAAAGCACAGATTGACCTGTACATCCATTTCCTATAAACCCAACCGATAGTGTTTTCAAAAACACCGACTGACCCGCCAACCAACTTCCCTAAACCCAACCGATAGTGTTTTCAAAAACACAGACTGTATCCGCCAACCAACTTCCCTAAACCCAACCGATAGTGTTTTCAAATGCACCGATCGACCCGCCCACTTCGCTAAACCCAACCGATAGTGTTGTCAAAAGCACAGATTGACCCGTACATCCACTTCCTAAAAACCCAACCGATAGGGTTTCAAAAGCACCAATTGACCCGCCAACCCACTTCCCTAAACCCAACCGATAGTGTTTTCAAAAGCACTGATTGACCCACCCACTTCGCTAAACCCAACCGATAGTGTTTTCAAAAGCACCAATTGACCCACCCACTTCACTAAACCCAACCGATAGTGTTTTCAAAAGCACTGATTGACCCACCCACTTCGCTAAACCCAACCGATAGTGTTTTCAAAAGCACTGATTGACCCGCCAACCAACTTACCTAAACCCAACCGATAGTGTTTTCAAATGCACCGATCGACCCGCCCACTTCGCTAAACCCAACCGATAGTGTTGTCAAAAGCACAGATTGACCTGTACATCCACTTCCTAAAAACCCAACCGATAGGGTTTCAAAAGCACCAATTGACCCGCCAACCCACTTCCCTAAACCCAACCGATAGTGTTTTCAAAAGCACAGATTGACCCACCCACTTCGCTAAACCCAACCGATAGTGTTTTCAAAAGCACCAATTGAACCACCCACTTCGCTAAACCCAACCGATAGTGTTTTCAAAAGCACTGATTGACCCACCCACTTCGCTAAACCCAACCGATAGTGTTTCAAAAGCACCAATTGACCCACCCACCCACTTCCCTAAACCCATCCGATAGTGTTTTCAAAAGCACAGATTGACCCGTACATCCACTTCCTAAAAACCCAACCGATACTGTTTTAAAAAGCACCGATTGACCCACCCACCCACTTCCCTAAACCCAACCGATAGTGTTTTCAAAAGCACCAATTGACCCGCCCACCCACTTCCCTAAACCCAACCGATAGTGTTTTCAAAAGCACAGATTGACCCAAATCCTCCTACATAGATGGTGGGCCACTGGACAACCTGGTAACAACAGAAAAGCAACCCACATGTAGGTAAGCGGTCAGCTAGTAAGCGCGAAAAGGAACAGAGTCATAACATTCATCAATTAGCATTCGTTTTAAAGACAAAATGCAGCCATACGTACCTCTGGCTACACAATTCGCGATCTCCAGAAATGTATATAGGGCTACAATTGCAGAATGAGCCTATGTTGCTTGTTCGTCACACTCATCACAAGTCTTTCAGTCTCTGCTAATGAGCTGATGATCTAAATCAGGTGAGCTAGGTTAAGGAGACACGGAAAATGTGCAGAGCTCGTGGTCCTCCGGGAACATGGTTGAGAAACACTACTCTATGCTAATCATGTTTTTTTGGACAAGATGTAAAATATGAGATAAGTAACACAATGGGTTGTTGTTTGTAAGGTATAGTATGGCATTATTCATTTATGGTTTTATTATGCTGTCAACACTCGTTCGTTTTCCTCGAGATTGCGTTTCTTTTGAATGTGCGCAAACGCTGAGATAAACGTGTTACATTCGCCCTGTTCTCATACGAAAAAAACCCATGAGGAAAAAAACTAAAGAAAAAAAATAAACGAAGCACAATGTGATTTGATTGAGAAAAAATAGGTTTATTTTAATGATTATGTAAATGATGTATTGAATATAAATATTTAAAAATTAGCTGTAATTCAAGTCTGTCTGTTTGAACACTCGAATTATTATTAAATATACAAACATAAATATATATATATAAAAATAAACATATATATGTATAAGAAAAATATTTACATGTTCAAACGTTGAACTAGTATCAACACAATGTCTTAGATTCCATTTGACGTATATGTATATACCGTTTATCTGTTTGTTAAGGGATTTAATTTTTGTATCAAATAAGCAAATATATGAAAAAATGACTGAACAAGTCCACTAATTTGCAGCACACACAGACGCCCTCCTACACGTTTTCTGTTGTGTTCTTGTAAAGAAACAAGAGTTTGTATGTGGGTGTGTGGGTGTAAGTATGGAAGTACGTGTGCTTGCATGTGAATTGTTGAGTGTTCTCGGAATATTTGTATTTATTTATATAACTGTTTATGAGAGTTTGATTTTATAGTATTTTTTACTTTGAGTATCTGTAGAAACAGATGTAGTGCCACATGCAGGGTGAATTTTTTGCTGTATCATTGTTGACCTGATGTTCAGTTCTTTGGTGACTTGGTAGCAGTAACTGAATATAGCATCGAAAAAGAAGCGATTTAACGAAAGTCAGAGCCCAATGATGTAACGCTTGATGGGAAGCAAAAAAAACAACAACAAAACAAAACAAGGAGATCCCATTGGGACAAGCACTAGACAGTGCAGCTTGTCCGATTCTGCTATTTTAGCAAGCACAGTTAACGCTAGTTCCATGGAGTATCATGGACAACTGGTTAAATGACCAGATATTGAAGCAAAAATTTTAAAAGACAAACCCTCACCTGGCTGGGGGCCCAGTTGCTTCTAAACACAGCCAGCGCTTACACAACAAATTTTTAGTGTCATTCAACCTTCTTTACTGCCATTTTGTAGGATAGCAGCCATATTATGTACTCAGAGTAGGCACACCAACCATTTATAGATTTAAAAATACTTCAACCAAAGTGGTTACACGACATAAGCTATTGATTTCAGGCACAAATGTAACTTTCAAGTGGTTAAACTCTTTCTGACAGCCTTAAAGTTTCGATTTCAATTGGAGAAATTGGCCATGTGTCAAATAAAATGAACCGTTATAGAAACTGCCATCTCTGCCGTGACTTCTGGTCACCTGTAGTGTCACAGATGCTGTAGTGACAATCTTTACATGTGCCATCATGTGTGACCATGCGCATCTTTAATTGCCAAATATTTTCTACTCCCTTGGTTTGTCCTGGCAGATCTCACATCACGGCACAAACAAAAAACATGATTTGTAACACCAACATTAGAGCAGGGTGTGGCAATCCATGCAAGCGAATAGGAAAAAAATAATACATTTCAAAGGAACACTCCACTTTTTATGGGGAAATAGGCTTATTTTACAACTCCTGTAGAGTTAAAAAGGTCAGTTTTACCATTTTTAATCCATTCAGTTGATCTCTGGGTCTGATGGAAGCACTTTTAGCTTAGCTTAGCATAGATCATTGAATCAAATTAGACCATTAGCATCTCGCTCAAAAAATTGAAAGGAATTTTGGCATAAAAATCAATAAACTTGGCTGCCGTACCATGGCTGCAGCAGGTGCAATTATATTACGCAGTGCCTGAAAATAGTCCTCAGCTTGGTAACTAGGCAAAAGCACTGCATAATATCATAGTGTCCAGTGCAGCCATGGTACGGCAGCAAAGTTCCTTGATTATTACACCAATAGGTCCTAGTCACATCAACCTAAAACAGAAACTGCTTATTTTCTGTTGGTCTTACTACAGTATGTAACTACAGAAGAGTTGAGCTTTAAGTAGGAAAATTATCTAAACTCTTTTCTAAACTTTTTTTTTTGGAGCGAGATGCTAATAGTCTAATCTGATTCAAGGATTTATGCTCTATGACCTCTAAAAGGTGCTCTAGCGACAGACGCTGGAGACCATGGTCTTGTTAGAGCAACTGACTCCCATGTGGAGAGTCGCCGGTCCGATCCCACCTTAGGGCAGGTTGGGTGGTGTAGGACTGGTGGGGTTACATTGGTGCATACCTGTCAACATTGGGATGTGAAAATAAAGGATATGCCCACCATAATAAGGAATTCCGCCGACCCGACCGCCACCCCCCCCCCCCCTTTTAAGTCCCCAAATTACTAAATATGTTTATTTGGAGATGTTTCATTGTAAAAAGACTTATAGCTGAGTTAAATGCTCAGTAATATGTTTTATTATTATTTTTTACAAAAGAAAATTAAATTGTATACATTAGCAGCAAATAAATTAGCAAACTTATATTATAAAACTTATATATTAAAATTAATAGCTATTATAATGAAATAAAAATCAAGCTATCAAATCTCATTAGCCGTTTCTTCACTGTATAACTTACTTATTCTGGTTAAAGAGCAACGAAGGAATCTCTTATTCATTTATATCTTTATATAGGTAACAGGTGTCACTTTAAAAATGCACACTTTTAATGTTATCATAAAAGCATTAGATTGCTTTCCTAACATTTTATGCTCATTTAGGATGAAATTAATTGTTTGAAAAAAAAAGATCCACCAAAGATCTTTAGATATTGTTATTATTAATTATGTGTATATGTCTGTTTAAACACGCACCCAAAACCCAGACTTTCACTTCGCTTCAAATTGCGTGTTTTTATATTTATTTCAAAGTCTTTCCATGCCCAAACAAAGCAAAAGCACAGAACAGACTTACATTTAAGAGTAATGGGCGGCCCCTGGTGGTTTGGAGGTATGGGTTGCTTATAGGGAGGCTTGGTTTATTTGCCACCCTTCAGAGAAAGACCGAAAATATGGGAGAAATACGGGAAAATACCTTTACGGGATGATAGCAGGACAAAACTATAAAATACGGGAGAATCCCGGGAAAAACAGGAGGGTTGACACAGGTATGCATTGGTGCCGTGACATGGATGGGAGTGAGGTTTATGGGGGTAAGTGTAACAGAGGCCAGCTAGTGAAGTGCTGTGCAGGTAAACCTCACTTCTCTGACCTCTAAAAGGTTCTCTAGCGACGAAGGAGTCTACCCTCCTTGTTCGAGCAACTGACTCCCATGCGGAGAGTCGCCGGATCAATCTCAGCTCGGAGCAGGTTGGGTGGTGTGGGATTGGCGGGGTTACATAAACTAAGCTAAAAGTGTTCCTGCCAGACCTGGAGATTGGCTGAATAGATGAGAAAATGGTAAAACTGTTTAATCCAAGGGGACTTCCAAAACAAACAAAAAAAACGTGGAGTGTTTCATTAGGCTTCTAGACGTCTCAGTCAGGTGATTTACTCAGATGGATCATGCTTGATGCAAATGATCAAAGCATGAAAGCTGGTTACAATTCGAGAACGCTTGAAAAAAGATGACTAGGTTTGTCAGTGAACTAGATAATTGTTTGTACGCACAAGCAGTCGTCCGTTAATATCAAACTACTTTGATGTCATTGTCAAAATGGCCCATTTCCAAACAGTCCTGCAGTTTGTAACCCTTCATATGGTCGCATCTCCAACGTGTAGCTGTTGTTCCCATTATTGAATTACGTCATAATTGCTGTTGTATGCTGTGAATTACAGTAACTAATCTCAGTGAAGCTATGATTATCTCTGTGTACAAGCAGTCCTGGATTTGGTGCACGTCCTCACTTAAGATTGTGTACTGGTTGTAAGACTTTTGGGTTTTGTTACAGGGTCTTTTGTATTTCTAAACGTGCTCACTTAGCAACAATCAATCTCGTGTGCAAAAAGAAATCAAAGCAATAAGTGGTAAACATGTTCGCTTTGCCCCCCCCCCCAAACTAATGGGCAAAAAGCACACTAAAAAGTCCGCTGGCCACATTTGACGAAACAGCAGCTGAAAGAAAACAGGCCAACATCCGTGTACTCTACAAATATACCATAGGTCTTCTGATGCTTTTGTCAGTTTCAATGTATTGCCATAATTTAAATGTGACAGAGAGTTTATCACCTTATCATTGTACTGTGCTGTAGAGATTGTAGATGTTTGTATGTAAATGAATAAATATGTGGAATAATAAAACAAACAAACAAAAAAAAAGATAAAAATGTTGAACATGAGAAATAGAGTACTACTGTATGTTGTTCATTTTGTGATTTGTTTTTTTGTACATGAGAATGGAAATGTTGACATTATCGCTGAATATAGAGACTATTCCATCCTTACTGAAATGGTTCTGTATTACAGTTTGTGAGAGATTTACTTTTTGTTTTTTGACTCGTATTCGGGGCTTGAACTGCGCTTGTGCAGTTGAAACTGTCCCTCAATGGATTTAAAACATACATACAAATAATAAACAAATGGTATATTGCTTGAATGGATTTTTGAGTTCTTGACGCACCTCTCAGATCAGTTTATAATACATGTTGTGCGCCATTTTCTTTTGTGAAACACTTTTTTTTTTTCAAGGTCCAAGGCATCCCCAAAATTGCTGGCTTAAAAGTGAGCTTAAGGCAGCATAAAAGTATGTTTATGACATGACCAGCCCAATATCATGAGGAAACATAACTACTTTATGTATTGTCAGAAAGGTGGATTATTTGTACACTTACACTCGTACAAAAACGTATGATTTTTAAAAGGATATGTTTCCCTAAACCCCACCCCAAAACACAACCAGCATTGGTGGATGAGCAAATCAAACTAAAATGTATGTGGCAAGTTTTCTGAAACCATACAATGGTTTTGCGTTCATTTCCAGATGCAATCAAAAAATTTTACACTATTTTTATTTCTATAAACATTCCCCTAACGTTTACATATGGTTCTTGTTTGGTTAATTTTATGGAAATCAAATAAGAAACACTTTATTAATTTAAAAAAAAACGTATTAAGTAACAATTTAATTAGAGCCGGCAGGAATGTTCTGGGAACGTTCTCTTAACCTACAGGGAACATTCTTTTTCTGTAAACAATACTTTTTTGGCTAGAGAACAGGGAATGTTCTGGGATCCTAACACTGTTAGTTGAGATACTATTTACTTATTTAGTATAGTGTTTAACAAAAGAACAATTACTTGAGTCATTTTTGTCCTATCTTTCAACACAGAACCAAATTGAAACCAATAGGCTATACACGGACTTTTAATTTCCAGCCAGGCAGCCCAAGGTCTTTCCATTGCAAAATTGTCACATTTAAGATCTGATTTCTTTAAAAATCAGCGATCTTCACTGCCTGTTAGATATACTGTACAATATGAAGTAGGTCTCAGATCGGACAAGAAGCACTGCATTAAATTACATTTCCCCCTGCCATGTCTTTAAAATTTGATACTTTATTTTACCCCAGTATTTTTTGCTACAGACGGCGCTAGTGGTTACAACGGTCTATCATCCCGTTTTACGCTTGAACAACTAAATGAATGCTTAAGTCTATTTAACTGAATGTATTGTAATTATATTACTACACAGATGCTTTAAAAACAACCTTGGGAAATTGAAAACAGTCACATTAAGCTTTTACCGGAAGTTTATCGTTGGCTTTAAAACTCTAGCTAAGCATAGAGCCCATTGGTTACCCTCAAGAAATTGGAATGAATTTGGTGACCATTTATTCGCGCCAGATCAAAATAAATGCTCTGACTGTTTTGACTGAATTTTCGGGTGATGGAAAAGTCACAACCATGTTTTAAATATTGTTATAAAGAGTTATAAAGAGTTAAGTTCTATCTTTAAAATTCATATTCACTCTAAATGTCTATGCCAAACATGTTGAAAACGTAAATATTTCTAGATTAGGTTTAACTTATATAGTCTACATTCAGTTCAATTACATGAATTGTACACCATATGTTGCATAAAACCGCTAAATTAAAGAAAAAACGTCGAGTGGTTTACAGTACTGGGTGTTTTCTATCATAAAACTGTTGTTATATAGGCTGAATGTTTACCACAAGTTACTTCAACCTTCCCTCAATAAATCATCTTCTTCTTCTTCAATTTAATGGCGGTTGACAAACAACTAAATGGTGTATTTCCGCCACCAACTGGTGTGGAGTGTGGATCATTATGACTTAACCCTCACCAACCGCTTTCTTTAATTAAATCTTCTCCCATAAATAAGAATTTTTAAGATATTGCAATAAAAAGGTAAAACATTTATTTCCTGAGGTATTTTGTAGAATGTCATCTAATTTAAATTGAACTTTTATCTCTTCTAAATTCTCTCCTTTCATCTTCATACTTCATGCAGTGTAATATAACATGTTCCACCGTCTCTTCTTCTCCACAAAACTCACATTGTCCTGTACCATGTTTACCCGTTTTAAAAAGTGTACTATTTAAATGTGTGTGTCCAAATCTCATCATAGAAATGATTATCTCCTTTCTCCTGTATTTTCCCACACTTCTCATTTCTTCTACTTTCTTTTGAATTTTGTAAAACCACCGGCCCTTTTTCTCACTATCCCATTGTTTTTGCCACCTTTCCTTCATTCTTTTCTTAATAATACTCTTGACTTCACTCTTACTTATACTTACTATTAGACTGATGTCATTATTTTTAACAGCTTGTTTTGCTTCCTTATCTGCGATTTCATTTCCTTGAACACCAATATGCGCAGGTACCCATAAAAATATTACAGTTATACCCATCATTTGAATTCTATATAATGTTTGCATTATTTCTAATAAAATGTCTGGTCTACTTTCTGAATTACTGTATCGTAAACTTGCCAGTGAAGAACTTGAGTCTGAACAGATGACTGATTTCAAAGGTCTTATCTCCTCTACCCATTGTATTGCTAATAGAAGTGCAATCATTTCTCCTGTATATACTGAGACTTCACTAATCCTTTTCCCTACAGATACTTGAAATTCAGGAACTGTAAAGGCCACACCTACTCTTAACTCTTAGAGGCATCTGTATATATTTTAACATAACTGTAAAATTCATTAATATATTTTTGTACATAAAACAAATTACATTCCTCATCCTTTTCTCTCTTTTCTAATAGTGTAAAATCTACTGTTGCGTCTGGTAGTAACCATGGTTTAACTACTGGTAAAGGTACAGTAGGACCGATATTTAATTGACTTACTTTTATTTCTGTTGCTTTTTTAACACTGTCCGCCCAAAACTTTTATTTCCCTCCTCTCTTTTTCCCTAAAATGGTTTTAGTGTTTCTAATGTTGGATGTCCTTGACTATGCCCTTTCAAATTTACCCAGTAACTTACTGACAGTTGAACTCTTCTCATTTCCAAAGACATTTCCCCCATTTCAATTTGTAGTGCTGCAATTGTAGTTTTAATTGCTCCTGTACTTAATTTTAAAGAGCCCATATTATACATGAAATAGGGTCATATGTAGGTTGTAAGGGTCTCCAACAACAGTCTAATATGCATGCAAGGTCAAAAAACACTTTGATGGTCTTATAATCTGCATTTATTTTTACCTAATTATCCCAGCGACTCCCATATGAATCGTTCAGCGATTCATTTGTTCCCAAACCCTTCCTCAGCGCGAAGCTAATCTGCGCTGATTGGACCAATGACAGCCTGCTGCGATTGGTCGACAGTGACAGGCTTCAGCGCGAGACAGAGTGAAATGCCCAGCAGCTAATCAACAATATAAAAGTAGTCACAGTGCACACACGCTTCATAGTGTAAAGCTTTTTTCACACACACAACCCCCTTCAGAAGAACTGGGGAGATCGACGCGAGTCTCCTAGCCGTCACACACTCTACCTGCTCTTTTTCTCTCTCTCTCTCTCACACACACACACACACACACACACACACACACACACAATGCTCCTCAGAAGAACTAGGGAGAGCGACGCGAGTCTGTGTGTGTGTGTCTAGCCTTTTTTCTGTGTTAGTGGGCGGGGCCGCAGGTTTCAAATCTCCCGGGTTTGCGCGCGTAACTACTGGCGAGGCTTGTGTTTCGTAGCCACGTCATCGCGAAACACCTAATGACTCGTTATCAAGACGACTCGTTTGAAGCACTATGAGTCGACTCTTTTATAAATGAATCAATAGTTTTAAACACTGTACACTTACAGATTTAAGCCTTAGCTGGATATTTCACTTCACTTAGAGCTGTGTTACACACTACATGGAAGGGCATTTTCAAAAACCCATAATATGGGCTCTTTAATACCTCATGATGTATTTCGTCTAATTTTCTAAGAGATGTCTCTGCTGCTGATCCATATACCACACAACCATAATCTAACACCGGTCTAATCAACCCACAATAAATGGCCTTTAATGCTACCCTATCTGCTTACCATTCATTACCTACTAGGCATCTCATTATATTTATTATTATCTGGACTGTCCATGTAATTCTCTCATCAAACCAAATTCCTAAAAACTTAAAATGTTCAACTCTTTCTAGTTCTTGATGATATCATTTTACTTTAATATCATCTCCGATTTTCTTCCTTGTAAAAAACATTTATTTTTGTTTTATCCACTGAAAATGTAAAACCCCATTTACGTGACCGTTTCTCCACATTATTTATTCAATTCAATTCAATTCACCTTTATTTGTATAGCGCTTTTACAATGTAGATTGTGTCAAAGCAGCTTCACATAAAAGGTCATAGTAAATTGGAACAGTGTGGTTCAGTTTGTAGCTTCTTGTAATTTCCTAACAATGTATTCAATATTCCTTCCTCTTTTCCAAACTGCCCCATCATCTGCAAAGAGTGACATTCCCAGCCCACTCTCTACCTCTTCAAACACGTCATTTATCATTAACGAAAATAATATTGGGCTTATTTACTTCCTTGAGGAGTTCCATTTTCAGCTGTCAATTTTCCTGAATAGCTATTTTCTATTCTTACTGTTATTGTTCGATTTTCTAAAAATTCTTTAATCCATTTATGCATTTGTCCTTTTATACCCAACATCCATAATTAAATTCAAGAGTTCCCACTTAGATATGTTTGGCATATAAAGCAGGTTTGGCATGCTGTCCCGGGAGAGAACCCTGAGCTCTGAGATATTTGAGCCCAGGGCTCCCGCCCAGTCGATAAGCATATCAGGAGATCCGAGATCAGAAAACCAATGAGATCAGATTTAGAAAAGGGAGGAAAAGGAGGAGATGGGGTGGAAGGGGGGATTCTTCCAAACGAAGATAGAAACAGTAAGGAGAAAATGATCCATTTATAGTAAACTAGGATCACTCTGATTGGATTATTACTGATTACAGATGAGTGGCCAAACGTGCTCAATCATATCACGTGCTCCTCTCGAAATTAGTTTATGAAACTTCACTTAATAACCCTTCTCTCCACATCATGTCGTAAGGTTTTTCTATGTCAAAGAAAACAGCCACTACACTCTCCCTATTTATTTGTGCTTTTCTAATTTCATGTTCAAGGCACACAACTGGATCCATTGTATTTCTCCCCCTCCTAAACCCATTCTGGTATTTAGAAATACATTTATTATTTTCTACATGATACATTAATCTTTCATCCACCATTTTCTCCATTTTTTCCCAATATTAGATGTTAAAGTAATTGGTCTGTAATTTCCCTGATTTGTCCAATCTTTTCCTGGTTTGTATAGGTATTATCATTGTATAGGTATTATCATTGCTTCTTTCCATTTTTGTGGCATTTTTCCTTTCTCACAAATTTTATTGTACATTCTTAATAAAACTTCTTTGGATAATTCACTAAGATGACTTAACATTACGTACCATATTTGATCCATGCCTTGAGCTGATTTCTTGGTTTTCCTCAGTACATGATTTAATTTTTAAAGTCTTCATAAATGCCCTGTTTAATTGTTCACTGTTGCCTTCCTCAGTTTGTGTTACTTCCTTATACTGTTCTAATGTTCTTAACTTTCCTCTTTTTCCCTCTTTACAAATATTGTCAGATTTATGAATTTTGACAACATTTTTTGTCAGCATTTCAGCTTTCTCCTCATCCCTCAGTTTTCTGTTCATGTCTCAATGCTGGATAATTCAATTCTCTCTTCATTCCACTCATTATTTTATCATTCCCCATACTTGACTAAGTTCTGTTTCCCTTCCTACTGTATTACAGAATTTCCTCCAATATTCCCTTTTACTATTTTTTATAACTCTTCTTACATTTGCTTGTTCCCTTTTGTAATCAATACAATTCAGAAAACTATGATTCTTTTTAAATTTTTTAAAAGCTTTATTTCGCAATTTGATTGCTTTACCACATCCATTTGTCCAACATGGTACAATCTTCTTCTTTTTCTTATGCCCCTTCTTCGGAATACCCTGATTTGCTGCATACAAAATAGCATAACAAATATCATTATTCTCAATGAATCATCTTCCCCGCACTTTCCTTCTTGAACAACAAACCCCGCCTACTTTAATTTGATTGGACCTTGATCTTTTTGACATTTACGAGACTGAACAGATCAGCTTAAATTTATTTTTATTTTTTTTAAAATGTTAAGCCTTTTAAAAAATCATGACAGATTGTGTGCCTCAATACTGTGGTGTTTACTTTCTATGGGGTGTTTCCAATTTTTATATATATATATATATATATATATATATATATATATATATATATATATATATATATATATATATATATATATATATATATATATATATATATATATATATATATAATCAAATCCGTTTAGTATATAACCCACAACCAAAGTGCATTTCTATACTGCAGGCCTATGTGTAACACGCATCTGATGTAACTCCCTGTCCAGACATTAGAGGGCAGTAAAGTGATTTCAGCTGCTTGCAATCCAAACTGTGAAGGAGGATCTGCCTGAATCGCTTCCTGTGTGTGATACAGAAACAACACGCTGAAGACCGAAGGTGAGTGAAATTATTTTGTCAGTTTGTAATTTGTCATTGTGCCGATGTTTACATATTTAAAACCTATTTATTTTTTATGACTGATCTTTTAAACTGGTTGTCATGTTAAGTTACATTAATTTTATGACATGTGTCACGCTGTACTTGTACATAGTTACAATGTATATGTACATGTATATGTCTATGGTAGTTGTACCGGTAACGTATTTGTTTTAGTTATAAGATTTCTACCTAATGGCGACCAATATATTTCAACCCTATTTAAGCAAGCGTTTGCAGTGTTTCTCGGTTTTGCTAAAGAAATTACGGTGTTCAAAGTGTTTAGGTTCACTTTAATAACGTTTTATAAGTCAGATACTAAAACTAAAGGTGAATTTTATTATTCCGAGTTTATTATCCGAGTTTATTTTTTCAGTTGATTATAAAAAAAGACTGAAGAATCCTAGAGGGAGAAAAAATCAGCCGTTGACTTGCATAGTATTTTTGTTTGTTTGTTTGTTTGTTTGTTTGTTTCTTCTATGGTTTCAGTTACTACTTTTCCCAACATTCTACAGAATATCTTCTTTTGTTTTCGAACTTATCGAGTTTAAGTACATGTTAAGGAAATTTAGGTTTTTTTTTTTTTTGTGAACTGTCCAAACTTTTTCTTATGAATGACCAAAAACCAAATTTGATTGAGGCCAGTGGGCCGAAGGTAAATACAGTTGCCATGGGTATATTCCTTAATTTATTTAATAATATTTAAAATGACTAGAAAACATTGCTTTATATTAACTAATACAGCATATATTACATTTTCTTATGAACTTATTACAGTAAAACCAAATACAATCTAATTTATAACAGAATTACACTAGTTTTTGCATTTATTTGCTCACTGATGTCTTCTGCATAGTCCTCCATCCGTCGAGTGATATTATTTACTGTACATTTAACAAAATCTGATTCATTTACATTAATTGAAATAAATTTCAGTTTGCTTTTTTATAACTCAACAATAAAACAAAAGTTAGGTCAAATTAGAAATGACATTAGCCCCAACCCTCTCCATCATTCTCACTCTCTTAGATTGGATGTTGGGCCAAATAATAGATTTCAATGGGCCAACTTTGGCCTGCAGACACTACTTAGGGCATTTCTGATTTAAATAGTTCACCCAAAAACCCAAATGTACACACACTCAAGGGGTTTCAGCCACTTTTTATTTTAGCTTCTTCATTCTGTTGACCACTAAAGAAGATATTTTGAAAAAAGATGTAAACCTGTAACCATTGACTTGCATAGCAAGATAAACTAATACTATGGAAGTCAATGGTTACAGGTTTCCAACATTTTTCAAAATATCCTCTTTTGTGTTCAACAGAAAAAAGAAAGTCATTCTGGCTGAGATTATGACATAGTTCACCAAAAACTGAAAACTATCTCTTTAATCACTATTTTTAAAGGTGAACCGCTTGTAATGAAACTTAAAAATCTTGCAGGTGTTTCCCTCCATGCCTGATGCTATCCAGTGCACTTCGCTGCCTGCGTCCCATCTCCAGCACCCTTGTTTTATCCAGACCTCTCGCTCACCAAATGGACCCCAATGTTCCCCGTCCCGTAGAGACCACCATACGCACCAAACTGAGCCAGGCCCTCAATCCTGAGCACCTGGAGGTCATAAACGAGAGCCACATGCACGCCGTTCCCCCTGGATCAGAGTCCCACTTCAAAGTTCTGGTGGTGAGTCCTCAGTTCGAGGGTCTTTCCTTGTTGCAGCGTCATCGGCTGGTAAACGAGACCCTGAAGGAGGAACTCAGCACTTGCATCCATGCGCTCTCCATCCAGGCCAGGACGCCCCAGCAGTGGAGCAGCGACCCCAGCCTGGCCAAAAGCCCTGCATGCATGGGGGGATCCAGACATGATCACACTATGGCGGAGAAACTGAAGGCGGGTACAGACTGACTGACATTACATAAACAAAAACTGGTTAATATTAGATATAGAGTCGGATAAATGCACTGTAACAAAAAAATGATTAGTTGACTTTACTTAAAATAAGTAAAACTGTTGCCTTTAAATTTAAGTAAATTAACTGTGCAGAAATATAAAAATTAAGTTAAATCAACTTAACAGGTTACAACTTATGATGGGTTTACTCGGTTTTTAAGTAAAGTAAATAATCACTTTTTACAGTGTAGGTTTTTGGTGCACTGACTTCATGCATATCTCTCTTCTGGAGCTAATTAAGTATAATGTGCAATATTTACATGACTTCTAAACAAATATTAATAAATGCACATTTGTTTGTGCTGACTAATTTAAGTTTGTATGGAATAATTTATAGTTGTTTTTTCTGGGTGGATTT
>NC_079450.1:10363464-10388464 GCF_903798145.1 Danio aesculapii | reverse complement strand
CACCCGGCAATTGTTCGCTAAATATAATTTAGCACATAACTTATCCCTCTTTGTTAGATAAGTCAACATAATTTATGGCATTGCTCTCTAGAAAATACAAAATGGTCACAACAATTTATGATCTGATGTATTTATATAATATCCATTAAACTGTATAATCAACTTTTTTTGGTAAATTTATTTGACAAGTACAGTCACCTGGACATTATAGCAAAAATAGTAATAATAATAATTGGCTAGCTGCTGCTTTACTCACAAGAGATTTAATTTACATAAAAACATGCATGCTACACAACATACACAAGCTACAGCTAAATAGTATGTTTAGTCTATATTTATTTAAAAATAGTGCACTTTATTAAAAAAATCACAGATTATTATAATTTTTTGAAAGAAATCTTAATTGTAGTCTAAACAAGGCTGCATTTTAAGCAAAAATACAGAATAGTAATATATACTGTTTATTATTATTGTTACTGTTATTATCATACTACTATACTGCTACTAATATTATATTCAATATAATTAAGTTTATTTTATTTAGTTTAAAATTTCCTCTACTGCAAGGATGAATTTTACAGCATCATTACCGCAGTATAGTGTCACATGATCCTTCAGAAATCACTCTAAAGTCGATTTACAGCATAAAGAAACATTTCTTATTATCGTCATCAGAGTTGAAAACTGCTGCTCAACACTTTGTGGAAATCATAATGCTAATAGTTTTGCAAGATTAAATGTTTATTTTGTATATTTATTATTATTTATATTTATATATTTAAACACTGGCTTTATTGATTTTAGGAACTTTTACCTTGGACTAAAGAAAACAAAATGTTTCAAAATAAAATAAATAAATAAATGAATGTTCATAAAGGTATCAAAACAATAGTATATTAATAGCAGGTGATACAAGTTACACGGACAAAAGATTCTTATTAGCTTCTGTCAGAAATCCTACAAAAAAGTTCCATATTTTAAACATTTCAGGTTTTCTCTTAGTTATATACATTACATGCATAAACAAGGTTTACTCTTTACCATATACATTATGTACAGTTGAAGTCAGAATTATTTACCCCCCTGTTTATTTTTCCCCCAATTTCTGTTTAACGGAGAGATTTTTTTCAACACATTTCTAAACATAATAGTTTTAATAACTCATTTCTAATAACTGATTTATTTTATGTTTGCCATGATGACAGTAAATAATATTTGACTAGATATTCTTCAAGACACTTCTATACAGCTTAAAGTGACATTTAAAGGCTTTACTAGGTTAATCAGGTTAACTAGGCAGGTTAGGGTAATTAGGCAAGTTATTATATGGCAATGGTTTGTTCTGTAGACTATTGGAAAAATATATAGCGTAAAGAGGCTAATAATTCTGACCTTAAAATGGATTTTAAAAAATTAAAAACTGCTTTTATTCTAGCTGAAATAAAACAAATAGACTTTCTCCAGAAGAAAAAATATTATCAGACATACTGTCAAAATTTCTTTGCTCTGTTAAACATCATTTGGGAAATATTTAAAAAAGAAAAAAAAAAAATCTAAAGGGCTAATAATTCTGACTTCAACTGTACATGTACAAGACTATTCTTGCAATTATTGTTTAAATTGAGGGCTTTCTGTATTTTTCCAATAACCAGCTATTATAAGTTTTGCATGTAATAAATTGAAAATCAACAATTTCTTATTTGGAGCTAGTAAAAGAGCTTGTAACAAGAAAAAATATTTAGTATAAAATGTTTTGCACGTTTGTGTGGGTTTCCTCCGGGTGCTCCGTTTTCCCCCACAGTCCAAAGACATGCGTTAAAGGTGAATTGAATAAACTAAATTGGCCGTAGTGTATGAGTGTGAATGCAAAAGTATATGGGTGTTTTCCAGTGCTGGGTTGTGGCTGGAAGGGCATCCGCTGCCTAAAACCTACTGTATAAGTTGGTGGTTCATTCTGCTGTGGCAACCCTTGATTAATAAAGGGACTAAGCCGAAAAGAAAATGAATGAATGAGGTTTTGGACATTTGGGAATATTTGGTTTAATTAATATGGATTAAAAAAAAAAAAAAAAAAAAAGATTTGAACTTTCTCTCAAACATGTTTACCCAAAGGACGATTTCATAAACAATGGTACTCAGTTCCTCTCTTTTTTTTTTTTTTTTTTTACAATTTACACATTGATTGTTTATTTATTTATTAAAATAAATTACCACATATAGTTAGTCAAAATTATTAACCCAAAATTATTCTTTTTCAAATATTTCGCAAATGATGTTTAACAGTGGAAGGGTTTTTTCACAGTATTTCTTATAATATTTTTTCTTCTGGAGAAAGTTTTATTTGTTTTATTTCAAATAGAAGAAAAGCAGTTTTTAATTTTTTAAAAAACATTTTTAAGGTCAAAATTATCAGCCCCTTTAAGCTAAATATTTTTCTGTTAGTCTGCAGAACAAACGATCATTATACAATAACTTGTCTAATTACCCTAACCTGCCTAATTAACCTAATTAACCTAGTTAAGCCTTTAAATGTCACTTTAAGCTGAATAGAAGTGTCTTGAAAAATATCTAGTCAAATATTATTTATTGTCATCATGGCAAGGATAAAATAAATCAGTTATTAGAGATGAGTTATTAAAACTATTATGTTTAGAAATATGTTGAGAAAAATCTCTCTGTTAAACAGAAATTAGGGAAAAAAAATAAACAGAGGGCTAATAATTCAGGGGGGCTAATAATTCTGACTGTATGCTGAGCACTGTACGTATGCATACATATATGCAAATATATACATATACATTATATACACAGACATATATAAATGGCCATTTTTGCAATGTTTTTTTAATTTAGATTGCATATACAGTATGTACATAAATTGTAATATATGTAAATCTATACAGGACCTTGTATGTTAAATATGTGATTTGCATATATTGCCATATATCAGATATCTACATGGCTGGTAGCCACTGACATACAAAGTAAGAAAAAATACTATGAAGTGGAGGTACTTGTAGTAAAGCAAATGACAGAATTTTACATTTTGGGGTGATCTGTCCCTTTAATTTGTGGTAAAGGCTAATTAACACTCGTTTTGTCCTTTATATTCAGTCTCACCAAAGAAAACTATGAGATTGAATTTTTAAGTGAGTGTTCATTTTTGAGTGAACAATCTCTTAGAGAGCCATGAACTACAGCAAGATTTCTTCACATTAAGAAAAAGCAAACGTTTCCCAGCAAATGGTGAGCATGTTTTTTTAAAACCATTTTAACGTCAATATTATTAGCCCCTTTAAGCAGTATTTTTCTTAATTGTTTACACACACTATGATATGATATACTAAAATATGTTTAGAAATGTGTTGAAACAAATCTCTTAAACAGAAATTGGATGGAAAAACATCCAGGAGGGCTAATAATTCTGACTTCAACTGTAATTATTTGTTCTTAATTTATCCATTTTATTTTAAACTTTATTCAAGAGTTTATTCACCCTTAGCTGATGATTGATTATAAAGACCAAGATGACTAAGGTTAGACACTTTGGTTATTTACAATACGTTAGGAATTGTCTGATTGGTGAATCATACGTTAGCTAATGCGGGACCAGCCGTGTCAATCATAAGCACATGATCCTGTCTCAATAAGCTTATAAATAAACTTCACTTCATTTAATATTCTGTCCATCCAGTCCACCTATTTAATAATGTAACATCCTCAAGGCAGTCATTAAGTTAAATCACCTGGACGAGTAACAACATCTCTGCATGATTTGAGGAATCATTCGCGCTCCTCTGTGTGTTTTTGTTTTTGTATTATTCACATTATGTCTTTCTGACCCTGAGTGGTCTCTGCCTCTTTCAGTGGACAGATCTGTGCTTCATCAGTGGCATCTGGAGTCAAAGGAAGGTAAAAACCATTTCTTTCCCTCCCGAGTTCCTCCAAGCGGAACAGATGACTCAAAGCCAGTGAGGATTCAGAACAACTGGTGTCGTCGTTTGGCTGGAAAAACAGCAACAGCACCGTTTTATGGCTCCGTCCATTAGAGCGAACCCTGAGGTGATCCCACACAGGTCAAACCAAAGTGTGTTTAACGTTCAACCGCCTCGGGACCGCACAGACAATCCTTAAAGTGTGATTTGTGTGCTGAAGTTCCAGGTGCGGTGATGCCTGAAATGTGCATGATTGTGATGCAAGCCAGAACAGGACGGATTATAACACAGGTGGCGTTATATGGCCCAGCATTTTCTATACTGCAGAACTGTAGGGGTGGGCAATACTGCAAAATTTGGTATTGATTTGATGACAAGTATATACAGTTGAAGTCAAAATTATTAGAATTAATTATTATTTTCAAATATTTCCTAAATGATGTTTAACAGAGCAAGGAATTTTTAACAGTATCTCCTATAATATTTTTTCTTCTGGAGAAAGTCTTATTTGTTTTATTTCAGCTAGGAAATCTGTAGAAAAAAGCTGTTTTTAATTTTTCAAACACCATTTTAAGGTCAAAATTATTAGCCCCTTAAGCAATATATATTTTCTGATTAACTACAGAAGAAACCATCATTATACAATAATAATTAGTTAAGCTTTTAAAGGTCACTTTAAGCTGAATACTAGAATCTTGAAAAGTATCTAGTCTAATATTATTTACTGTCATCATGGCAAAGATAAAATAAATCAGTTATTAGAAATGAGTTATTAACACTAGTATGTTTAGAAATGTGTTGCAAAAATATCATTTGCATGAAGCACAAATTGGGGGAAAACATACAAGCGGCTAATTATTCTGACTTCAAATGTATAGGGCCAGTTATGCCAATTTTGATTCCAATATTGATCCTTTTTTTTTACCTCTAAAACTATGTGTTTGAGAGTTTAAGTGCACTTCTGTTAGAGAAAGCAGTGTGTCATTTATTAGGTGAATGCAGTAACAGAATGGTTAAAGGGCACCTATGGTGAAAAATCTACTTTACAAGCTGTTTGGACAGACGTGTGCAGATACAGTATAGTGTGTAGACCATCATATTGGGATGATGTAAACACACCCCGGACCAATTGGAGCGGTTTTCAGACCGACCGCAACTTGATGTAGGAGTGCGGTCCCCCCCCGCCCACCGAATTGATCAACAGCTGTGTATATTAATATGCCCCGGTAGTGACGTGTATGATCATATCAACAAGACCAGACGTGTGCAAAGCAACCGGGAATTAAAGGTCTGTTCAGGTTGCTGGGATCATCAATCATCATCAAATGGGATCAAAAAGAGTGAGTTTCACAAGTTTAAAATGTTTTAAAACAGAGCACGTGTGTAATGAAGTACAGCGATTTTACTTCAGCTTTACTTCATAAGCATAGCTGGGTGTCAGAACAATTATAAAAAAGACGCTTCAATCCCGGTTTGTGGACTTTCAATCAGGTTTATTTTGTACATTAATATAACAGATATCCTTACAGCAGTGGCTATTAACCTGTATCATGTCACATTTGCGTACAAAAAGCGTGCAAAGCTAAACGCACGCTTGTCTGTGTGTGTATCTGTGTGTGCGCATGAACTTTGTTAGGACATTGTGTGTGACTCATCGTTGCAGCTCCACAACAAATGCATCAAATAATCATTAATAAAGTTCTTACTGTAAGTTAGTATTTCTCACAAACGTTACGCGAGATCTGCTTCCTTTATGTTTGTTTGTTGTCTGACGCAGCCGAGGGAGGAGATTAAGGCACGCAGAAAGGCACGAGGAAATGGTGGACGGGGAAAACTAGCCTTAAAGGCGCAGTACAAAAAAAACGCGACCTAGTGCTCAAGTTATAAAACAGAAACTTATAAAAGATCTAATAAATAATCTGATGGGTGTTTTGAGCTGAGACTTTACAGACACATTCTGGAGACACAAAAGACTTGTATTAAATCTGGAAAAAGGGGTAAACTAGTTTTCCATTAAGCAGAACACAGTTTTTGAACAAAGAACAAAAATGTTGTGCTTTATTCTGTAAAAGCGAGGCCAAGGCCCACTTTTTCGCATCATTGAGTCTATTTATTTACACTGTAAACCTTAAAATTGACTTTCCCAGAATTCCCTGCATGGCACTTCACTTTTAGTTTGTTTGTTGACTTTACTATGGCTCTTGCCATTTTTTTTTCTCCTCTCTGATGCTCATTGGAGTATTATGTTACATCTAATGTTGATAAATAATGTTTATTGTAGTACTTTAGCTTCATGTGTGATACCATGATGGTTTTGTAGTTGTGTGAATGACACATAGTACTTTAAAACATTGCTGTATAATACTATGGGGCAATACCAACTCTACCCCTTAGCCCTTCCCCTTACCCCTACCCCTCATTTTGCACGTTCATGTGAAGGCGTAGGGATGTTCCAAGGGGTAAGGGCTGGATACCCCAAAACAGAAAATTTTCAGGAGCACACTCGAAACCAAGGGGTAAGAAAATTTCCCAGAATACACCAGCTGCAATGGCAGCATAACTGCACACAGAAGTCAGGAGATAAACAAATTAGTATTTTTTTTTTGTCATTTTTACAACAAACAAGCACATGTTTCAATATATTCATAACCGCGTTTGTGTTTTAACGTCATGCTAAATAAAAACCGCTAAATTTTGCTATCTATAATCCATAATAATAACTCCTGTATAGCAGTCCCACAACATACTGTCACATCTGACACTTTAATACCGTGTCAGAAATCGATCGTTGATGCAGCAAGAGATTGCGATGACATTTGATGATGTGGTGTTGTAGTGCTGTCCCATTTATTAGGGATACATTTTGAAGCCCTTCCTCTTCACTTTCTGTTTCAAGGGCCATTGGGAAAGGCTAGAAAAATAGGATTGGGATTGGACCTATACAGTAAATTAATGAAATATGGTAGTTTACCATAAAATGTACACATTTCTTTTACAGGTGTTTTTCATGGTAAAGTTTTGGCACATCTGCCATTTTTAACTAAAAATTTATGGATATGTGAAAAATCTATACTTTAATAAAATAGGAACTATGTACAGTAGTGTAGATATACAGAACTTTAAATTATCAAACCGTTACCAATCTATTAGGATGGACTTTCCACCAGTACAGGACCTCCCATGGCTGATGTATCCCGATGTGGGACATGATGTCTGCCAGGGTGGCGTAGTTCACTGGGAACGGGTCTGGTAGTGCGTCAGAGCCTGGAGAGTGATGGTGCCAGGCCTGGCTGGGATTCGGGATGGTGCATCGTTCCCGCCGGCATTTGATTTACAGGCTTGTGCTGGATCTGGGCTCCCTGACACCGCTGACCTCTCTAGGTTGAGGGTCAATAGGTTAGAGATGGGAGCACCAAATGGTCGTCTGAAAAAGCTCCTATAGGGAGCGGTGTCTCTGTGGAATAGTCGTCTGCACCGTTCCTCCGTCTGACCCACTGTTTGTGTACTGTGGGGGGTGACATGCTCACCATTTGCTGGGAAACGTTTGCTTTTTCTTAATGTGAAGAAATCGTGCTGTAGTCCATGGCTCTCTAAGAGATTGTTCACTCAAAAATGAACACTCACTTAAAAATTCAATCTCATAGTTCTTTCTTTGGTGAGACTGAATAAAAAAGACAAAATGAGTGTTAATTAGCCTTTACCACAAATTAAAGGGACAGATCACCCCAAAATTTAAAATTCTGTCATTTGCTTTACCACAAGTACCTCAATTCCATAGTATTTTTTCTTCCTTTGTATGTCAGTGGCTACCAGCCATGTAGATATCTGATAAATGGCAATATATGCAAATCACATATTTAACATACAAGGTCCTGTATAGATTTACATATATTACAATTTATGTACATATATGCAATCTAAATTTTAAAATATTGCAAAAATGGTCATTTATATATGTCTGTGTATATGTATATATTTGCATATATGTATGCATACGTACAGTGCTCAGCATACAGTTGAAGTCAGAATTAGCCCCCCTGAATTATTAGTCCCCCTGTTTATTTTTTCCCTAATTTCTGTTTAACAGAGATAAGATTTTTTCAACACATTTCTAAACATAATAGTTTTAATAACTCATTTCTTTTATATTTGCCATGATGACAGTAAATAATATTTGACTAGATATTTTTCAAGACACTTCTATACAGCTTAAAGTGACATTTAAAGGCTTAACTAGGTTAATTAGGTTAACTAGGCAGGTTAGGGTAATTAGGCAAGTTAGTCTACAGACAAACCATCGTTATACAATATCAAAAAAATATATAGCTTAAAGGGGCTAATAATATTAACCATAAAATGGTTCTTAAAAAATTTAAAACTGCTTTTATTCTAGCCGAAATAAAACAAATAAAACTTTCTCCAGAGGAAAAAATATTATCAGACATACTGTGAAAATTTCCTTGCTCTGTTTAACATCATTTGGAAAATATTTTAAAAAAGAACAACAAAAAATCAAAGGACTTCAACTGATCACCCTTCACAAATCTCTCTTTTTAATTCTTATTTTTATTTGGAAGCTATACAATATTATATTTGTGCATATACATTAGATTAGTCAGTACTGAAGCCAAATCTGGAGCTTATCTAACAAAATAACTTATAATAACGTCCAAAAACTAGAAGAGCCAAATTTATATTATAGAAAAATATTAAATACAAATTTTAAAAAGAGGAAAAATCAAGAGAAGCAAATGAATTGAACAATTTAGTTGAAATTTTGTAGTTTGTAATTTTTTTCACAATATTTTGCTTGAATTTAATTGTATTATCTTTCAATTTCTAAAGATTTTCTGTGACTAAAATACTATGTTAATAAATATATCTGTTTAATTAATCTGTTTTGTTTAATGCACTAAAATACATTGCCTACATTCACTGAGAAATGGGTAAAAATATTCATTTTCAAAATGGGGTGTACTTAATTATGCTGAGCACTGTATATTTGTGTATATATATATATGTGTATATATATATTCAGTCAAGTCTCAAATGATTCATAAAGTACCGCTGACAAATTCTGACTTAAAGTTAATTTTATTCAACCAGCAAGTTTAGTTCTTTTTGACAGGGAATTGACACCCGCTTCTCCCAAAAGATAATAAGACAATGTACAAATAGTTGGCATTTCTGTGTGGAGTTTGCATGTTCTCCCGCATGCTGGCGTGGGTTTCCTCTGGGTGCTCCAGTTTCCCCTACATAAATAAACTAAATTGGCAGTAGTGAATGTGAGAGTGTTTTGGTGTTGCAGCTGGAAGGGCGCCCGCTGTGTAAAACATTTGCTGGAATAGTTGGCGGTTCATTCCGCGGTGGAAACCTTTGAAATAAAGACTTAGCCGAAGGAAAATGAATGAATAATGCTTTTTATACCAATGAAATCTCAATGAACATATTTTTATTTGCAGCGTTAGTTGGTTGGTTAAATCACTCGGAGTATTTACAAATCTCTCCATTATTTCAGACTTGAGCCATTCTTTTTTGTCATTTTTAGAGTTGGACTCTTTCAATCGTCATCCACTTCCTCAAGTTTGTGTTTCACAGAAGAAACAAACTCGAAGATCCCTGCACCAACATGAAGGTGAGTAAACAATGACACCTTTTTCATTCAAGTATTCGGGAAGACCTTATTTTGATGGTCCCTATTACACATTTGTTGATATTGCAACTGCATACCAATTAATTCCCACTTGAGTATTAGTAGACTGTCTGCTTAATATCCGCTGATACTGCTCCTTTAACAGACATTTAACTCACCATAAGAAACTTTACAAGTACAAGCTTACACTAACCCTAACCCCAACCTAACAGTCTACTTCTAATCAAAGATGTATACCTTAAATGCAAACAAATGCATTAAAGAGACCATCAAAATAAAGTGATACCAAATATTCCTTTAAAATAAACACACAGTGACTTTCCGACGCTAATGTGCATCTTTCACACGACCCGGTGTAAAAAAAAACACACGAGTTTGCATTGTTTTATTTCAAACAAAGAGTTGAAACAGTGCTTTTCAGAGAGGATTGATTGTTTATCCGTTTTATTTAGAGGCAAAGCAGACAATCAGATTTAAGGTGAGAGTAATAGCTCATTAAGTCTTCTTAATTTGAAGGATTTGTTTTTTTGTCCGGCTGCTCGGCAAACGAATGAGACCAGTGAAAGAGAGGAAAGACAAAGCTGAAGCGCGGAGGACAATATCCTTGTGTGGGTGAATTAGTTACACTCGGTAGTCCAAGTATTCAAAGCAGAGAGGAGATCAGCAGGGATTAAGACAAAGTCCACACAGGTGGGCGATGGGGGTCACATGACAGGACATTACCTCGTTTGGGACATTAGCAGAGTGGGACAGGAGGATATTTGAGTGTTATTTAATGACGTGGCTCATGGTGAAACTCGAACTGAAGCATGCATAGCTAATAAAAACAACAAAAGACCTGTAAATCTGGACTAAAATGCAGTTAAAATACAATACCTGTTTTAAAATGGATGCAAATCTACAGGAACAGTTTGACAAAATGTGAAGGTGTTTAAAATAGTTTGATATTTTCACTCAGAAATGGCAAGTAACAGTGGATTAACATGAAATTGTGTTTATATTAAAATAATGTCCAAAATCAATCCCTTTCCAAATGTAGTTTATGCTACATATATATTTTTAATTTTATATATTTTTTTATAATTGCAAAAGGGTCATTCATTTTATGATGGTATTTGCCTGACTTTGTGTTTCTATTTATTTGTTTGCTTTTTATTTTGTATTTCAATATATTGAGATAATACAGTAAATACAAAGCACTCATTTTTAAGTTGCAAAAATAAGAAGACCTGAGACACAATACTTATCTAGATATTTTAAAATGCTTATGTGAGTGTGCAGATATTTATTTAGTTTTTTTATTATCTACAATATAATTCCATATAAATTACCATTTTATTTATTTTGTCATTTGCTTTTTAATATATGGTTGTTATTTTTATTTCTTTATTTGTTGGATTTTTTTTTATTATTACCTGCAATATAATTCCATATTATTTATTGTATAAATAGATTATTTGTTTTGTCTTCTGCTTTCTAATATATGGTTGTTGTTTTTATTTATTTGTTTGTTAGTTTTTTTTGTTTGATAAATTATTATATTTTATTACTTAAAATATAATTCCATGTAATTTACCGTAAATAAGAAATTATTTATTGTGTCCTTTAATTTACAATATATGGTTGTTTTTATTTATTATTTATTCGTTTGTTTATTTGTTTGATAAATAATTTTTATGCCAATGAGATGTCAATGTTTTTTTTTTTTTCAATTGTCTACAAAACAAACCATCATTATACAATAACTTGCCTAATTACCCTAACCTGCCTAATTAACCTAGTTAAGCCTTTCAATGTCACCTTAAGCTGAATACTAGTATCTTAAATAATATCTAGACAAAAATATTATGGCAAAGATAAATAAATCAGTTATTAGAAATGAGTTATTAAAACTATTATATTTAGAAATGTGCTGAAAAAAAAAATCTTCTCCCAGTTAAACAGAAATTGGAGAAAAAATAAACAGGGGGGCTAATAATTCATATTTTAATTTTTATATTAAAAAAAATAAAATTTTATATATATATATATATATATATATATATATATATATATATATATATATATATATATATATATATATATATATATATATATATATATATATATATATATATATATATATATATATATATATATATATATATATATATATATTTATATATATATATTTTATTATTATTATTATTTTTTTATTTTATTTTTTTTAAATATATACCATATTAATAATTAATTCATATTTGTATATGTGTGTACAATATCATTTATGTATTTTGAATTTAAATTTATAGCATTTATTTATTTATACAGTAATTCAGTCACTTCATGTTGTATTTTAATATACAATATTATTTATTAAGTATTTTAATCTATACCATATAATTCTCAGTTATAAGTATTTAGCATTTTTAATACCTATCATAAAATTGTATTTATCTATAGTTTTTTTTATTATTATTATCCACCATATAATTAATAAATTAAAGAATATTTATTTACGTACGTACAGTTATTTATTTAACTGATATTTCAATGTGTACCATATATTCATTCATTCATTCAATCATTCATTCATTCATTCATTCATTTTCTTTTCGGCTTAGTCCCTTTATTAATCCGGGGTCGCCACAGCGGAATGAACCGCCAACTTATCCAGTATTTGTTTTACGCAGCCGATGCGTAAAACATCGTATAAATTTTCTGATTTACTCATACGGTATTTTAGTCAATTCATGTTGTATTTTAAGTTACAATATTATTTATTTAGTTTTATAATATATACCGTATAACTCTTATTCTTATGTATTTAGAATTTTTAATATCTTCCATATCTTTTTTATTTATTTACTTACTATTTACCTACCGTAGAGCTGTATTGTTTAATCCTCTTTTAATGTCTAATATAGAATTATTTTTTTATTTATTAATTTGTTTGTTCGATAATAATATTAACATTATGTACAAATTAATAATTAATAAATTAATGAATATTTATTTGTGCGATTTGTATTTATTTATTCATTTATTTTGTATTTTAATATCTAGCATATAGTTGTAGAGTATAACTGTCTTGTAATGTCCAATATAGAATTTTTATTTTATTTGTTTGATCATTTATTTATTTTTATTTTGATGTGTATCATTTTTCTTTTAACATCCACCATATAATAAAAAATTATTTAATATTTACATACAAACAATGTAACAATGTTATTTTTTTATATTTTAATGTATACCTTATATTTTAATGTGTGTATATATATATATATATATATATATATATATATATATATATATATATATATATATATATATATATATATATATATATCGACAATATTATTTATTTAGTGTTTCAATATATGCCAAATAACTCTCTCTCTTTTAGTATTAGGATTATACTCTAATATTGCATTTATTTGTTCATTTATTTTGTATTTTAGCACCATTTATTCAGTCATCGTGTCTTATTTTATCTATCTATTAAATACTTCTGCCACTTATTAATGGAATAGATGCTGTATTATTATCCATGTATTTATTTCAATCGTTTGTATTTTAATGTCTTCGCTGATCTTTATTTATTAATATATGTATTTAATATCTTCTAAATAATTCAGATGTTCTGCATGAATGACCTGAGGAATTATTCATGCTTTTTATCCACAAACCTTGCAGCATGATTTCGCAGCTAGGTTTAAACATTTGATAAAATCAGCAGTATTTGGTTTGTTTTTCAATAAATTCAGGTGAAGTCAGAATTATTAGCCCTCCTGAATTATTAGCCCTCTCTATTAAACTTCTATTTAACGGAAAAGATTTTTTCAACACATTTCTAAACATAATAGTTTTAATAACTCATTTCTAATAACAGATTTCTTTATCTTTGCCATAATATTTTTGTCTAGATATTATTTAAGATACTAGTATTCAGCTAAAGTGACATTTAAAGCCTTAACTAGGTTAATTAGGCAGGTTAGGGTAATTAGACAAGGTATTGTATAACGATGGTTTGCTCTGTAGACAATTGAAAAATATTTATTGCTTCAGGGAGCTTTTAATACTGACCCTAAAATGGTTAAAAAATTAAAAACTGCTTTTATTCTAGCTGAAATAAAACAAATAAGACTTTCTCCAGAAGAAAAAATATTATAGGAAATACTGTGAAAAAACCCTTGCTCTGTTAAACATCATTTGGGAAATATTTGAAAACAAAATCACAGGAGGGCAAATAATTTAGACTTCAACTGTATGTTGCCGTATATAACTCTAACTCCAGTCCGCTCTGCATGCTGAACTCTGGGTCAAAGTAACACTGCCTCGCCGAATGGCCTTTAAATCCCACCATTTTAACGAAATCTAGTTCTACAAGCACACTTCGTATAAGCACAAAAGCCCAGCGGTGACCCCTATTTGAATAAAGAGCAGCTAAACTGTGACTGTCCAGAATTGCGACGAAGAAAAAGAAAAAAAAATGGTGATGGTTTCTAATTCCCCTCTATTAACTTTGACCCCAAAGAGCCCAAGATAATGTTCTTCACCTGGAAATCTGGCACTCAGGGTCTAATTGTGTAAACGCTGGACAGACGCGCAGGTCATCTGCTCAAAACAGGCCAGAGAATGGAGGGTTAATCTGCGGACCTCCAGATGCTGAAAAGAGTCAAAAGCGGCCCGGACAAAAAAACATGATCTATTGTTTGCGGTGTCAGCTCGCGGTGATATATTCTATCCGATGCGCATGGACAAAACGGATCTGTGATTATACGAGCGCCTCACTCTCTCTCCGTCCGCGTCCGCTGAAGAAGCTCTGGACACCAGGCCGTTTGACCTCTGGGTCTTCTGGTCTTTGTTCCCGATGCCCTCTGCTTTTCACCCTCCTCTGAACCCGAGGCTCCAGCGTTCCCTCTCAAAATACAGAGACGGGGGCCCGCCGCTTTATTTTCATTAGTGCTTTCAAAGCCCTTTGAGAGAGCGGGAAAGGACAAATGAAAGAACTTTAATGTGGCGATTAGGTGTTAGATTAAACATTTGAGCAACATTTTAGCTCAGCTTTTATTGAACCCATCATTTCATTCATTCATTTTCCTTGGGCTTAGTCCCTTATTTATCAGGGGTCGCCACAGCGGAATGAACCACCAACTATTCCAGCATATGTTTCTCTCAGTGGATGCCCTTCCAGCCACAACCCAGTAATGGGAAACACCCATGCACTCTCACATTCACACACACACTCATACACTATGGCGAATTTGGTTCATCCAATTCACCTATACCGCATGTCTTTGGACTGTGGGGGAAACCGGAGCACCCGGAGGAAACCCACGCCAACACTGGGAGAACATGCAAACTCCATATAGAAATGCCAACTGGCCCAGCCGGGACTCAAACCAGCGCCTTATTGCTGTGAGGCAACAGTGCTAACAACTGAGCTCTACCGTGCCGCCCCCATCGTTTCATCTTAATTGAATTTGTACTGAAAAACTACATTACCCATGATGCCATTCAGAATATGGCACCAATCACAGAGTCTCAGTTTGTAAAGTGCACCAAAAGAGATCTTTAGCTTCCTCCACTCTATAGAAGAACGGTAAACAAGCAGATTTCGCATGCTCTTAAATTAATTACATGTGTATATGTGCATATTGTGCAATACACTGAAAATATATTGTTTCTATACTGACAACCAACTTTAAATTGAGTTATAAATTAAGTTTTATATTTCTCTGTCATTTATTAATTGATTGGCTCTGTGGTTTGCTTTCATCAGTGCTTTAAATCCGGGCCTTTAGGAGTGCATTAAAGGATAAATGAAAGAAAGGCTTGATGTGGTGATTAGGGGTGAAATTAAACGTTTGAGCAAATAAACCTGGAATTTGAATTTGTGCTGAAAAACTACATTACCCATAATGCTTCAAAACAAGGCCAAATGAAAGAAAGCTTTAATGTGGCGATTTAAAGTATTTGAGCAAATAAAATAAAAAAATACGTTTAGCTTTTTTGAACCCATCACTTCATCCTAATTGAATTTGTACTGAAAACTACATTACCCATGATCCTTCAAAACAAGGCCTTTGAGTTTAAATGAAACATTTGAGCAAATAAACCTGGAGGTTGACCGAGGGTTTACTGTATTTAACTCTCAAGTTCCCTACATAGTGTGAGAGTTGGGTTCTTGAAGTAAAAACTCAATTAGCTCAGCTGTTTTCGAACCCATTAATTAATCTTAATTGAATTTGTGCTGAAAAACCACATTACCCATGATGCTGTGCAGAAAACTGCACCCATCACAGAGTGTCAGTATGTAAAGTGCACCAAAAGAGATATTTAGCTCCGCCCACTCCATTGAAGAACAGTAAACGAGCAGGTTTCGTACGCTCTTAAATTACTTGCATGTAAATATGCGCATATTGTGCAACAAACTTGAAACACTGTATATTGTTTCTATAGTGACAACCAGCTTTAAGTTTTAAATGAAGTATTGTCTGTCATTTTTAATTGGTTGACCCTGTGGTTAATTTCATGAGTGCTTTAAAACAAGATCTTTGAGATCGTGAAAGGCCAAATGAAATATAGCCTTAATGTGGCGATTAGGTGTTAGATTAAATGTTTGAGCAAATAAACCTGGAGGTTGGCTGAGAGTTAACTGTATTTTGCTCTCAAGGTCATGTATAGTGTGAGAGTTGGGTTATAAAAGTAAAAACTCAATTAGTTCAGCTTTTTTCAAACCCATCATTTCATTCATTTATTCATAGATGCGTATAGCTTTAATTATATAACGTTTCTATAGTGACAACCAACTTGTAATGGAGGTTTTAATTAGGTTTTATTTTTCTGTCATTTTAATTAATTGGCCCTGTGGTTTATTTTCATTAGTGCTTTAAAATGAGGCCTATGAAATTGTAAAAGGTCAAATTTGGCAATTAGATTAGGTTAAAAAACAGTAAATAAAAATGTAGGTTGCCTAAAGGTTTTACTGCATTTCCTCTCTAGTTGAGCACACAGTCTGCTTTTCTGATCTGATTGGCTTGCTAAAAAAGTGCGCAGGCATTAGTGCACATCAATGGGTTAAAATTAAGGGTTCCAAATAGGAGATTTCACAGTTCATTCATTCATTAATTTTCCTTCGGCACTGCCAACTTATCCAGCATATGTTTTACACAGTGGATGCCCTTCCAGCTGCAACTTAGTACTGGGAAACACCCAAACACACTCATTCACACACATACACTACGGCCAATTTTGTTTTTAATTCACCTATAGCATATGTGTCTGGACTGTGGTGAAATCGGGGCACCCGGAGGAAACCAACACGGGGAGAGCATGCAAACTCCACACAGAAATCCAAACTGACCTAGCCAGGACTCGAACTAATGACCTTCTTGCCATGAGGCGACAGTGCTAACCACTGAGCCACCGTGTGGCCCAATTTCCCAGTTATTATTTTTTTCTTTTTTAGTATGTGGTTCCATGAAGAGTATTTAATAGAACATCTCCATTCCACAAAACAGGTATAAATATCTTTAGATTATTAAATTCTTCACACTATCATAAAACATTGGAGCAAACAAACCTAGAGTTCAGCAGAAAAGTTCCTCTCTCATTTTTAATTGAGCACACAATCTGTTTTTCTGATCAGATTTAGAGACTGTTGGATAGTCTGGTGGGTTTGGATCTCCCGTTTCTCGCTCTCTTTGCATTAGTGTTGGTTTGGAAGAGTTGTGCTCTAGTTACCGCCCTGAGGTGCTTCACGCCACACCACAACCCCTGACCCTCAGCATTAAACTTTGCCCTGCACACTTTTTAGACACCACGTAAGCACACAGAACACACTAGAGCAATGGTTGGGTGCTGGAAGTACAAACTCTCCATAATGAAATTGATTAACAATTACGGATAAACCCTTTAAAGACAGACCTGTTGCGATCTTTGATGTTGTTAGTCGATTGTAAATGCTCTTGCTTGTGTCAATTAAACTGATTTTAAAAATAATTGTTTTACAAACTACACTACCCATAATGCTTTACAGAAGCCTCCCCAATCAGAGAGACACAGCGAGCAAAGTGCATAATGTTCAACTGGTTTGGATCTCCTGTTTCTCGCTGTCTGTGCATTAGTGTTGCTTTGGTTAATGTTACTGCCCTGAGGTGGTTCACACCATACCACAAACTCTGACCCTCAGCATTAAAATTTGGCACATTGCTTGCCCTGCACACCTTTTAGACACCACATAAGCACACTAGAGCAATGGTTGGGTCCTAGAAGTATAAACTCTCCATAATGAAACTGATTAACAATTACGGATAAACCCTTTAAAGACAGACGTGTTGCGATCTTTGATGTTGTTAGTCCATTGTAAATGCTTCTGTTTGCATTAATTCAACTGATTTAAAAATAATTGTTTGTATACAAACTACACTACCCATAATGCTTTACAGAAACCTCCACCAATCAGAGAGACACAGCGAGCAAAGTGCAAAATGTTCAATGGGTTTGGATCTCCTGTTTCTCGCTGTCTGTGCATTAGTGTTGCTTTGGTTAGTGTTACCACCCTGAGGTGGTTCACACCATACCACAACCTCTGACCCTCAGCATTAAGCTTTGACACCTAACACCATTGGAGAATAATAATTCATATGAAGCATCCACACCTTAAACATAGGAAGCACATAGCCTTTTGATGGCTGCCAATGATTAATAAACATTTAAAGATAGATGTTGTGAGGTTGTTAATTGGTTGTGTATGCTCATGTTCACATAATTCAGCCTATCTGAATTTGTGCAGGAAAACTACATTACCCATGATGCTGTACATGAACTTCCACCAATCAGAGAATCACACCAAGCATGCCAAGAGATTTTAGCTCTACTCCCATGAAAAGAGATGATGTAAGTAAGTCTATATAGAGAGTGAGCAATGAATGCGAAATATATTGTTTCTTTACACTACCAGACAAAAGTCTTGTTGTGGATCCCAGTTGTAACGGCAACAAATAATAACTTGAATTCTAGTTGATCATTTGGAAAAGTGGCAGAAGGTAGATGAATCATCTGTTGAACTGCATCCCAATCATCACATATACTGCAGAAGACCTATTGGAACCAGCAGGGACTGAAGATTCTTACAGAAATCAGTCAAGTTTGGTGAAGGAAAAATCATGGTTTGGGGTTACATTCAGTATGGTGGCGTGTGAGAGATATGCAGAGTGGATGGCAACATCAACAGCCTGAGGTATCAAGACATTTGTGCTGCTCATTACATTACAAAACACAGGAGAGGGCAAATTCTTCAGCAGGATAGCGCTCCTTCTCATATTTCAGCCTCCACATCAAAGTTTCTGAAAGCAAAGAAGGTCAAGGTGCTCCAGGATTGGCCAGCCCAGTCACTAGATCTGAACATTGAGCATGTCTGGGGTAAGATGGAGGAGGCATTGAAGATAAATCCAAAGAATCTTGATGAACTCTGGGAGTCCTGCAAGAACGCTTTCTTTGCCATTTCTTTGACTTTATTAAGTGATTTGAGTCATTGCAGAGATGTATGGATGCAGTCCTCCAAGCTTATGGGAGTCATACACAATATTAACTCTTTTCCCACTGCACCATGACTTTATATTCTATACTGGACATTATTTTTGATAAGTGACAAGACTTTTGTTTAAGCAAAGTCAGATCTTACTGTCCTAATTAAATCATTAAAAATCAAGGCATGACCATATTTTATTTTGGTCAAATAAGCGTAATCTAGAGGCCTTTGCCTTTCATATAAGCCACTTCTGATACTTCTGATGATCAACTAGACGTCAAGTTATTATTTGTTGTTTCTAAAACTTGGATAGGCGACAAGACTTTTTTCAGGCAGTGTACACTGTTAAAGATTTTCTGTAGAATCTATAGTAACTTTTGCCAGTAACTTACTGTGAATCAGTTACAGCAAAAAAACTATTTACATTTACAGCACCATGCTGTATGTGTATTTACAGAATTGTATGTATATCTTAAATAATATAAAATATGCAGTAATTTTCACAATGCAGCTTTAAAATACAGTAAAATACAGTTTGGATTACACTCAAATAAGGTGTAATTTCCCATTATTTTGTAAAATTTGATTGTATTATTCACCGCGACACGGTGGCTCAGTGGTTAGCACTGTCGCCTCACAGCAAGAAGGTCGCTGGTTCGAGTCTCGCCTGGGTCAGTTGGCATTTCTGTGTGGAGTAAGCATGTTCGCCCAGTGTTGGCGTGGGTTTCTTTCGGGTGCTCCGGTTTCCCCCACCGTCCAAAGACATGCGCTATCGCTGAATTAATTTTAACTAAATTGGCCTTGTTTGAATGTGAGAGTGTTTGCGTGTTTCCCAGTACTAGGTTGCAGCTGAAAGCGCATCAGCTGTGTAAAACGTATGCTGGAATAGTTGGTGGTTCATTCTGCTGTGGTGACCCCTGATAAATAAGGAACTAAGCCAAAGGAAAATGAATGAGTGATTGTATTATTCGCAATGCTTAATACACTTGTATTCTGTCTCTAAAAAAATCCATCAAGTACCTTTCGTAATTACCTTTGCCTTTTATGTCTGTTTTAAATTATTAGGTGATTCTTCTCTTAGTTTGGTTAATCAATTATAATGCTAAAACTGGGATTTTATTGAAATATATTTGGGGGGAAATTAATAGGAAATATCAAAATGTAGAATTTTAAAATATTGTTAATGTTGTTCTTGTTATGAAGGACACTACTTTTACATGAAACTTGACGCCAGAGAGAAATTTGTACTTTTTAGAGGATGGCATTATGTTAGCAAATGTTCCAAGAGCATCAGAATATGTAATATTTTTATTCAGTTATTCATAGCTTTCGCATTCAAAACACATTTCACAAACATTTGGACGTCACTTTGAAAATTCTTGACCGTGTGCAAAATAGATAAACAGCCATTCTCGGAAAAGCCTCCACCTCATCCTTCACACACAAACCAAACCTTCCCACATTCATGGCTTTTTGTTTGGGCTCGTTTGACCATAAAACATCCTGCAATGACCAGCAGAAATGCATCTTGCTCTTTGACTTGCTCTTAAGTGCACTATCTGAGCAGCTTTCTGACAGCCTGCAATCTTCTTGCTGGTGTTACACCTGAGGCTCAACTGCTCGGCTGACAGCTCTTTGAGCAGCTGAGATGTTTAAACCGGGTCACTGATAATACCAAAGAGTAAGATTGGAGAGAAGAGCTGTTGTAGGTATTCATTGCAACCACCCTTAGTCCGGTTAAATGCCATATTTGAAGGAATCATTTAGTAGAATATTCAGAGAAGAAAGAGAATGTTATAGTGAAGTGTTTCTCAACCACGTTCCTGGAGGACTACCAGCTCTGCATATTTTACATGTCTCCTTAATCAAACACACCTGATTCAGATCACCAGTTCATTAGCAGAGACTGAAAGATCTAGATGTAGTGTTGGTAGTCCTCCAGGAACGTGGTTGAGAAACACTGCTCTTGTGTGTTCTATTTACAACATGTGACCTTGTTGTCATGTTGTCTCCGCCAGTATTTGCAAATATGAGCAAAAAAGGCTGTGAAAAAAACGTCTTTATTGTTTATTTTAGGTCATTATTTACTAATTTCTGTGAGGAGTTTGCATGTTCTCCCTGTGTCCGCGTGGGTTTCCTCTGGGTGCTCCGGTTTCCCCCACAGTCCAAAGACATGCGGTATAGGTGAATTGAGTAGGCTAAATTGTCCGTAGTGTATGAGTGTGGATGAGTGTGTTTGGATGTTTCCCAGAGATGGGTTGCAGCTGAAAAAAAAATATTGTATTGTATATATGTATTGTATATGTATGTAAAAAAAAATTTTTCAGCTGCAACCCATCTCTGGGAAACATCCAAACACACTCATTCACACTCATACACTACGGACAACTTAGCCTACTCAATTCAACTATACCGCATGTCTTTGGACTGCGGGGGAAACCGGAGCACCCGGAGGAAACCCACTCAAACGCAGGGAGAACATGCAAACTCCTCACAGAAATAAGTAAATAATGACCTAAAATAAATTTCATTTTTGTGAGCATTTCAATGATAGCGTTCCCACTAGCGCAGTAACAGTTGCTCCTCAGTTTTTTCCCCCTTCAATCGCTTTCAGTGGCAATAATCAAAATCCCAAAGCACTAGTGTTCGCTGACAACAAGAACCATATGTGAGCGTGGCCTACCGAATTTCATCTCGCTCTTTTAAGTGGCTTGCTCCGGGGCGACCAAGTAGGTCAAGAGAATTGACATGAGGTGAAGAGGTTCACAAAAGCGTGAGGAGAAGGTCAACCGTAAAAAATCCCCCCCACTCTGGTGTGGAAAAGGGTGGGACTGGGAAGACAGGAGACATGGAGGCTGAGTTGGAGCGAAACACTCTTGTCAATGTTCTCTGTCGACCCCCAGTCAAAACTACTCACCCCTGTCGCACCCCTGGCAGCTTCTCGCACTTTCCTTGTGTCTTACAGTATGAGGAACCGTCAGAGCCAACAACAGGAAACATGTCCTGACCCACGCTAAACCCCACATGTCAACTGTTGCTTATTGTTCTTAAAGGGATAGTTCATACAAAATTGAACATCATTTATTCTCCCTCATGTGATTTTGTTTTCTTCTGCGAACACAAAAGAAGATATTTTGAAGAATGGTTGTTGTGGGCACCCATCAACTTACTTATAGGAAGAAATGAATAGATACTATAGAAGTTAGTGGGTGCCAGCTAACAGCATTAATATCTTTCTTTTTGGTGTTCAGTACAAGGAAGAAACGATATTCACTATTGAACAAGTGACAGGTAAATAAATGATGAAGGAAGTTTCATATTTAGGTGAACTAACCCTTAAATAACCACTACAATCTCTGAATGCTCATGAAATCACTACTGTATGACTAATATTTGCTCTCTCCACTTTTAGAAGTTATTCCCTTGTTCATTCATTCATTTTCTTTTCGGCTTAGTCCCTTTATTTGTCAGGGGTTGCCACAGCAGAATGAACCACCAAGTTATCCAGCATATGTTTTACGCAACGGATGCTTGTTACATATTTGTTTTGTTTTGTGAAGTGCACGCTTTAACTGCATTTAATGTGCTTTATGTGCATATAAAATACATTTATAAATGTAATGTTGGGTATATTTTTACGTCTACATGAGCTATAAAGTATTTAACAAATCACTATAATATAGTTTGTCATATACAGTTGAAATCAGACTTATTAGCACCCCTGAATTATTAGCCCCCTGTTTATTTTTTCCCCAATTTCTGTTTAACAGAGTAGATTTTTTTCAACACATTTCTAAATATAATAGTTTTAATAACTCATCTCTAATAACTGATTTATTTTATCTTTGCCATGATGACAGTAAATAATATTTGACTGGATATTTTTCAAGACACTTCTTTACAGCTTAAAGTGACATCAAAGGCTTAACTAGGTTAATTAGGGTAACTAGGCAAGTTACTGTATAATGATGGTTTTCTGGGCTTAAAAAAGAGTGTACTGATTTTGAGATTTACATGCAACCAAATTATGATGACTTAAAGTCAGATTTAGGAGATATTAAAAATTATATAAATGTGGAAAATCACATACAGTTGAAGTCAGAATATTTTTTTCTTTTATAAATATTTCCCAATTGATGTTTAATAGAGTAAGGATATTTTCACAGTATGTCTGATAATATTTTTTCTTCTGGAGAAAGTCTTTATTTGTTTTATTTCGGCAAGAATAAAAGAAGTTTAAAATTTTTTTAAACACCATTTTAAGGTCAAACTTATTAACTCCTTTAAAGTTTTTTTTGTTGTTGATCGTCTACAGAACAAACATTTGGTTGTTGTAACCTAACATTGGGTCAACCTTTGACAAACTCAACTATTTGGTTAAAAGGTGTCATTTAAATGTAACTTTTAAAAAATTAACTAAACATTAGGTTTTTCCATATTTGACCCAACATTGAATCATGAAAACCCAGCATTTCTGTAGTGTTGTGTTTTTTTTTAATATTCAAATTTTTTATTTTATAATTATTCATCACATGAACATTCAATTTGACACAATTTTCTGTTAGAATTAATGTTGGTATTGTGTAATTTATGCATATAATATTTCTTCAAACAGGTTTCCCAGACACTCCCGATGGGTCGGACACAAAGATAGCCCCGCCAACAAAGTCAAACGATTGGTTAAGGTATGTTGCTGTTTCTCTCATCCCAATCAAACAGTGTTTTGTTTTGTTTTTTTTTTTTTGTTTTTTTTTTTTTTTTTTTGTATTTTTGTTTTGTTTTGTTTTTTCTGTTTTTGTATTGTCTTTTGCTTTGTTTTGTGTGAATGAACATGGATTCAATTACTAGAATGTTCAGGGGAAAAACAGTTTTGTTTTATTTTGTTCCTATTAATGTTGGTATAAAGTGTGTAATTTATGCACAAAACAATATGTCTGGTTTCCCAGACACTCCCTATGGGTCAGACACACCGAAAACCCCAATTACAAACTCACATGATTGTTTAAAATAAGGTATCTCTCATCCCAAACAAAAAGTTTTGTGTGTTCTTTGCTTTGCTTTGCTTTGCTTTGCTTTGTGTGAATGAACATGGATTCAACTACTAGAATGTTCAGGGGAAAAACCATTTTGTTTTATTTTGTTCCAATTAATGTTTGTATAAAGTGTGTAATTTATGCACAAAACAATATGTCTGGTTTCCCAGACACTCCTTATGGGTCGGACACACAGATAGCCCCACCTGCAAACTCACATGATTGGTTAAGATATGTTGCTGTTTCTCTCAAACAGTGTTTTGTTTTGCTTTGCTTTGCTTCGCTTAGAAAAGAAAGTGTTTTTTCGAAGTTGGAAAATCGTATGTACCTCAACGCATTAAATAAAGCCCAAAACTGTCACCCGACACATGACAGTGTCATTTACTGTAAAGAGCTGTCACATCAGACCGCAAAGTGAGAGCCAGTGCTTTTTGGGAGGTGTGGAAAGGGGAGGAGATGTGAAAGGAGGTAAAAGAGAAAGGTGGTGGGTTCTGCTCCTGCTCCTCCTTTTCGTCAGGGGAAAGAGGATGAAACCTGTCATTAGGAAGGTTAAATGAAGAAAGCCCTCAATGGGGAGGCCATTGTGTCGGAGCAGTGAGGAGGGTTAACTCTTTAGTGCCTCAAATAACATGGCTTGCTGCTTTGTGGAGGACTCAAAGAGACAGAGGGGGGCCAAACGGAGGCCCCAGCGCTAGAGAAAAGCCCTGTAGGCCGGGCCACAGTGGGGGTTGATGGGGAGGACAGGGACCTTTGGAGATTTTTTCATCTCTTGTTTTTCTTTCTTTCTTAGCAGCTCATCCAGAACCTGCCGTTTCAGAAACTCCCTGAGATGGTTCATTCTCGGGAGATTCCACTCCCT
>NC_079450.1:10325964-10360964 GCF_903798145.1 Danio aesculapii | reverse complement strand
TCAAAAGTCAACAGAGCAGAGATCAAGGTCCCATAATGCAATTCACAACTGTAAATAAACAGAAAACACTTGTGATTTGCAAAATACAGAAACTACGAATCAACATATATTGTTTAGAGTGTATTATAACTTAAGCTACATTTCTTGTTGCATAGCCAGATGCGCCTTTATTTACAAAGTCAGAATTTTCTGGCAAAACTCCTTATAATGACCACCATGTTAAAAGAAATTCATTCAGCACAAGAATCCCATCCAAACCGTTCTCTGGAGATTAAACAGCCTTTTGGTTTTACTTCAAGATGCAAATTTAAGTTGCATTGACAGGCATGAAAGACAAATTAAGGTTGGACAGAACTATTCATCTAATCCTGCCAAATGATGTGTGACACTAACAATCCATTATCCTTTACAGCTCCTCGTTAGATTCGGAGGGAAAAGGCCTCCATTGTGCCAGATGTGTTTACCCTTATCACTCTTATAGATTATGAGAACTTGTGAAACACTTTTTTGCACAAAGGGGGTCAAGTTAAAGCGGATGTGCCAGAATATCATGGCTTTCAAGAGGGGATATGAATCAAAGCTTTGTGGAGTTGAGAGGAGATGTTCTGGTGGAAAAAGGCTCAGCTTAACATCACTCATTTAGTGAAAAGATAAAAAGGGATGCACCCCCCCTCCCCTCCTCCCCCCTAAAAAACAAAAATCTGTTTTATAATTTCCAAAGTTGTTTTTTAATTCCACTATTTTCTGTTTTTCAATTGTTAAAGTACATTTTAGCAATTGAAACTTTTAACATTATATTTTATTGAAACCAGTGTTATTAGTTACTGAAAAAGTAAAAGTTTACTGTTCATTTATGGGTAAATTAATTAGTTACATGGACTTGCTTGAAATGTTGTATTAGCAAGTTCTGAATATATTAATTCAGATTGACGGAGTAATTTTATGTCCTGTTGTTATTCAAATATATTTTGCAGAAAAGGTTTATTTTTCAACTAAAGGAGGTCACATTCATGAAATTAATTAGTCAATTAATTGAGTTAGAAATTAGTTCATTATTATATGTTATTAACTAGGTTAATTAGGTTAAATAGGCAGGTTAGGGTAATAAGGCAAGTTATTGTATAACGATGGTTTGTTCTGTAGACAGTCGAAAAAAATATATAGCTTAATGGGGCTAATAATATTGACCTTTAAAAGGTTTATAAAAAATTAAAAACTGCTTTTATTCTAGCTGAAATAAAACAAAAAAGACTTTCTCCAGAAGAAAAAATATTATCAGACATACTGTCAAAATTTCCTTGCTCTGTTAAACATCATTTGGGAAATATTTAAAAAAGAAGGTAACATTCAAATGGGGGCTGAATAATTCTGACTTCAAGTGTATATATATTGTATAATATCTCTTCAATGATAACTGCTTAAGAAACATTGAGTTGACTTAGTAAGAAATGTCAATATATGGTATGTATGAAATATGATGTAATTACTTTGAAATGTTTTGAGTTTTGATACATTTAATGCTTAAACTTCTTTAAATATAATATGTTTAAAATACAACTAAAAGGTCCTGTTTGACTTAAATTGAAATATTTAAACAAGTTTCATTTCTATTGTCTTTGCGCTGAAACATTAACTCTGAATTTTAAGCAGTATTGGCTCAAGTAATTAAATGACTTCTCAGACAAAAATAGAAATATAAAAGTAATTTAAATACGATTTTTAATTATGTTAATTAGTAATCACTTACTTTTTCTGAAGTATAGCCAACACCGATTGACACCATTAACACATTAATTACTATTTTTTTAATATATATTTTTTTGTATTTTATTTTATTGAGAAGTACATTGTACTATAAAGTAATAAAGAAGAATAGTCTTAAAAATAGTTGATTTAATTTATTTAAATTTTATTTTATTTAGATTTTATTAACATTATAATTATCATGAACATAATACTTAAATAATAATGAAGAATATTTTAAAACTAGCTTATCATTTAATTAATATTTTATTTAAATTTTATTGAGAAGTACTTTGTACTCTAAAATAATAAAGAATATTCTTTTAAAACGGTTTGTTTTATTAAATATTTATTTTATTAACAAGTACATTGTATCTTAAAATAATAAAGAATAAACAAAGTTTATTTAATTTTATTTCAATTGTATGTTATTGAGAGTACATTATACTCTAAAATAATAGAGTATTCCTACATTTTTTTTTATTTAAAATTTTAACTATATTTTATTTAAATTTTATTTTATTGAGAAGCATATTGTACTCTAAAAAATAGAGAAGAATATACTTAAAAATAGTTTATTTTAATGTAACTTTATTTTATTGAGAAGTAGGCATGGGTCAGTATAAGATTCTGACAGTATGATAACCTTGGATAAAAATAACAGTTTCACGGTATTGGGATTCCTGCTCTAAAATATATTCTTTTTTAATGTCTGGGTAAAAAACAACAACTTTTCCACCGCATTGAACACAATATATTTTAATTTAAGAAACAATTCAAATGTTTTGGAACAGTAAACACGCAGGCTAAATGATTAAAATAAATCCTTGATTCTACTGTCTTCATTAGTTTTAAAAACAGATTTCTTCACCTTAAAAAGGTATCTGTAGAGAGCTTTCTTTTCTTTGGATATAAAGTAAGCCACTGCACTGTGCAGATCCATAGCATGCTTGGATGTTGGTTTATAAGCTAAATAATATAGCCATAACCAACAAAACCTTACATGTACCATAGGAACGGTATAACAGAAAAGGTTAGAGTCTAGTTTTAAAACCTTGACTTTTCCAAACCACGGTAAGCCTTGAAACCGGTTATCATCCCATGCCTATTGAGAAGTACATTATACTCTAAAAATAATCAAATATATCTATCAATGGGTTTACCAAGCTTTTCTTTTGTCCTGAATATGTCTCTAATAAATGCGTACATAATATAACCATAGTGAAAAAAACCCACATTTATCCTTATTTTTACCGTTATAGGACACCAAAAAGAGATGAATCCACAAATTAGGAATTAATCTAGAGAGAAAAAGGGTGATTTCCACTTGCTTCGAATCCCAGATTTACTTAACCTCTCAAACTAGTCTCATTCGGATGAAGCTATTTGGTTTAACATCCCAGGTCACACTCGCTTATCCTCCGGCTTGCCTTATAAACCTATTTGGCCAATTAGTGACTGCATTGAATGGCGCTCATTCATTTAGTAGCTCAATAAAAGCCCAGTTTAGCTTGATCGGGATTTGCCTCTACAGGGAGCAGAAGCTGAGGTCATCAAAAGCCCATTTAAACATTCAGCATTCTCATCCCGCAAAATAAAGACAGCCCCGACCTGCAATGCTGCCATGTTTCTTGTTAATGGCAACCTTTGTGCAGTGGGTTGATGAATTACCCACAGACAAATTGAGGATCAAGTGGATGGTTAATGAATACTCGCTTCCAAACTTTGGTGCTTTCCTTAGTTTGCCGACACACGCTGAAAGTATTGAAATGTTGAGTCAAGTCAGCGCTTTTCGTAGAATTTCAGAGCAGCTGATGTTGGATTGGGATGCTAATGTTTAGAATAGCATCATGCGTTTTTGTCATATTAGCATTAGAGCTGGGTGATAATGTAGCTTATGTGAGCAACCAAACAGTTGAGGTCAAGTAATTAAAAAACTTCTCAGACAAAGTAAAGTAACATTTTAGGGTAATGGTCCATTAGTTAATGTTAGTTAATGTATTTACTAACATTAACTAAGTATCAATAATCTAATTTCAACATTAATAATGCATTATTAAAATCCAAAGTTGTGCTTAACATTAGTTAATGCACTTTAAGTTAACATGAAGTAGTGTTATTTAACTTAACATTAAAAGATTAGTCAATACAGTAATGGGTGATGCGGTGGCACAGTGGGTAGCGATCTCACCTCACAGCAAGAAGGTCGCTGATTCGAGCCTCTGCTGGGTCAGTTGGCATTTCTGTGTGGAGTTTGCATGTTTGCATCTTCTGTATGGAGTTTGCGTGGGTTTCCTTCGGGTGCTCCGGTTTCCCCCACAAGTCCAAAAACATGTGGTGAATTGGGTAAGCTAAATTGGCAGTAGTGTATGTTCGTTCCAGCCACAACCCAGGGCTGGGAAACACCCATACACTCTCACATTCACACACACTCATACACTATGGCTGATTAGGTGTATTCCATTCACCTACAGTGCATGTCTTTGGACTGTGGGGGAAACCGGAGCACCCGGAGGAAACCCACACCAACACGGGAAGAACATACAAACTCCACACAGAAATGCCAACTGGCCCACCTGGGACTCGAACCAGTGACCTTTCTGCTGTGAGGTGAGAGTGCTACCCACTGAGCCACCATGTCACCCCGACTTCTCAGACAAAGTAATTATAAAAGTATTTTAAATCTATTTAATGATGTTAATTAGTAATTAATGACTTTTTCTGAAGTATACCTAACACCAGTTAAAACGGTTATTATTGTATTAGTTACTACTGCTGCTAAAAATAAAAGATGGAAGAATATTTATTGAAGATTTTTTTTTTATATATATTTTTTTAATTGAGTAGTACATTATACTCTAAAATAATAAAGAAAAAAATCTTATTTTATTTTACTTGATTATATTTTTGTTTATTTGATTATATTTTTGTTTATTTGATTTTATTTTTGTTTATTTGATTTTGTTTTTATTTTATTTTATTTTTGTTTTTATTTTATTTTATTTTATTTTATTTTATTTTAGAGCAATACATTATCCTAATCAAATATATCTATCAGTAGTTTAACCAAGCTTTTTTTCTTTGGTCAAGTGGATGGTCAGCGGCGCTGGTTAATGAATACTCACTTTGGTGCTTTCCTAGTTTGCTGACACACTGAAAATATTGAAATGTAGTCAAACCAATGCTTTTCGCTGATGCAGAGCAGCTTGATGTTGGATTGTGATGCTAATGTTTAGCATCCTGCGCTATTGTCACATTAGCATTAGGGCTGAATGATAGTTTAAATGAATTTAACCAGATTTTGGCAAAAACTCAAACAATACAAACATCAAAACAAAACAAATTTGTTTAATGTAATAGCAATGAAATGACACAAGGAGAAAGTACTGGATTTGAAGAACTGGATTTGAGTCAGGTGATTGGCTGGGCCATTCTACAGCTTGATTTTCTTTGTCTGAAAGCATTTAAGAGTCTCCTTGGCTGTGTTTTGGATAATTGTCTTGCTGAAATGTCCACTTCATCATCCTGCTAATGTAGATGTTTGACTGAAGCAGCTAATATTCATTTACACTGATTAAGGGCAGAGGGTTGAGAACTACTGAGAGATTTCAGCTGCTGTCTGGGCTTTCACTGCATTTCTACACCTTCCTTTCTTCATGTGTTCAATACTTTTTCCTTGTGTCAATTTATTTTATTGCACAAAATTTAATTAGTAAATTATTTAGATTTGTTTTCTTTGCATATATGGATTTATTTGGTTCATACCAACACCCGGTGAAAATTTCAGGTCAACAGCACCTTTAGAAATATGTTTTCTGAGAAATATGGTGACGTGGTAAATATTTATTTCCCCCACTGTATATATACTGTACATTTTTACGTTATTATATTTATATGATATCGTAACTAGTTTTTACTTATCTGGGTTACTGTATCAAACTACTTTCTTGCATTTCTTATAACCGAAAATTTTGAATTGTGAGAAATAAACTAAAAAAAGTCAATTCTGAGTACTGGTTAATATATTATTATTCAGACTTTTCTTCCCTGAATGTATATTTACAGTGCTCAGCATAATTAAGTACATCCCATTTTGAAAATGAATATTTTTATCCATTTTTTCTGTGAATATAGGCAATGAGTTTTTGTGCATTTAAACAATGCAGATTTATTAAACAGATATATTTATTAGAAGAATATTTTAGTCACCAGACATATTTAGAAATGGAAAGATAATACAATTAAATTCAAGGAAAATGTTGCAAAAAAAAATTACAAACTACAAAATTTCAACAAAATCTTTAATTTTTTGTTCCTTTTCTTGATTTTTCCTCTTTTTTTTTTTACATTTGTATTTAATATTTTTCTATAACATATATAAATATGGCTGTACTAGTTTTTGGACCGTTATCAGAAGTTATTTTGTTAGATAAGCTCCAGATTTGGCTTCAGTACTGACTAATCTAATACACTGTACAAAAATATGATACTATATTGCTTCCTTTTATAAATATGAATTTAAAAGGAAGATTTGTGAGGTGTGTATTTATATATGGCGAGCACTGTACGTCTTGCAGTTGCCAGATGAAAATTGTAAGAAAAAAAGTCAAGACTTTATAGCCAAATTACTTGTACACATTCTTTTGGCTGCATTTTCATTGGCCAAATGTTTGCGGTACACCAATGTGTATTGATAAGAGTGTGTTGACCCCATGTAAGTGTGTAGTGTGTGTCAGGCTGTGAGAGGAGGAGAGCTGATCACTTTCTCCTGTAAGATCAGAGCGCCGGTGGCCGGTCCGTCCCTCTGGAGCCTACAGCTCCTCCTCTGCCCATTCTCTCACCCAGGGGGAGGCTGGTTCAGGCTGCTGGGCCATTGACGGGCTGAATGATGGCTTCATAAGGCAGCCTGTCGCGGGTGGGATGCTCGTGAAGGAATGCCATCCCACTCAGCCTTTAGGCAGGAGACAGATGCGCAGGCTTTTCACCCTCGCAGCTCTTTCCCATGATTCCCCAGGGAGAGTGTTAGGACGGCTTCTGATGCTTCTATTGTTGGGCCAAGCGTTTGTTTCTGCGCGCGTATGGCGTGTGGAGCCATGTGTCCTTTTCAGCCGAACGCTAGGAAATGCCGCATTCACTCAAAGAAATTACATTTGCTGACAACTACTTGTTGTAATATTTATTATAACAACTTATTGTAATATTTATCTACTTAAAGTGATAGCTACTAGGGCTGCAACTAACGATTATTTTAATAATCGATTAATCTGTCGATTATTTTGTTGATGAATCGGATAAAAAAAAAAAGGAAAGCATTCATTTCCAACCCTTTAATCAAAAACAAAACTATAATCTTTAGAAAGTGCCCAAACATGTCCTTGAACACCCCTGAGCTGTTACAATAATAATAATAATACAATTTAAAAAACTAACTTAGTAGTTTTGTCCTGTTTTCAATCCAAATATATAAAAATCAAGATCCATACTAGACACATGAAGTAAAATAAGAAATTATGTCGTTTTCTGAAAAAAAAAACCACCTCAAAATTAAGTGATCGTTTGCTTAAAACAAGCTAAATTATTTGCTAATGGGGTAAGTAAAGTAATCTTACTGAGATATAATCTCTAACTGAAATTTTAAGCATGACTTTATGTTCTCTTGCCATTTTTCTTGTCTATAGTCTTTATTTAAGATTTTGTTTTTACATATTTGGACTGGAAACGAGATGAAATTGCTAAGAAAGAAATGTTTTTTGTAGCTAAACATGACAACAGATGGAAAAATCTATTCTCACTCCCTGAGAATCTATTATCAATTATAATCTATTATCACTCCATGATCATTTCTCATATTACTTATTGTTTAACCACTTGGTCCCAAGCCAGCATTACTACTTTGAAGCCACTTGAATCATTATACAAACAATCTATAAATACCCTTGATAAGAAATCAGCTCAATTTCACCATTGTTTAATATTAAAGAAATATAACCTGCTTAGTTGGGAAAATTTAATTAAATATGTACATATCTGTTTAATGTTTAAGACTTTACATAACTCGACTTCACCACTAAATCAGTTTGTGAATATCAGAACGACTGCTCACAAACCTACTAGAGGTGGTGAAAGAGGAGATTGTATTATTCCTCTCAAAAAAAGTACATTTAGTCAGTCAGTATTTTCAGTGAAAGCTGCTAGAGAATGGAACTCCATCCCACCAACAATTAGAGGATCACTTACTTTTCGTTCTTTTCAGTCTCTTGTTAAAATTGGTTTGTGGCGAATCAGCATTGTCAGCATTAGTACTGTATTCTTGACACCTTTTGTCCTCTTCTGCTGCCATCAGTCTGTTGTTTTTTTACTTTTTAATTGTATTTTATATATCTTAAAATATATTTTATGTTATTATTATGTGCTTCTATTTTAGGTGTGACTTCTTAACATTCTATAAGGGGTCTACAGATGAAAAATAGCCATTCTTGGCTAATTCTGGGACATTTTACAGTAATGTTTATTAATGTGCATTTACCCTATAAACAAAAAAATAAAATAAATAAATAAATAAATAAATGAGTAAATGATTCAAAAAAGGCGAATAAAAACGTGTGTTTAGTCTTGCAAAGCAAAGTGTGAAGTAACCACCGCTGCTTTACTTCTGTTATTAACCCTTTCACTGGTGAGTATAAAAGATTCCATCTGGCCCCGGGAGTACGTTTTGTTAGGCGCTCATTATTTTAGAATGTTCACCCTTAATGTTTCTGTAGCGACGTGTCATGTTTGTCACGTGACAACGCAGCCACATTAGCGCTGTATGACATATCAATTTTATTATGTGCCTTTTTTTTTACGTGAGATGGGCATCGCAATGATAAATTCATCAGTTACACCCAAAATGCATGCAAGCAAGTGGCTGGCCAGCTGGGAGAAGAATAGATTGAACTTTATTGTTACTTTCATTACATGTATCTGATATGAAAAATACACATCAGCAAATTATATTTGAATGGACTACTTCCATAGTCTTTCTTGTTTGTTTTACAAACTCTAAATGTATTGTTTTACTAGTACTTAAGTGTATTTACATGTCTAAAACATAAAATAAGCATTGGGAGGTTAAAAACACTGCATAACTGTGGTAATATGACACTCTTTCTCTAGCTCAGCGCCAGCCAACGTGCCAAAGCTCAGTTTGACTTTTTCACGTCGTGCTTGTCAACAACAATCAAATAAACACCAGCACCAGAGACATTACGTTCTTCATTTCAAAACAAAAGCAGGATTCTTTAGTGATTTACCCTGCTGTTGCTCACTTCCTCCTCATCAAAGACTATGTTTGCGTTTCAGGTTCTGGGATCATTGCCGTGGTGCTCCAGTCATCACTTATTTAGTGTGAAATGCTTCCACACCTTGGATGACTAGGGTTGTACAGATTTCTCGGCCTTCGCCATGTATCCATTGTACGTTTCCTCCGCTCATTTTTTTGCTCCGTTCTATAAGGCGCCGAACTCTGCTGGCATCAATGCGCGAGAGAGGCAGAGTGCGTTTACTCCACTCAGCGCTCAACTAAAACAAAGTTTTTTTAAATAATCAAACGTCTCCGCCTCGCGCTACACGACAAATCGGCTATGAAATTTGTTGCCAACGCTTTTAGATTTTAACCAATTTAAGCGATTCGTTGTTGCAGCCCTAACAGCTACTTATTTTAAATGAGCTGAAACAACACAATTCTTAAGTTTTTTGGGGGGAGGACAACTTAATTGTTTTATATAAAAACAAATAAGTTAACTTTATTCTTTCACGTTGTGTCTTTATTACAGACTCAAAGTCATTCAAAATAAAGACAGAAAAAACTATTAATAAAATACAGTAATACCAATGTCAATGTACTAGCTGTAAAGTGACATTTGTGAATTAGCAACGGTTTCTGCTGTTCTGACGGTCAGCTGCAGATGTGAATGAATGGCAGAAGAAAGTAGTTCCTTGTACACAAAAGGATTTTAGAGACTCCATGTTTGATTTTCTTTTTATGCACATGATTGTGCTGTTAAACTCTTGTATAAACACAATATCACAATCGTAGCATTGCGATATGGCTGTATATCAGCACTGCTGGGGCACTATCATCAATAGCATCAATTCGAGAGATAAATTTACACAAAATCCCATAACAGTGCTATAAAAGTGATCTCTCCTACACTTACAAACATTTCACTTGCATTAAACCATCTAGGTCTAAAATTCTACAAAACATCATTATAAGCAGCTTGGAGCTTCTTTAAGCTAGATGCTCTACACACTAAAAAAATGCAGAGTTATTTCAACCTAATTTTGAGTGTAATAGGGACTAACACAACTCCTGGGTTAATATTTTAAATTAAATGAACAGAACCAAATTTAACTCAGTGTTTGGATTAGTCTATATTTTGCCCAATTTGGGTTTAAATAACTTGGAATCTTTTAGTGTATAGTAAGCCCGCGCGTGAGCCGTGAATTACAATGAACAATGATACTTTTCACCTTATCTGGACAGAAGCTTAATTTGTGTAGAAGTATGTTTGCCTATATATACATCATATGTTCTTGCCTTTCAATATCATTATCATCCGCATTGTTGTTTCAACCAAATTTTGAGTCAAATATGGACAAACCCGCTAACTGTTAGCTCAAAAACGTAGGTCTCACTTTATAGTAAACTGTTTTAACTACCATATATGAGCATTTAACCTTTGTTGAGTGCTGTTGGGGATGGTTTCATCCACTCTGGGGGAATTTTGAGGCTTAATTTGGCCACAACTTTCTCTGTGTTTTAGCTAAAGGAATTATTTTATTACTACCCTTCTGTTATGTCCGTAATTTTTTTGGACCCATTGACTTCTATTATAGTGAAATTTTTTGATTGCACAGCCATGACACCATATTAATATGTATTCTTAATTGTTAATTTTTGCTACTGATCATCAGTTGCAGTGCAAAAAAAGAGCTTAGAGTCTGGCTAAAAACTAAAGGTGTGTGAGGGAGAGTCCTTTGCATGCTTACCCTGATATGTCTGAGAAAATCAAAATAAGCAACTCAGCTCTCAGAATATAGTAAACATAGTAAGAGTATTTATGCACGCGCACTTTAATTTGCTGTTTTACACCATAGAATTCCATATAAAGGAAAGGCAAGTTTATTTAAATGGCACATTTCATACACAATGATAAAATAAAAGCCTAAAGCGTTAATGCTGCCGACTGATGATCAACAATAAAAGGACACATTTTACCTCTTCCCAACAGGGAAAACCAGCAACAATCAAGAAAGCATGATTATATGCTGTCATGGCTTTGCAATCAAAGAATGTGGTTATAATGGAGGTCAATGGGGCAAAAACAGCCCCAAACATAACGAAAGGGTAGTCTGAATATTTGAACAATACACAAGGGTTAAATTAATAATTTGGTACAGTGCACTTATTATGTATTGTACTTATACTGTAAAAAAAATTGCAGTGATTTCAACTATATACGATGCATAATCGTAAATTAACTTTTCCCAGATTTCCCTGTGTGAGACTTCACTTTTAAGCTTTTTTCATTGACATTACTCTGGTACTTTCTACAATTTCTTCCTATCAGTTGTGTACATTCGAGTTTTATGTTACAGCTAATGTTGATATGATCTGGTTTAATTCATCAGCACTGTAAGAAATATCTGTTAATAAGCAGTTTCTGTATTTTGTGATTCACAAGTGTTTTCTGTTTATTTACGGTTGTGAATTGCATTATGGGACCTTGATCTCTGCTCTGTCGACTTTTGATCTTTGATCGGTACCGGGCCTGTGACATCATTTACTTCCTCATTCTTTACATTTTTAAGGTCCGTACTGGCCCAATACCCCATAAGTGGTTCCGTTCTCTCATCAGTTGGAATACAATCACTTTTGCATAGATTCTGATAGAAACATTTTTATTTGTTCCTATGACCAACGACATGTGCAGGAACCACCAAAATTAATTACAGCAACCTAGACCTCACAGAACCTAAAAGGTACACTGTCAAATTTGAGTTTATCAAAAAAAGGGGGTTTTGGAGGGGTTTATTATAAAACAGACAACATACACAATAATTTTAATAACTTTCAACAGTGTTTATGAAAATTCAAAGGGTTTTCTTCAAAATGATACCAAACCTTTGCATTTACACCTCTGCATGTGAATTTGCATAGTTGGGTAGATTTTAGTAGTTTTAAATAGTATAAGTCTATAAAATAACAAAAAATGTACTGGCAGCTTATTACAAAGTTTTTGTACCATAATATAGATTGATTTCACACGGCCGCCATTTTTAAAAGCGAAATCAAGGCTACGGTGGGAAGAAACCCAGAAGTATCGTTGGGAGTTACATTGGAACATTGTGTACTTGGCTTATATCTTATCAGCGAAGAGAAAGTGACACAAATTTATAGTTTCACCGCCTTCCCAGTAACCCGAAGGTCCATTCTGAATGAATGGTGAAAATAAAAAGGGACATCAGAGCTCATTTTCAGCTAAGTTAAGGAAAATGGCACTAGTTAGCTAATGTTTTCTTTCCCAAGCACACGTTTTAGACGCCTTTTATCAAACTCGAGTTAATATACCGATTCTTTCACAGTGTTATACTTGTCACGATACTGAATTAAAAGAAAAAACATCAATTTCCCGCTAATATTTAAGGCACTGTTGATGGCTTTCTTAAAACAGCGCTGATTTGCCATCGTGTTCACGTGCTCAACAGAAAGGCTTGTGATTGGCCGAGAAGGTCATCAGTTCACCCTCCGCTGTTTACCGAGCACAAACACAGACGAGCGATCTGCTTGATAACTCGATTGATCTTCATGGCTGCTTCGCTCTCCAGTCTTTGTGTATCTGTGTTTGCACTCAGTTTACCGCTCTTCACCCGGTGCAAACACAGATACACGAAGCAGCTGTGCAGATCAGTCGAGTCATTCACGCTCAGCGGCGCTTCAATGTTAGCGGGAAATAGACGGTTTTAAAACTTAAGTACCAGGACAACACTATTACAGACAACATGATGGTGTGCTACAGAGGACTGCAGTGTTTTATCGCTCACCGGGTTACATAGGCTGAAGCAGGGAAACGTCCCCACGGTGTTTAACTGGTGCCATGAACTGAAGCCATAGGAGGACACTTGAGCATATTACTCTTACAGAGATTGTGATGTTGTTTGATGCTAAATTGTTTAAATTAAACTTACTGAATGATATTAAAGTGATGTTTACATCATTTCTGCATTTTGAAATATCTGCAACAGCTGGAGGTTTGTAGTCCCCACAGCATGTTACTGCAATGTTTACAGTGCTGGTCCTGTACTTCCGGGTTTCTTCCCACCGCAGGCTCACTTAGGTTCTTTAAAATGGCGGCCGCGTGAAATAAGCGTATACCACACCTACCCAAAATATACCACAATATATCACTTTAAACTATAAAAAATGTCAATAAAAGTCCCTTTTTTTGAACATTTTTAAGGTTATAAATTGTTAAAAGAAAGATCAACATCGTATAATGCAATTTACAAGCATAAATAAATGGGGAAAATAAAAACATGTATCACAAAATACGGAAAACTGCTAATTTACGGATATTTTTTACAGTGTGTTTAACAGGAGACTTGTAAAATGAGCCTATTTCAAAAAAGATAGACTGTTCCTTTAAGGGTTTATATTGATGTATCAAAAACACAGTTGTCTGGCATCGAGGTTTGAGATCTTGAATAACATTCTCCGGTTTATTTATATGTGAAATATAATCGTTTTTAACCTGCAAACTACGTAAGAAGACTGGGTGTTTACTCAAGTACTTGATTTGTACTTCGGTCATTTTTAAGCCAGGTTTGAAAGATTTGAGTGGGGGAAAAATGGCCTCTGTGATCAGGAATGACCATAATGACTACTTTTGCGGGATCCTTCTCTTTCCGCCCTCGGGGTTTTTTGGGGGGCGACAACACACACTGGTTTCCCTCTAGTCCTCCATTCAGGCCCACAGCTCTCTAAACAGAGGCGTAGAAATCGGCTACATTTAATCAGACACGGTGTGGAGGATCAGCAAAGCTTTTCCTTCATTGATTTTCCACAGTTAAGGATCCACCACACTTGGTTACCGACGCTGAAAGAATTCCTCAAATGACAGAATAAATGAAACCACATGCTGTCTTTACAGATTTTCTACTTTTATTAATCCAAACAGCATAATTAAAGTGACTATGAGATGTATTTGATTGCTTTTTCAAGGGGAGTTTAATAGAGTTCTCAGTTCTGTATTCTTCTTTCAATAGCAAAATGAATGAATTAATACTAAATAATGAGCAAATAAATAGATACAAACATCTCAATAGCAGCTCGTTGGATAGCAATTCAAATCCTTTAAGTTTTGTAAGAAGCACATTTGAATAGTTTTAGACATCTTTAAGACACCGGATGTTAACGAGGTTTTCAAAAACGAAACTAGATTGTTTTGAGGAAAAAAAAGTTACATTATATACAGAAGAGTGTTAGAGGTAAATATGAACATAGTCCAGAGATAAATTTAAAGGGATAAACAAAACCCTATTCTCAAAATCCTCTGCATTTTCATGAGTTGTCAGTTTTGTTTTGAGTATGAGCTTTAAGATGTTTCTCATAAAAATCATTGTAGGATAAAGAATGAGTTAATAAATTAATAGTTAAACAATGAGCCAATAAATTGATTCAATCAAGACAATTGTTGCTACAATTGCTATAAAATAAATATGGATAACAGATTATTAAGAAGCACGTTTTAATAGTTTTATAAATTAAGACACTGTGGGAAAAAAAATCTTGGCATGCATTTCACTTGCTGAAAACAGAACTAAAGGAAAAATGCCCCAAGAACAAGCAGGAACTGAAGACAATTTCTGTAGCGGTCTGGCAGAGCATTACCAGGAATGAATCCCAGTGTCTGGTAATGTCTATGCCTTCCAGACTTCAGGCTGTAATTGAGTGCCAAGGATTTGCAACCAAGAATTAAATAGTGAAAAAAGTATGATTATTATTCTCTCCAATTACTTTTGGACCCTTAACAAGTGGGAGGCACATACGCAAACTGTTGTAATTCCTACACCGTTCACCTGATTTGGATGTAAATACCATCAAATTAAAGCTGACAGTCTGCAGTTAAAGCACACATTTCAAATACATTGTGTTGGTGTATTGAGCCAAAAATGTTAGAAATGTGTCGATGTCCCAATATTTATGGACCTGACTGTATAATTCTAATATGTATCAGACAAAGTTGATGTTCAATGAAATCTCCTGAGTTTTGCAGCAGCTCTGAGCAAACCCTCCCGCCCCCAACACTTCTTTAAACTAAATCTGATATCAAACCATCCATAAATGGTATCATCTTTAAGATCTGGAACATTCTCAAGTGCTTTCGGAATTCTCAAGTGTTTTTTTGGAATTCAAAGTGAAACAGTGGAGATGAAGTTGATACTTTAAAACAGCCAGTCTCCAGAGTGCTTGACTTAATGGAATTCTCAGTTGTTATATTATAGTATCAGCTTTTCCTGTCTGACTTGACTAGTGACCTTTAAGCTAAACCTAAAATCAAACAATCAGCAACAGTCCCTTATACTGTACAACTCTCAAGTGTTTTTGGAAATCTATTTGGAATTTCTTTTATTGTTTTATTTTTTATTTTTTTTTACATGGAATATCTATTACAACATTCATTTTATAATTACCTTTTCATGTTGTGAAGTAAATAATAGTAATAATAAGGATAAAAATAATAGTAATAAAACATGAACATTAAAAATAAATCAGCTTAAGAATCAAGAGAGTTCAAGAGAATCAATAGGTCTTTAAAGAACCAGTAAGGATCATCTAATTTCTTTTTCAATTTAACGCAAGTTTAAACACTTCTTTCATCCATTCATCAAAACAGGGTGGAGAGACATGTTTCCACTTTAAAAATATGAGACATCTTGCAAGTAAAGTCGTAAAAGCTAAAGCCTTTCGGATCATTACTGAAAGCTTAGAATCTGCTGCCAACCCCGAAATGGCAAGAAGTGAATTCGTATCCAGATCTATGCCGAACGCATTTTTCAAAGTTATAAATATTTTAGTCCAATAATCAAATAATTTAGGGCGTTCCCACAACATGTGGATGAGATTCGCCGGTGATTACATGCACCTATTACATGCATCGCTGACAGAGGGGTTTAATCTAGCAAGCCATTAGTGTAGTAAACCAGTAAGTATTTTACGTTTTGTCAGTTTAGTGGCTAATTTATACGAATTTGTACGAGTTCAGTCGTACGAAACTGTACGATTTTAAAAAGAAAGCGTGGCACCGAACCCCACCCCTATACCCAACCGTCATTGGGGGATGAGCAAATCGTAAATTGTACGAATTAGATCCTACGAAGTCATACGAATTAGCCACTAAATCAAAAAGTTACGAATTTCCGTGAGATTGTGTTGAGGAAACCCTATGTAGAATCTTTGTATAACATTGTATAAACCCATGTCTTGCACATATAGAGGAGGTGTGTTAGAGCTCAAGAATATGCTCCCAGTCTTTATCAGATAACCAAGTTCTCTTCTCAAGCGCCTCTGGCTTGATTTGCAGAACCTGGATTAATATTGTGATTCAGATTATAAATGAGAGAAATGCAATGTGTTTTTGGAAATCTAGAAGAAAAATCTCCAACAAAGTGACTGAGCTCAGATAGCCCTGCGTTAAAAAGTCCAAGATATCAGTTAAATCTTAAATGTTTTGCATTGAAATCAACTGATCAGACCTGCTGTGTACATAAACTATTATTGGTGGCACTTTACAATAAGGTAATGTTAGTTGATGGTAGTTAAAGCATTTACTAACATGAACAAACAACGAACAATACATTTATTACAGTATTTCGCCATGTTAGATAATGAAAAAACCGTTGTTCATTGTTTCATGTTCGTTGTTCATGTTGACATATAGTGCATTAACTAATGTTAACAAGCATGAGTTTGGATGATAATAATGCATAAGTAAATGTTGATAAATGATGTACAAGTATTCTTCATAATTAGCACATATTAGTAAATGCATTAACTAATGAAACCTTATTGTAAAGAGTGACATTATTTTTTTTTATCTATTTATTATTACACAATTCAACTTAACTTAAAGCACACGGTGAGCCATAGATAGATAGATAGATAGATAGATAGATAGATAATAAGACTATTGTCAGCCCTCAACGAAACACAAAACAAAAATCACACCTATTAAACTAAATACTTCTGTTGTTTTAACAGACTTTGGCACGTAACATTAGGGTCAGTGATTATCGGGATTTCTATTGTTGGGTTTCATATCAGAATTTTTATTAAAAAAAATTCTCCTCTTATTAGAACTCCATTTAAAGGGGTAGTTCACCCAAAACTAAAACCCCCCTTATCGTTTACTCACTCTTCACTTGTCACAAACCTTTTTGAGTGTCTTTCTTCTGTTGAACAAAAAAGAAGATATTTTGAAAAATGTTGGCAACTGGTAACCATCGACTTATAATGTTTGTTCTTCCTACTACTGTATTAACGTTACTTCAAAACATTCTTCAAAATATCTTCTTTTATCTTCAACCCAAAAATAACACTCATAAAGGTTTAGAATCACCAGCTGGAGAGTAAAAAATGAGTAAATATTCATATTTTGAGTCAGATATTCTCTATAATAAAGCAATTGTCAGACCTCAGCTAACACAAAACTAAAATCACACCTTTTAAACGAATTACTTCTGTTGTTTTAACAGACTTCGGCACGTAACGTCAGGGTCACTGATTATTGGCAATTTTTATTTTTTTTTTGAGTTGCACATCAGAATATTTATTTTAAAAATTCTCTATTTATGAGTTTCTTTATTCTGTCAAACAAAAAAGATATTTTGAAAAATGTTTGTAACCGGTAACCATAGACTTATAATATTTGTTTTACTGTATTGAAGTCAGTGGTTACCGGTTTCTAACATTCTTCAAAATATCTTCTTTTATCTTCAACCCAAAAATAACACTCATAAAGGTTTAGAATCACCAGATGGAGAGTAAATAGTGAGTAAAATATTCATATTTTGAGTCCGATATCCACTATAATAACACTATTGTCAGCCCTCAGCTAACACAAAACTAAAATCACACCTTTTAAACCAATTACTTCAGTTGTTTTAACAGACTTCGGCATGTAACGTTAGGGTCACTGATTATTGGCCATTTTTTTGTTGTTGTTGTTGGGTTACATATATCAGAATATTTATTTTAAAAATTCTCTGTTTATTAGAACTCCATTTAAAGGGGTAGTTCACCCAAAACTGAAAATCCCCTCATCATTTACTCACCCTTCACTTGTCACAAACCTGTTTGAGTTTCTTTATTCTGTCAAACAAAAAAGAAGATATTTAGAAAAATGTTTGCAACCGGTAACCATCGATTTATAATATTTGTTTTACTGCATTGAAGTCAGTGGTTACCGGTTTCTAACATTCTTCAAAATATTTTCTTTTATCTTCAACCTAAAAATAACACCCATAAAGGTTTAGAATCACCAGATGGAGAGTAAATAATGAGTAAATGTTCATATTTTGAGTCCGATATCCACTATAATAAGACTATTGTCAGCCCTCAGCTAACACAAAACTAAAATCACATCTTTTAAACGAATTACTTCTGTTGTTTTAACAGACTTCGGCACGTAACGTTAGGGTCACTGATTATTGGCCATTTTTTTTTTGCGGTTACATATCAGAATATTTATTTTAATAATTCTCCTTTTATTAGAACTCCATTTAAAGGGGTAGTTCACCCAAAACTGAAAATCCTGTCATCATTTACTCACCCTTCACTTGTCACAAACCTGTTTGAGTTTCTTTATTCTGTCAAACAAAAAAGAAGATATTTAGAAAAATGTTTGCAACCGGTAACCATCGATTTATAATATTTGTTTTACTGTATTGAAGTCAGTGGCTATCGGTTTCTAACATTCTTCAAAATATCTTCTTTTATCTTTAACCTAAAAATAACACTCATAAAGGTTTAGAATCACATGATGGAGAGTAAATAATGAGTAAATGTTCATATTTTGAGTCCGATATCCACTATAATAAGACTATTGTCAGCCCTCAGCTAACACAAAACTAAAATCACACCTTTTAAACGAATTACTTCTGTTGTTTTAACAGACTTCGGCACGTAACGTTAGGGTCACTGATTATTGGGAAATCATGCGTTCGGAAGCCAAAACAGAAAACAAAAGTTATTGTCCGGAGTTAAATATATGCAACTTTGAGTCAAGTGAAACCTCATAAAGCCTCAGAGCGACAGGGCCAGTTTTTGAAGATGTTTCGAATAAAAGTAGCTCAAAAAAGCTCTCACACACACTGGCACCTATTGCTCTAGGGCTGTTCCTTACCCTCCCCCGGCCCTGAAACCCGATCTGTCGGCATGCAGCTCCGAATTCTTCATTCACCCTGACATTTGACCTCTGGCCTTTTTGGCAGCGCACAGAAGAGAAGATGAAGTGTCCAAGGCTCTTTTTCTCCAACACAAAAAATCTCCTGTTCTTGCAAGCCTCCCACACACTCACACATACACACACACACACACACATAGAGAAACACTTTCAGGATGACTTCTACCGATGTCTACCCCTTGTTCCTGTGATCCACGGAGCACAATTACGTATAATATCTGGCTAATAGTCTGTGACATCAAGGGAGAGCTTTTAGAAAAAAAAAAGAAGTGTGAGTCCTGTTTCGACTGCCCACAGACTGGTGCAACTTAAAAGCTTCACACAATGCTTTCTGGAGCATCTGACCATTATGAGTGGCATATTACGGAGCTCCTCTGTCATTTTGCTCTTTGATTGCTCCATTACAATGTAATCAGTGTTTGAGCCTGAGTGAAAAGGCTTCTTGTACTGCATCTGAGTAATTCTTGCCTGGCGAGAGAGAGTGTGTGTGTGTGTGCGCAGCTTTAGCTCCATTCATGTGCACGACAACAAACTGACTGTTGAGTGAGTGTCGTGCCACTTGATATACTGCCTCACTTTGTCAAGCGCTTATCTTGCTTTGTTACTTTTCCCTTTTTACTTGAAATTTGGCCGGTCGATACCTAACTGACAAACACGGAGGGGAAAACAGGACAATGTCAAATAGGATTTCTGTAGTAGCTGGTGTTGTTTGTAATGGTGTTGAGATTGGACATGGAGACATTTGGTTTTCTGCTCGCATTTTGAGTGGATTAAAGGGGTAGTTCACCCCAAAATGACAATTTACTCACTATTTACTCTCCCTTAAGTGGTTATAAACCTTATTCTGTTGAACGTTAAAGACGTTATCTTGAAGAAAGCTGAAAACCTGTAACCATTGGCTTCCATAGAAGGAAAAAACCAATACTATGGAAGTCGATGGTTACACGTTTTTTACTGTCTTCAAAATACTTTCACTTGTGTTCAACAGAATAAAGAAACTCACAAAAGTTTTAAGCAAGAAAAGGGTGAGGAAATGGTGGAAGAATTTTCAGTTTAGGGTTTTAAAACTCAAACTCAAACTCAAATACAAAAAAAAATTCCCAATAATCAGTGACCCTAACGTTACGTGCTGAAGTCTGTTAAAACAGCTGAAGTAATTACTTTAAAAGGTGTGTTTTTTTTTTTTTTTTTTTTTTTTTGTCTTTTGTCGAGAGTTGACAATATCGTTATTAATGGATAGTTCACTCTAAATTATATTTATTTACTAATTACTCTCCATTAGGTGGTTGCAAATATTTATATATCTGACTCAAAATATGAATATTTACTCATTATCTACTCTCCATCTGGTGATTCTAAACCTTTATGAGTGTTATTTTTGGGTTGAAAATAAAAGAAGATATTTTGAAGAATGTTAGAAACACTGACGTTAATAGAGTAGTAGGAAAAACAAATATTATAAGCCGATGGTTACCAACATTTTTCAAAAAATCTTTTTTGTTCAGAAGAAAGATAGGTTTGTGACAAGCGTGAGTTAATGATGAGGGGATTTTCCATTTTGGGTGAACTACCCCTTTAAATGGAGTTTTGATTCTATTTTGATTAAAGGAGATTTTGTTTAAACAAATATTCGGATATGTAACCTCACAAAAAAATTCCCAATAATCACTGATCATAACGCTACTTGCCGAAGTCTGTTAAAACAACAGTAGTAATTGGTTTAAAAGGTGTGCTTTTAGTTTCACATTTCGTTAAGGACTGAAAGTGGCATTATTATAGTGGGTAGTTCAATTTTACTCACTCTTTACTCAATGTCAAGTGGTTCCACTTGACGAAAATGGAGTTTAATTTTTGGGTTGAAGATAAAAGATGTTTTGAAAGGCGTTAGAAACTGGTAACCATTTACTTCAATGCAGCAGTAGGAAAAGGAAATATTATAAGTCGATGGTTACCGTTTGCCAACATTTTTCAAATTATCTTCTTTTTTGTTCAACAGAAGAAAGAAACCTAAACAGGTTTGTGACAAGTGAAGGGTGAGTAAATGATGATGGGATTTTCAGTTTTGGGTGAACTACCCCTTTAAATGGAGTTTTGATTCTGTTTTGATAGAAGATTTTTTAAATAAATATTCTGATATGAACCCCCCCCCCCCCCCCCCCCCCCCCCCAAAAAAAATCCCGATAATCACTGATCATAACCCTATGTGCCGAAGTATGTTAAAACAATAGTAGTAAGTAGTTTAAAAGGTGTGTTTTTAGTTTTGCGCTTCATCAAGGGCTGACAATATCGTTATTATAGTGGATAGTTCACTCACAAAATGAATATTTACTCCCCATCAAGTGGTTCTAAACCACTCTTCATGTGTTATTTTTTGGGTTAAAGATAAAAGAAGATATTTTCAAGATTGTTAGGAACCTGTAACAATTGACTTCAGTACAGTAGTAGGAAAAAACAAACATTATAAGTCAATGGTTACCGGTTGCCAACATTTTTCAAAATATCTTCTTTTTTGTTTAACAGAAAAAAGAAACTCAAACAGGATTGTGACAAGTGAAGGGTGAGTAAATGATAACATGATTTATTTTGTTTTGGGTGAACTGTCCTTTAAATAGAGTTCAGATAAAAGGAGATTTTTTGTAAACAAATATTCTGATAAGTAACCCAACAGAAAAATAAATAAATTCCAGATTAATTACCTGTCTTTCATTCAGCAAATGATGCAACTCTTTTAGAGGGTTACTTTTTACCCTTCCACTTTGGAACATCAAACGGAGGCAAACAAAATCAATCTTGTAACTCGGCCTGGTTTTTTGTTTGTTAGAAAGCTTAGTCTTGGCCCTTTTTTTAAAGAGTAAACGCTTTCAGTCTTCTTTATTAGTCTCTGTATTGTGAACTCTGTAAATGATCATCATCCAGCATGTGCTCTGCGTCTCAAGAGTGACAGAAAGACAGGAAAAAAGTTCAACTGCTTCACAATAAAGTCAATAAAAATAAACATTCATAGTATATCTGATGTAAGTCAGTAATAATGTTAACTGATCATACCACTTAATGTTTGCATGTTGTTTCAGTTTAATTGATGCTTATTTTTGTGCTATATTTTTTTAAGTCACCAGTGAAGTTGTCTGATAAATAACTAGAGGATGATAAGCGTCTGCTTTAGTGTTTTAAATAACCCTTATGAAAATTAAATGGGGCGACACGGTGGCTCAGTGGTTAGCACTGTTGCCACACAGCAAAAAGGTAGCTGGTTCGAGTCCAGGTTGGGCCAGTTGTCATTTCGGTGTGGAGTTTGTATGTTCTGCCTGTGTTAGTGTGGGTTTCCTCTGGTTTCCTCACAGTCCAAAGACATGCGCTATAGGAGAATTCATTCATTCATTTTCCTTTCAGCTTAGTCCCTTTATTAATCTGGGGTCGCCACAGCAGAATGAACCGCCAACTTATCCAGCATATGTTTTAGGCAGTGGATACCCTTCAAGCCGCAGCCCATCTCTGGGAACACCCATTCACTCTCATTCACACTCATACACTACAGACAATTTAGCTTACCCAATTCACATGTACCACATGTCTTTGGACTGTGGGGGAAACTGAAGCGCCCAGAGAAAACCCACATGAACGGGGGGAGAACATGCAAACTCCACACAGGAACGGCAACTGACCCAGCCAGGGCTCGAACCAGCGACCTTCTTGCCGTGAGGCGATAGCAATATCTACTGCGCCACCGCATCGCCCGCTATAGGTGAATTGAATCAACTAAATTGATCGTAGTGTATAAGTATGAGTGAGTGTGTATGGATGTTTCCCAGCGCTGGGGTGTGGCTAGAAGGGCATCCGCTGTGTAAAACATATGCTGGATAAGTTGGCGGTTCATTCCGCTGTGGCGAACCGTGATGAATAAAGAGACTAAGCCGAAGGAAAATGAATGAATTAAATTAGCTTTAGTGTTTGAGTGCGTGTGAATGAGTGTATGGGTGTTTTCCAGTACTGGGTTGCAGCTGGAAGGGCATCCACTGCGTAAAAAATGCCGGAATAGTTGTCAGTTCGACCTCTGAAATAGAGACTAAGCCGAAGGAAAATAAATGAATGAATAAATGAAAATAAAATGTCATCATTCAGTGTAATAGATGTGTTTATGTAAAAATGAAACAACATTCCTGAATCTCAAGAATCAGTGATCATATAAAATTAGATTTATATCTTAATTCATCAAAAACTTAGAGTGAAATGGGTAAATCATAGTGGTTTGGAAGGAGAAAGCATATGTGTAAAACTATAAATATTTCAAATGAAAATTATTAAGCATTCTGAGGTTTGACCGTCGTCTTCAAATAGAGTTTTTAAAAAATATACTAAATATGCCAGGTATATTTTTGCATATAAACTGTTGTTACACTAAATGACGGTAAATGATGAAAATTTTAAATTGTAACGTCTTTGTTTTTGGTCTGAGATGTACTTTTCATTGTTAACTTAAATAGTTTAACATTAAGTAATAATCCCAGAATTATTTGTTGTGAAACATTTCATCATCTCTGACTGTTCTTAACCCCGCTGCTGTGAGTCATTGCCCAGTATGATGTTTTTCTCAGCCCCTCTAGAGAGTGTAATGTTATTGTAGACTGACATCGGCTCTGTTCCAAAACTTAGTGAGCTGCCTTGCGGTCTGTCCACTGGCTATACACCTAAGGGCAGCATCCTAGCTGAAGTAAAACCTCATTAAATGAGGTTGAACTTTAGTGACTAAATCTAAAATGAGACAAAAAAATAAAATGATAAATGTCGATACCTGTGCTCCAAAATGCACAAATATAAGGTAAGTTGTTTTGTCTTCATGAAGTTTTAGTTGTTTGGGATAGGTCTTAAAGTCCTCCTTCACTTGTTCCAAATCTTTTTTAGTTGCTTTCTGAGAGTACGGCTCAGTTAGAAAGCACTAGTGAGCTCCCTATGTAGGCAGCATTGAAAGTATAGTCATTTAAAGGTATAGTTTACCCCAAAATAAAAATCACCTCATCATTTATTCTACCTCATGTGGTTTTAAATCTTTATGGAGCTTATTTCTTCTGTTAAGCACAAAATAAGATATTTTGAGAAATGCAGGTATAGCCGGAGTCCTGACATTTAATACTACCCATCAGATTATGCTACCATCACTGTATTTGAATGGTTCTGGGGTTGGAGTTAGGTATTAGGTAGGTTAATGTGATATTACAGCTTCATATCACACTACTCCACATTAAAATGGTAGCAAAATCTGATGGGTAGCATATTGCATCATCAAAATGTGCCACCTATTATTTGAATGGGAGGTACACTGTAAAACCCAAAAAGTCAAGGTAACTCAAACAGTTTGAAGTAACCGATTGCAACAAACCATTTAAGTTCAAAAACTAATCCTAATGGGTACTGGGAACTTAATGCATTTGAGTAAACAAGCAATTTGAGCACAGTTAAACCCAATAAATAAAGAGAACTCAAACCGACTGAGTTTTGTAAAACCCAATAAGTTAAGGCGACTCAAACCGTTTGAGGAAACCGATTGCTACAAACCATTTGAGTTAAAAAAAACTAATCTATATGAGTACTGTCATGGATTGGTCAGGCTCTCACGACCCCCACTCACGAAGATCACCATCACCTGACTTCTAACGAGCACACAGCTGCATCACATTCACGAGCACCAGATAAAAGCACAGCACTCCAGTCGCTCATTGTCCGGGCTCGTCTCGACGAAAGCGGACAACTGAGCGACCACTCAGCGTAGTCATCCTCAGCTAAAACAAACGATTTACTTACCTGTTCTCTTTGTATTCCTCCTAGTCTTCCTGGTCCTCCCGAATCGTCCTGTCTTCCAGTCCTTCCAAGTCTGTGTCATCCTCTGTCAGCTGTATCTGGTGTGTGCTGTCCATCCTCGTGTATTCCTGTTACCCAGCCACGGAGGAAAAGACCCCAACATCATTCCTGATCCTCCTGGCTATCCTTCATGTGCTCCTTGTTGTCATTTAATAAACACCCTAACGTTTCCTTACCTCTGTCTCCTGTCCGCTTCATAACAGAAGCCCGGACCCATAACGACGACAACATGAGCACCCCCGATCACCTTCAAGAGCTGGTGGACCAGTTGAAGCGGATTCTACAGCCACCAGCTCCACTTTCCAACGCACCACCAGCACCGAGCACTTCCGCCTCCACAGTTTCTTCTTCGGCCCTTCCTTCCAGTCCCATGGCCCGACCAGCGCCCTACTCAGGCGGAGCGGGGGAGTGCAATGGTTTTCTGTTACAATGTTCCCTCATATTCGAAATGCAACCTTCTCTATATCCCACAGATAAGTCGAAGATCGCCTACATCGTATCTCTACTCTCTGGACCTGCACTTAAATGGGCTGAGACGATCTGGAACCAAGCCGGGCCGGTCATGAATTCCATCACTACCTTCACGGAGTATTTCAAAGAGGTGTTTGGACGTTCTGATGGGGAAGTAGCCGCTGGAGAGCAGCTGTATCATCTAAAGCAAGGTACTCTATCTACACAGGAATATGCTCTCCGGTTTCGCACTCTAGCAGCTGCAAGTGGATGGAATGAGAGATCGTTGTTGACCACGTACCGGCTCGGCTTGGAACCCACTCTCCGAATCCAACTGGCCACATTAGATGATACAATGGGTCTGGAGAGATTCATCCAACATTCTCTCCGATGTTCCGATCGTCTCCGTTCCTATCAACAGGACACCATCACCCCCTCGTCTGCACTCCTCCAATCGCCTGAGTCAACAGCCTCTCCAGAACCAGAACCCATGATAATAGAGTCTGGAAGACTGACATCAGCGGAACGACAGAGGAGGCTGACCCGGGGTCTGTGTCTATACTGCGGTGTCAGTGGACACACCCGTATGGAGTGTCCCCTTCGTCCCATTCGGACTTCAGTGAGTGTATTCAGTACGAATATTGAACAATGTAAACCACTTACTACCACCGTACAAATAACTACTGCCTCTATTTCTCTCCTTGTCACAGCCCTCATCGACTCCGGGTCAGCAGGGAACTTCATCTCCCAATCCCTCTGTCGTCAACTCCACCTCCGTACTGAGGCGTCCTCGCATATATACCAGATACAACCGATAACCCAGTGCACTCGATCTTCGACCCGTATCCATCGACAATGCGAAGACATCCTTCTTCAAGTGGGGTTGTTACATCAAGAGAGGATTCAATTTCTGGTTCTGGAGGGTGCAAATATGGACATCATTCTAGGGCGCCCGTGGCTGGTGAAGCACGATCCCATCATCTCTTGGGGCACAGGAGAGATAAAGAAATGGGGATCTGGATGTACACCTGCCTGTTTTCCAAATCTCCCTCTTCAAGGTCGGAACCCCATTTCTTTGTTTGCAACATCGGTCGAGAGCCCTCCTGAGAAGCAGTCTATCCACATTCCTAAGGAGTACAGCTCCTTTCATGATGTCTTCTGCCCCAAGAGAGCTTCCCAGCTACCGCCGCATCGGCCATGGGACTGCGCGATCGACCTAGTTCCAGATGCCCAGTTGCCAAGAGGTAGGATCTACCCGCTCTCGCTTCCAGAGAATCAGGCAATGGAAGATTACATAAGGGAGGCTCTGAGTCAGGGGTACATACGTCACTCAAAATCACCAGCCGCCTCAAGCTTCTTCTTTGTGGCCAAGAAGGACGGAGGGCTGCGTCCATGCATCGACTACAGGGTCCTAAATAACGGTACAGTAAAATACCGATATCCCCTTCCTCTGGTACCAGCCGCTTTGGAACAGCTCCGAGAAGCTAAAGTCTTCACTAAATTGGACCTCCGCAGCGCGTATAATCTGATAAGAATACGTGAGGGGGACCAATGGAAGACAGCATTCGTGACCCCTACTGGCCACTATGAATATGAGGTCATGCCTTACGGTCTGGTCAACGCCCCCTCCGTATTCCAAAACTTCATTCATGAAGTCCTCCGGGAGTTTCTTCACCACTGTGTAATAGTGTACATAGATGACATCCTCATTTACTCCCGGAGTGAGGCCGAACATCGCCAACACGTTGCGGAGGTCCTACACACATTGAGAGAACATCACCTCTACCTCAAAGCGGAGAAATGCTCATTCCACCAGAAGTCGATTCATTTCTTGGGATACATCATTGACCAAACCGGTATACGTATGGATGGGAAGAAAATTGAGGCTGTTCTATCCTGGTCAGAACCCACTTCCATTAAGGAGCTCCAGAGGTTTCTTGGGTTTGCTAACTTTTATAGACGGTTTATCAAGGACTACAGCAGGATTACATCACCTCTCACTAATCTCCTCAAGGGTAAACCCAAAGGACTGGAGTGGACCAAAGAAGCAGCCGCAGCCTTCCGCCTTCTTAAGAAGGAGTTCACAAGGGCCCCACTCCTGACTCATCCTGACCCAAATCTTCCTTTCGTGGTGGAAGTGGACGCATCCACCACCGGCGTCGGGGCAGTATTATCTCAACATCATGATACACCGCCCCGACTGCATCCCTGTGCCTATTTCTCTCGGAAGTTGAGCCCGGCGGAGCAGAATTACAGCATAGGAGACAGGGAGCTTCTAGCAATCAAGCTAGCCTTGGAGGAGTGGCGTCACTGGTTGGAGGGAGCCAAACATCCGTTCCAGGTGATCACAGATCACAAAAACCTCCAATACATCAAAGAGGCCAAGAGACTATGTCCACGTCAAGCCAGATGGTCACTTTTCTTCTCACGTTTTGATTTCTCCATTTCCTATCGTCCAGGACCCAAGAATCTAAGAGCAGACGCTCTCTCTCGTTTACACGAGCATCACGATCATGAAGAACTCCCAACGAAGATTCTTCCCGAACACATCTCCATTTGTCCGATCACCTGGAACGCTCCTCCAGTCGTTGCCACTCCGGAAGCCCCTGCTCCGCCGGGATGCCCTCCTCATCGGCAGTTCATACCACCTGAACACCGGGTAGATCTGATCCACTCCTTACATACCTCGCTAGGCACTGGACATCCAGGGATCAACAATACTCTCTCGCTAGTATCCCAACGATTCTGGTGGCCAAACATGACAAGGGATGTGAGGCAATATGTTCAGGGCTGTAAGGACTGTGCCCAATCCAAGAGCCCACGTCATCTACCCGCGGGAAAGCTCCATCCCTTGCCGATTCCGAACCGTCCCTGGTCACACCTAGGAGTGGACTTTATCACTGACCTCCCTTCGTCAGAAGGTAATACCTGTATTCTAGTCATAGTAGATAGATTCTCAAAGTTTGTCAAACTAATCCCTCTGAAAGGTCTTCCCACAGCCTTTGAAACTGCCGACAATATCTTTAATCAAGTCTTCAGGTCATTTGGTATTCCAGAAGATATTGTGTCGGACAGAGGTCCACAGTTCATCTCACGTCTATGGAAAGCCTTCTTCAAGCTCCTAGGTGTGGCCGTCAGCCTCTCTTCTGGATATCATCCCCAAACCAACGGGCAGACAGAGAGGAAGATTCAGGAGGTGGGACGGTTCCTGAGGACCTTCTGCAGTGGTCACCAGAACTCCTGGAGCCAGTATTTGGGCTGGGCAGAATATGCCCAAAATTCACTGCGGCAACCCTCCACCGGACTCACGCCATTCCAGTGCGTCCTGGGCTTCCAACCACCGCTCTTTCCCTGGGATGGCGAACCATCTGATGTCCCCGCAGTGGATCACTGGTTCCGGGAGAGCGAGAGAGTCTGGGACGAGGCTCATCAACATCTGCAGAGGGCAGTCCGTCGAAGCAAGGTAACCGCCGATAGGAGAAGGTCTGAAGAACCCAGATACACACCCGGACAAAAGGTGTGGCTATCCACCCGGGACATACGCATGCGACTGCCCTCTCGCAAGTTAAGTCCCCGATTTGTTGGTCCCTTCACCATCGTGGAACAGGTTAACCCCGTCACCTACAAACTACAATTACCCTCTCACTACCGTATTCACCCTACATTCCACGTATCACTCCTGAAACCCTATCACGATCCTGTTCTTCCCTCCACAGAGCCTGACCACGAAGAGGAACCCCCTCCTCCACTGCTCCTAGAAGAAGGAGCCGTCTACGCAGTGAAGGAGATCTTGCGTTCCCGACGTCGTGGTGGCCAGTTGGAGTACCTGGTGGACTGGGAAGGGTACGGCCCCGAAGAAAGGACATGGGTTCCCAGAGCTGATATTCTCGATCCTAGTCTCATGGTGGAGTTTCATGAGAGCCACCCTGAGTTCCCAGCGCCTAGAGGCAGAGGGAGACCACCACGGCGTCGGAGGTGTCGGCCCTCAGGAGCGGGCCCTGGGGAGGGGGGTACTGTCATGGATTGGTCAGGCTCTCACGACCCCCACTCACGAAGATCACCATCACCTGACTTCTAACGAGCACACAGCTGCATCACATTCACGAGCACCAGATAAAAGCACAGCACTCCAGTCGCTCATTGTCCGGGCTCGTCTCGACGAAAGCGGACAACTGAGCGACCACTCAGCGTAGTCATCCTCAGCTAAAACAAACGATTTACTTACCTGTTCTCTTTGTATTCCTCCTAGTCTTCCTGGTCCTCCCGAATCGTCCTGTCTTCCAGTCCTTCCAAGTCTGTGTCATCCTCTGTCAGCTGTATCTGGTGTGTGCTGTCCATCCTCGTGTATTCCTGTTACCCAGCCACGGAGGAAAAGACCCCAACATCATTCCTGATCCTCCTGGCTATCCTTCATGTGCTCCTTGTTGTCATTTAATAAACACCCTAACGTTTCCTTACCTCTGTCTCCTGTCCGCTTCATAACAAGTACATTATAGTTAAAGTAATGAGGTATTTAATTCACTCATTACCTTTAACACTGAGTTCAAAACTCTTCTCAAATGAGTAGAATTAACTTTCAGTAAATTTTGAGTCAACTACACCCATTTCATTTGATAAAGTTGACTGTTGGGTTTTACAGTGTAGGACAGTCTGACACGGAAGGACAAATTGACAGAAGACTGGCACCCATTTACATCAATAGTAATTTTTCCTATCAGCATTTTTCAAATTATCATCTTTTGTGTTTAACAGAAGAAATAAGCTCCATAAAGGTTTTAAACCACATGAGGTAGAGTACATGATGAGGTAATTTTAATTTTTGGGTTAACTATACCTTTAAATGTCTATATCTTTCAATGCTGCCTACATAGGGAGCTCACTAGTGCTTTGTAAAGGGGCCATCCTCAGAGAATTGCATCCTCCACTACCAGTAGAGCCTGCCAGAATGAATCACCCATAATGGGGCATTTTACAGTATCACATCTTTAACCTCTTTCATGGACCACCTGCTCTGCAAATGGCCGTGGATCGCTGCGGACCCAAACAAGTTGTTGACTATTCAGACTGGGATCCAAACCACAGAGACTTGGCTTGACACCCAGCCCTCGGGGGCTTTGAGTTCCATCCCATGCGAGTCCAGATCTTATACTAATGGGGCAGTTTGTGGAGTGGAAAAGCTTTGATGCTGGCCTTTTTAACAACGTGTCCTTTCTATGATTGGGGTGAGAATTGGCCAGCAGGGTTCCAGGAGGAAAATGTAAACCACGGATTAGCTGGACTAATGACCCTTTGCCTGTCGTTGATGTTAATTAGCGTTAATTGGGGCCCCTGCAAGCTTTCAGAGGGTTTCGGGGGCCAACCTGCGCATGGTGGAGTTTTTAAAAGCCGCCCCTTTCGCTTCTAACACCAGGGCAGGAGCACTTGTGCGCTGACGGCGTCTCTCTGTTTGTTCTTCACTCATTGTCAGAGCCCATTTGTTTTCGCCACAATGATTCCCATTCACTTGGCTTGATCTTCACAGTTATTCAAGAGGTCAGCGTTTTCTTTTTTTTTGATGGTTGTGATGGTGGTCATGGGCTTTCATGCCCCTCACTCCAGATCCAAATCTGATCTAAGATGCCTTTTTTGGGGGGAGCGTTTAAATTTGCATTCTCAACCCTCAACGGATTAGGCTGTACCAAAAACCATGGGGTTTGGCTGCCATGCCTCTCGCACCAGGACAAGGTTTCTGAGTGTGAAATGGGGCCCCAATTTGGTGGATTTTTTGGGGAGGGGGCCAGCTAACACCTGGTATCACTTTATTTACCCATGTCCGTCTCAGGTCTTGAAAGCTCAGGAACAGCGGGTCCATCGGGGCGGCCCCCATGGACGTTAGGACTGCCTTTGAAGGGGGGAAATGATGCCCCACATTGGAGCCTCGGCGATGACTTTACCAGTACCGTGACCCTTGTGACCTCATATCCCCCTCCCCACAGCTGCTGGCCCCCATTGGCCTCCACTGGACTGCAGTGGTGGAGTGAACAGAGAGCTCTGGATGGGGGAAGAACGGCGAAAGGTCAACCGGTGGTCAGAAGGTTTTTATTGGAATTGGGAGGCAGAGGGAGAGGGAGAGAGAATGTGTTAAAGACCACCGTCTGAGATTTTAACTGCGGGGAATTTGGCCTCCCTTCTACGCGAAATCCAGGCTGCTTGGACACCGTGTCTGATGCAGGCATAGATTTAGGAAGATTCTGGACTTGAGATGCATTTAAGTCATACTGATAATCAGTACAAATGTTCCCTGGGAATCAAACCCATGACCTTGGCATTGTACACCATGTTACATACTGAACTACAGTAAATGTGCACATACTGTATGCATTTGGCAGACACTTTATGGAAAAATGACTCACACACTGAATTCAGGCTGTACATTTGATGCATTCCCATTCATTTTCTTGGAACTGAACCAATGACTTTGCTAGTCCATGTTTTAAACGTGCTACAGTATTAACTTAAAGGTTTCATGTATTTCTTGGAAACTGAACCTATGATTTTGGCATTCCTCATATCATGTTTTACATGGTCAGATACAGTGCATTCACTCTTACACTGCATACAAGGTATGCAGTGTGCATTTGCTGGAAACTAAACCCTTGGAAAATGACATTTGCATTACTATTTACCTTGTTTTACATGTTGAATTCCAGTCATTTTACATTACTGCATTTGGCAAACATGGATATCCTTCACTGCGTTCAAGTAACAAATCTGACTAACACACCATTCCCATGCATTTTCAAAACTCACAGGACATCAACATGATGTCAGATTGACGTTGTACCCCATCGTCATGAAGACGTTGCATTTTGTTTGGATATGAAAATCGGGTTGACATCAGAACCCAACGTCAGGGTCCAACCTAAAATCAACCAAAAACCAACATCTAATGATGTTACAGCTTGATGTTGTGTGGACATTACCCCTATGACGTCTATCAGATGTTAGATTTTGGTTGCCACACCTGAGGAAAATAATGTCAGTATTAGATGTCAATATGACGTTCGTTTAAGATGTTGGCTCAGCGTTGGATTTTGGACATTTTCCAACACAACCTAAAATCAACCAAAAACCAACATCTAATGATGTTACAGCTTGATGTTGTGTGGACATTACCCCTATGACGTCTATCAGATGTTAGATTTTGGTTGCCACACCTGAGGAAAATAATGTCAGTATTAGACGTCAATATGACGTTCGTTTAAGATGTTGGCTCAGCGTTGGATTTTGGACATTTTCCAACACAACCTAAAATCAACCAAATATCAACGTCATTTGACATCGTTATTGGACATCAAAATAACGTTGTCCTTAGATGCTGGCTAGACATTGGATTTTGGACACCTGACGTCACGACTTAAATCTAACTTTTAATTAGATTAATGTTAATGTCTTATGATGTTGTGTGCCTCCTGGGTTGCTAGTTCCACACTTTGCATGCTGAGCTACAGTAAATTGACATTATGCATTCGGTAGACTTATTACTCAGAAAGCCTTTAACAGCCTTCAAGGTAAACATTTGATGCATTCCTATGCATTTTCTGGAAACTGAACAGATTAGTTTGGAATAGCAATACTATGTTTATATGTTAAGCATCAGTACATATGCATCTATCATTCTGAAAGACATCCAAAATGACCTCTAGCATATTGCAATCAAGGATTTACTGAATTCATATGCATTCCTCTGAAAGCAATATAATAATTTTGGCATTGATAGTGTCATGTATATTTATATTTATGCATTTTTCAGACTAATCAATTTGACATTGTATACAAGCTGTGCATTTGACGAATTCCCATTCATTCTTTGAGAGCCAAATCCAATACTTGGTGTTGCTAGTACCATGTTTTACATGTTGAGCTACATTACATTTTACATTTATCCATTTGCACTTTAACCAAAACTATTTGCACTATATTGCATTTAGGGTATACATTTGAAGCGTTCACATTTGCTTCCTTTGGAACCAACCCCATGGTTTTGCAATTGTTAGTGCCATGTGCATTTACGTTTATGCATCTGGCAGACACAAGTTATGAATTTGACTTTGGCATTGCTACCATCATACAACTTTGAGCTACAGGATTGCTAAATGTAATAACTGAAAATGAACCACACCTCTTGCATAGTGTTTTTGTCAATTTTACAGTGTTGCAGGACTTTCCTTTTGTGTCAGGACACATCCAGATGGTCAAAAAACATAGAGTTGGATAAAAACTGGCAAATCATCGACAACAAATGTGAATATTACGAGGTGTAATGTCTCAGCCGCTGTCCTTTGAGACTTTGACTATAATAAGCTTAACCAACTGTGGTTGAACTTTTAATCTGCCCAAAGATCAACAGTGTAATTTTTCAGGATTCCTCACGTTCCCACTTATTTCCTGTTTTTGGCCTCTTTATCTATTGCTGGAGATGAAAATGACAGGAACAAAAACGTCGGGCTAAAGATGTATTGATGCTACGTGTCAACGCTGTTCCACCCAGAGCAGATCGCAACCCTCGATGGGTGGGTAATGTGTGCTTTCCAGGCGGCCGCAGTGTCGGAGAAAAACAGTGAGAAAACACAAGGTTATCTGTAGACGTGACCCTCTATGTCACGCTCTCTCCGCTAGAGCTGCAGCACAGAGTCACAAGGACTTTCCCTCCAGCGGGCCTGCTTGAGTAATTTATTGCTCCATCGCATGACTGAAGTCCGGGGGTAAAAATGGCCATAAACATCACATTATGGCAGAGAGGCTGGTGGGGGTGTTTAGCAAATCTGTTACAGCCCAGTATTCTGCCTTGTTAAGCTCATTGGTCACAGTCTTCCAGCTTGATAATTCATAATCAAATACGCTGTTTTTGAATATGAGCGCAACGTTTTGTATTTCTGCGAGTGCTCAAGTTCATTTCTCTGTACAAATGTGTAATTAATGGTGAAAACTGATGTTATTTCCAGCTCTCTCATACTCTCTCTGCAGGCATTTTTGGGACACCAGGGCTAGTTGTCACACGTTTACACCTGTGAGTATTTTTCATGCTCATGTCTTGTCTACAAAAAGGACATTAATATGTGCACTATTACAATTCATTTAACACATGTTGATCCCATGGCCAAAGCTAGTCTAAATTTAAATGTTAAACAGCCTAAAAAAAGGTATAAGTCTCACGTAACAAATTTTACATTGTGCAAAAATAAAATGTATGTATACAGTTAAAGTCAGAATTATTATCCCCCCTTTTATTTTTTATTTTTATTTTTTAAATATTTCACAAATTATGTTTAACAGAGCAAGGAAATTTTGACAGTATGTCTGATAATATTTTTTCTTCAGGAGAAAGTCTTATTTGTTTTATTTCGGCGAGAATAAAAGCAGTTTTAAATTTAAGGTCAAAATTATTAGCCTCTTTAAGCTATATTT
>NC_079450.1:10130964-10323464 GCF_903798145.1 Danio aesculapii | reverse complement strand
TAAACATAAATTTGGCTGTTCTAGTTTTTGGACGTTATCATAAGTTATTTTGTTAGATAAGCTCCAGATTTGGCTTCAGTACTGACTAATCTAACGTATATGCAGAGATATAATATTGTATAGCTTCCAAATAAAAATAAAAATTAAAAAGAGAGATTTGTGAGGGGTGTACTTAAATTTGCTAAGCACTGTATATATGTGAAAATGAGGCATTGATTTAATAAATATGTGCTAATTTGCATACATTTCTAGCACAAACTTGTTTAAAATACTAATAATTTAAATGATTAATGTGTGTGTGTGTGTTATGTAATATACAACTATGAAGTTTAGCGTATGTTATAGTGTAAAAAAAATCTTGCCCTAATTTTTTTATTTGAATCAATTTACATTTATAGTCGTCTTGCGTTATATTTCCAAATCTTCACACTTTTCTTCTAGTTTTACCACAGTAGTCGAAAGAGAGTCAACCTTTTCATGTAGCACTGTGATATCATCCGAACATGTGGCAAGAGAATGTTCTATATCCTTCACCTAGCACGGATCATTCATTCATTTTCTTTTCGGCTTAGTCCCTTTATTAATCTGGGGTCGCCACAGCGGAATGAACTGCCAACTTATCCAGCATATGTTTAACGCAGCATATGTTGCCCTTCCAGCCGCAACCCATTACCGGGAAACCCATACACACTCATTCGCACACATACATACACTATGGACAATTTAGCCTAGCCAATTTACCTGTACCGCATGTCTTTGGACTGTGGGGGGAAACCAGAGCACCCGGAGGAAACCCACACGAACGCAGGGAGAACATGCAAACTCCACAAAGAGACGCCAACTGACCCAGCCGAGGCTCGAACCAGTGACCTTCTTGCTGTGAGGCGACAGCACTAACTACTGCGCCACTGCATTGCCCGCACAGATCATAGTTCACAGCAAAATATTTCTGCCAGATCCCGGCGTGACGATGAGATATTTCAGTTTTAAGAGTCTGAATGTTGCCTGAAGCCGCATCGAGCTAATTTCGTTAATCAGAGGATGCGTTAGCTGTTGCGGGCCGCTGTTGTGATGGCTGCGCGTTAGCCCCTTTATTGCCTTTAGTTTTCATCTTCATTACACAGGATTTGTTTAAAATTCACCTATAGCGCATGTCTTTGGACTGTGAAAACCGGAGCACCCGGAGGAAACCCACACCAACATGGAAAAGCAAGGACATGCAAACTTCACACAGAAACGCCAACTTACCCCAACCTTGCTGTGAGGCAACAGTGCCAACCACTGAGCCACCGTGTTGCCCCTACTGGCTAATAATATTAAGTTCAACTTAAAAAATTTAGTTGAAACCTGATAAACTTTTTAAAATAAAGCAAAATAAAAATATTAGTTGTCTTGACTTCTTGTCATTACATTTTACAGTGTACGGCTGCTGAAGTGATTGACAATTCAATTAGAGAAAATGTCATTTCGAATAAATATACTAATATTGAAATCTACAGAAATAAATTGATTAAGTGCTAAAACAAAAAACAAATAATCACCTGTATTTTGGATGTTTTCTTTACATTAGACTGGAAAAAACCTGTAAACCTGTAAAAAGACAAAAATAAAAATAAAAATCTAAATTAACAGGTGCTTAAAAAAACTGCACTGCAGTGCCTTTAAAATATGTATTTAATTAGTTTTGAGTATTGTGTCAGATGTATTTTGCAAATTTGTCATTTCATGAGTCTTAAAAGGACTACTTTGCATTACACTGAAAAAAGTGTTGCATGCAAAACTGTTGCAAACAATTTATTTGTGTTGAATTTAAACAAACAAATTAAATTGAGCAATCTTTAACTTAATTTGATTGTTTAAATTCAGCCAAAATAAATTGTTTACAACCACTTAACGTAAAAAAATTGAGTAAATCCAAGGAATCATCTTTGAATCATTTTTTTCAGTGTAGTTGTTGGCTAATGAATAAATTGACACATTATTTAAATATAGTGCTCTCATTCTGAACTGGAAAAAACTGCCTTAAATTATGTAATGTACTGAAGAAAACGGTAAGAAAACAGCTGTGCTGCCCAAGTGACCTTAGCATGCCAGTTAATGTTTGCTAAATTAGCTACTTTTTTATTTAGTTACAGTTATAAAACTCACACAGATGAGAAAATACAGCACAGGCCATGCTTCATGTTAAAGCAATAAGCAGTAAAAAGAACTTAAACTCACATCAGAATATGAACGCAAACGTAGTCATTTGCGTCTCAAGTGTTCATAAACAATGGATCAGTATATTGGATCTGTGCATCACTCTTAAAGTGCCAGCAGCCTGATTTATTTTTATTCATTAGGATTAAAGCCACGGACACACTAGAGTTTAAGCATGTGAAATTCTGACGTTTGGTGCTGGGAAAAGGTCTGGGATAAAAGAATATGATTAGACATCGATAAAACGTGATTGCTTCATATTTTCAATTTCTCTACAGAGAGGCCATGCTTTGATCATCTATCAGACTTACGCAATCACATGATGCCATTTCGCAGGTCAGAGTTCACCAAGCTTAAACTTGCAACGCAGCGAGAGGTGAAACTTGTTGCACAAGTTTGTGTTTCCATGTCTGCTGCATTCGCGTGCATCAAAAAAGTGGCAAAAAGAGCAGTGTGAACGCAGCTTAATGCCTCATGTTTAAAGAAGGTCCCAATATATTCCTTTATGTTCTTAGTTTTAATCAAACAATTAAATAAAGGTGCAACGAATTTTGGTTGCTTGTAAATCTTGTATTTTTCTACAAAAACAATAATGAATTACATAAGTAAATACATTTCTCTGACCAGTATTTATTATTTGAATTAAATACATTTAATAAGCAATTATTTGTCATTTTTTGTGTGTGTATATGTAAAGTTGAAGTTATTAGCCCCCCTGAATTATTAGCCCCCACGTTTGTTTATTTTTTCCCCCAATTTCTGTTTAACGAAGAGAATATTTTCAGCACATTTGTAAACATTAGTTTTAATAACTTTTTAATAACTAATCTTTGCCATGATGACAAATAATATTTACATAACATTTGACTAGATATTTTTCAAGACACTTCTATGCAGCTTAAAGTGACATTTAAAGGCTTAATTAGGTTAACTAGGCAGGTTAGGGTAATTAGGCAAGTTATTCTATAGCGATGGTTTGTTCTGTTGACTATCGAATAATAATTTTGACCTTAAAATGGTGTTTAAAAAATTAAAAACTGCTTTTATTCTAGCTGAAATAAAACAAATAAGACTTTCTCCGGAAGAAAAAATATTATCAGACATACTGTGAAAGTTTCCTTGCTCTGTTAAACATCATTTGGAAAATATATATATTTTTAATTCAAAGGGGGGCTTATAATTGTGTGGTTACAGTTGAAGAAATCTTTCAGAGCCAGGACATTTTCAAAGTATGTCCTATAATACTCTTTTTCTGGACAAAGACTTATTTATTTTATTTAGGCTAGAATAAAAGCAGTTTTAAATTTTTCAAAACCATTTTTACAACATATTTCTAAATACTGTAAATATTTCCTTGCCCTGTTAAATATCATTTGGGAAATATTTAAAGAAGAAAAAAATTCAAAGGGGGGCTAATAATTCTGACTTTACTGTATGTGCATTTATGAATGCATTATATCATCTTTGCATCAAATTACAAAAAACTTAGTACTGTTTATGTGAGGTGTTTGTAATGCAGCGTCTATAGGGCTGAGAGTAAACTTGACGCTATTCTCTCCTCTGGCTACTGTCATCAGTCTCATACAATTTCCCCCTTTTTCTGAAAATCTTGATAACACCATGGTGGAGTTTTTCTATTATTATTTCAGCAAATATAGCACTGTAAAAAATATTTGTTGTACTCTTCCATTCCCAGTTTACCCATCTATGACGACTTTTGCTACTGAGAAAGCCGGAAATGCGAAAAGGGTCTACTCTGAATGACAATATGGAAAAGGTTATGCTTCTCCATAGTTTGGTGTGTTGCAGAATCTTGTGGTGTTGTACTTGAGGCGGGTGTCCGGGTCATGAGGGTCATCAGCGACTGTATTTTGACTGTATCAGCATTTGGTAAGAGCTTCTTTATATTGCTACCACGGTGAAAAATGAGACTTGGATGTATAAACAGGAAAAAAAGAAAAAAAATTAGGGAGAGAAATGCAAGACTCCTCAGAATAGATAAACAAATAACCGAATAAATCTCGAGGACATTGGGGTGAGGGCAGGCAACCCCATCAGGGTCAGTACAGGAACAGATAAATCTCAGTTAAAGACGCCAAGCTTCACAACGTCTAACCTCTTCATCAACTCTAATCGGACGGAGGAAAGAGTGCAATGACCCAGCAGGCCACAAATGTGAAGACACTGGTCCAAAACTGTAAATCTGTAAACGTGTGGCATATTAGTCATTGACTGTTTTTGCATTAAATAGCCAACCCTTTCATATATTAGTAAAAATTACATTTGATTTATTGTGTTGGTAACACTTTACAATAAGTATTTATTAACACGAACAAACAATGAACAATACATTAATTACAGTATTTATTCACGTTTAATAATGTTATTAATAGAAATAAAGCCGTTCACATTAACTCATGGTGCATTAAGCTAATGTTAATTTGTATTTTAATAATGTATTATTAAATATTGACCTATTAATAAAGGCTGTATTGTTCATATTCATGTTAGTACATACATCAACTATTATGAAACATTGTAAAGCGTGACCATGTTGTTTTATTGTTGTTATATGATTGAATCTTTGAAAACAGTCTTTTTTTTATTGAGATTAAGTGAATTGTGAGATATGAAGTGAACTGTAAAATTGTGAGATATACAGTAAGTGTATAAACTGAATATTAAGAATTACTTTTGTATTCAATTCTAAGTTTACATCTGGCAATTCTGCATTTTTTTTTAATCAGAAATGCAACTTTTTTCTCTTGAAAACCCTAAGAATCATAAGAAATGCAAAATAAACTTCAAATTTCGTTTTTTACAACTTCTAACAGAATATTTTTCTAGAATGGTAAGTCATACATCTGTAATTGTGAATTTTAACATGAAACCGCATTACCTTAACATACAAACTTTTATTTATTAATTTTAATTAAAAACTAGTTTACTTTTTACAAAATCAGTAAAGCAAAATATCACCTCACAATCGTTATAAATTCACAACTGTGAAAAGAGGAAGCACTGATTTAGAAATTCATTGTCCCGTTATAATAACAAGGTTCCATTGTAAAGCATCATAATTGTTGTCCAAGCAAATTGCCACAAGAAAAAAAAAACATGCTCAATTATGCGACAAGCACAAAAAAATAATCTGAATGTGAATATTTGCAGGTTTGACCCAACTTGTGTTACAACCCCCCAGCTTTGTTTATTGTGAATGAATGAATAAATGAATCAATGAAGTTGAATCAAATTACTAGTCAACTTTCATAACATTAAACATATTAATAACACCAAGCTGAATTTTGTACCAACTACCCAGCATTTTTTACAGTGAATGAATGAATGAATGAATGAATGAATGAATGAATGAATGAACACTATAAAAATAGTTGCTGTCTTAAGTTTTTAAGTTAACTTTTTACTTATTTAAATAAGTTCGGGTAACATGTTGTAATGTTGTTGTTTTACAGTGAACACTCTAACATTGGGTTAAATATGAATATCTTTGTTGGGTTATTTTTTCAGTTAAATTTAAATGCCATTTTTTTAACAAAACATTTGGGTTTGTCCATATTTGATCCAACATTGATTTACAACCACCCAGCAATTTTTTTAGAATGAATGAATGAACACTATAAAAATAGTTGCTGCACTAAATCTTTTCAAGTTGAATCAATGCTTTTAACTCTTTTTTTCAGTTCTACAAGATTCAGCTTGGTGTTATAAATATGTTTATGGAAGTTGACTAGTTAACTTCCATAACAAACATATTCATAACACCAAGTTGAATCTTGTAGAACTTAACAAAAGAGTTAAAAGCATTGCTAACTTCATTTAATATGTTTAAGTAACTTTGGTCTTGATCTTCTTGCGGTTGTTTTTTTGTTTGTCTGTTTTTCTTTAGTTTTTTTTTTATACAGTGAACACACTAACATTGGATTAAATATGGACAAACCCAATGTTGGGTTAATTATTTCAAATAAATGTAACAGTGTTTTTTGTAACATGTGTTACAACCACTCAGCTTTTTTATTGTGATTGGATGAATGAATAAATGAATGAACAAATGAACACTGCAAAATAGTTGCTGCCCTAAATGCTTAAGTTGAACCAAAGTCTATAGAATACGCAAGACGTGTCACTCCTATAGTTTTGAATGGGGAAAAGTGTAATAGTCAATGTGGCAAATGAAGCCCCGCCTACAAGTACAGAAGCCAATTAGCGATCGCTATAGACTGACGATTCTCTGGGGAAGGGGCTCGGAACAGATGTGAGTTTCTGCAGATTTTGTGAACGTTTAGAAATTAACCTAGCGAGAGCGTTGTTGATAAATTTTATTGGTGACCACAATATATTTAATTGTAAGCTTGGCAAGCAATTTTGGAGAATTTCAAACAAAATCCCCAAGCATACAGTCTGAGAGGCGTTTCAAAGATAGCCATCGAGCAAAATTACTTGTCTTAAAGCATAGGTCTCAAACTCAGTTCCTGGAGGGACGCGGCTCTGCACAATTTTGCTCCAACTCTAATCAAACACAGCTGATCCAACTAATCAAGGTGTTCAAGACTACTAGACACTACTAGATCAGCTGTGTTTGATTACGGTTGGAGAAAAACTATGCAGAGCTGCGGCCCTCCAGGAACTGAGTTTGAGACCTATTAAAGGGACTTTGGTTAAATCTAACGAACTAGTCAACTTTCATGACCTTAAACATATTTATAGCACCAAGCTGTATCTTGTACCAACGACCCAGCATTTTTTTTACAGTGAATGAATGAACAAATGAATGAACGAATGAATTAATTAATTATTGAATGAATGAATGCATTACATACAAATAAATGAATAAATGAATTATTGAACAAATGAATGAATGAATGCATGAACAGACAAATGAACAAATAAACGAATGAATGAACGAGCAAAAGAATGAACAGATGAGTAAATAAACGATTGAATGAATGAACAAAAGAATTATGAACAAGTGAATGAATTAGTGAACAAACAAATGAATGAATGCACTAATGTATAAAGGAATGAATGAATGAATGAATGAACAAATAAACAAACTAATTAATTAAATATTGAACAAATAAGTGAATGAATGCATGAATGGACAAATTCAAATTCAAGGAATGAATGAATGAATAAACAAATGAATAAATGAATGAACGAACAAATGAATAAACAAATGAGTGAATGAATGAATGATTAAATGAACAAACAAACGAACAAACAAACGAACGAACGAACGAACGAACGAACGAACGAACGAATGAATGAGCGAGCATTTAATGAGAATTTACTAAAAGTGCCAACAGAAGTCTAATTTAGTAGACTAGTAATTCGTCTCTTCATTCAACTGTATCAACCATCCACATGTCAGATGCATCTCTGGCTGTGGTTGATAGAGAAGATTAATGCACATGCAGCTCCAGCCTGTGAAGTGACTGATGAGCGCAGCAACTGGCACACTGACTCCCAGATTGAGGTCAGGGAGTAAACATGACCACATAGCATGGCCTAGGAAATGCAAGGGCCACTGGTTTGCAGGTTAATTTATGGAAGCTCTGACAGTTTGCGACCCATGATTCATGATTCCTGCTTCTGACGTGCTCCAAAAATGTCCCCATAAACAATCACTCAGGTAACATGAGTGTCCGGCAAAATCTGGCCCTCTTTCTGAAGGCCCAGAGTCTGTTTGAAAGGATACATTCCCTTTTATTCTTTCTTTCTTTCTTGCTTTTCTTTCTTTCTTTCTTTCTTTCTTTCTTTCTTTCTTTCTTTCTTTCTTTCCTTTTTTCTTACATTTATTCTTTTTACTTTCTTTTTTCTTTCATTTTTCATTCATTCATTCTTTCCTTCTTACTTTATTTCTTTTTTTACTTTCCTTCCTTCTTTTTTTATTTTTCTTTCTCTTTTTTCATTCATTCCTTCTATCTTCTGTATTTTTTACCTTCTTTATTTTTCTTTCTTTCATTTTTACTTTATTTTTTCATTCTTTCTTTCTATCTTTCTTCTTTGTTTTTACCTTCTTTATATTTCTTTCTTTTTTTCATTCATTCTATCTTTCTTCTTTCAGTCTTCTTTATTGTTTACCTTTCTTTTTCTCTTTCTTTCTTTCTTTTTACCTTCTTTCCTTCTTACCTTTTCTTTCTTTCATTTTTCTTAATTTTCTTTTTACTTCTTATTCTTTCTTACTTTCCTTTTATCTAGCTATCTATCTTTCTTTCTCTTTCTTTCCTTCCTTCCTTTCTTTCTTACATTATATCTTTTTTACTTTACTTTCTTCTTTCTTTTTCTTTATTCTGTTTTCTTTCTTTCTTTCTTTCTTTCTTTCTTTCTTTTTTCATTCATTCTCTTTCTTTTTCATTCATTCTTTTTTCATTCCTTTTTCTTTCTATCTTTTTTTATTTTTAACCATAAAAGCTCGCATCACAGTCTTATTAGCACCAGACAAGCTTTTTGTTTAAAACTTAAGAAAGAGAAAATTCATTCATTTTCCTTCGGCTTAGTCCATTATTTATCAGGGGTCCCCACAGCGCAATGAACCACCAACTATTCCAGCATATGTTGTGTGCAGAGGATGCCCCTCCAGCCGCAACCTAGTACTGGTAAACACCCATACAGCCATTCACACACACAATCATACACTACGGCCAATTTAGTTTATTCAATTCACCTGTAGTGCATGTCTTTGGACTGTGGGGGAAACCAGGGCACCCAGAGGAAACCCACGCCAGCACAGGGAGAACATGCAAACTCTAAATCTGAGTTTAAAAATTACAATTATATTACTTTCATTTTCAGAATTTTGGGAAAAACACATCATAGTTGGGATATACTAACTCTGAAAACTTCTGATTCTGAGTTTTTTCCTAAAACCTTTTTCTTTATCTGTGTACATGGTCTTTCATGCTCGACAGACTAAAAACTATAAACGATCCTCATATGAAATTGTGATGACGCTTCAAAAATCCTCCTTTTCTGTTTCCTGAAAATAATAATAGCACAAACTTTATTGACCTATAAAGTGCTTTAACTGAACTTCTAATTGAATTGAATTAAATTAGCCAACCTGATTCATCTCATTCATATTTTTAAATGCCATCGCTGTATAGAATTACACATAATCACCATTCCCCCAAATAACCCCCCTGGTCAGTGTGCCACAGAATGATCTAATAGCCAGTCAAAAGGCTAATTGGAGGACAGGTAGGGTTACATGTGCCAACAATTAAGCTGAGCTAAAGGGCAACTTTATGGCCTCTAGCGCTAGAAGTGCCGTGCTAAACAGAGACAACAATAACATCAAGTTCTTTTCTTTTGCAGGCTGCTTAATTGGGGGACCATATGTTTTGTGAGTATATCTAAATAATTGATTTTCTTGCATTTCCATTTATTTACCATTAATACGTCATATTTAAACATGTTTTACCTGGTTGTAAATACTGCTGGCAGTGTTTTGACTGTTTCATTTCTATTGTTTTGCTGTGGGATCAACACAAAGATGATTGTTTACTCAGCACGTAATGCTGGATATTGAAAGAGGCATAAGGGTTTAAACTGCTTAATGGCATACGGCACTTACTCAATGAGGGAAATTTCCTACTGTAACTTTGGATGGCACAACATGTTGAGCCAATATGAAGGAATTAAGTTAACTTATTTTTTTTTTACAAATTTAGATGGATTAAACATGAAACAGGCGGTTCATTCCTCTGTGGCGACCCCGGATTAATAAAGGGACTAAGCCAAAAAGAAAATGAATGAATGAACATAAAACAATTAAGCTGTCCCCCAGAAAAACTCAAGAATTGTGTTGTTTCAGCTCATTTTTTTTTGTATATAAGTAGTTTAAACAAACAGAATTTTTTGAGTGTGGAAAATATTAAGCTTAAACTCTTTTAATCCTTGTGCACTGTTCAGTTGCACTACCCTTTTGTTATGTTCAGGATGAAAACATCCACTGAATTAAACTGCTGTAAAAATGCACCCGATAAATAAATATATATATATTTAAGTTTTAATTACAGAATTTTAACTCTTTAATTTCCAAGTTCACATATGATGTCACAGATTTTGTTTAAAAAAGGCATATTTTCAATATTAAAATAATTGTGGACTGGATTTTTTTTTTTCTTTTATCATAGACTTGGACATGTCAATGATTAGTCACAACATTGGCTTTGATGCATTGTTAGATTTTAATTTTTTTCTCCCTAATTTACTGTTGGTGGCTGTTTTTGCCCCATTGACTTCCATTATAACCACATTTGATGGTGCATACATACACAGTCTTTGCTTTACTCCATGTAGTTTTGAGAGCTGAGATGCATATTTAGATTTTCTCATACATATAAAGGTAAGTGCGTAAAGGTCACTCTCACAGACACACATACACACACTTTAATTTGCTGTTATTCTCCATATAAAATCCAGAAACTAAGCTTCTTTTTTTGCACAGGCTAAAGAGTTAAACATCTAAAGGGTTAATGGTGCCAAGGGATGATCAACAGTAAATTTAGTAATTTTTCCTCTTCCCAGCAGGGAAAACCGCCAACAATCAAGAATGCATGATTATATGGTGTCATGGCTTTGCAATCAAAAAAATGTGGTTATAATAAAGGTCGATGGGGTAGAAACAGCCACCAACAGTAAATTAGGGAGAAAAAAATGAAAATCAATCAAAAACAATGCATCAAAGGCAATGCTGTTTCACACGTCTAAGACTTTGATAAAAGGTAGACGTACAGGTAGTAATTCAGTGGATGTTTTTATCCCTAACATAGCAAAAGTGTAGTAAATTTGCCCACAGTGTATTTTTGAAAGCAAAATATGTGTCAAAATAAGATTTGTCACCAAAATTCATTCTGCAAGCTAAAACACAGAAAAAAATATGGCCAAATTAAGATTCAAAATTACTCCAGAGTGGATGAAAACATCCCCAACAGCACATGAGGGTTAATAGACATTAAAACAAAGCATCTCACTCACAAATCAATCATATTTAATGCTTGTGTGATTACTTTTAGCATTCTGCTTTTATTCTTAATTTGGTTATCTTGATCAGTGTTGGGGGTAATGCATTACAAATAACACAAGTGCATAATAATATTACTTTTCTAAGTAACAAGTAAAGTAATGCATTACTTAAAAAAATTAAGTAATAATATTGAGTTACTGTTTTTATAAATGTAACTTGAGTTACTTTTTAGATTAATTAATTTGCTTTTAATAAAATAATTTGCTGAATGAAAATTAGGGTAATTACAATGAATCACACTCAATGAGAAAATGAGCTCCCCACTGAAATAGACAGAAACCAAGATGGCAGAGCCTTACGTTTCTGTGATGGAAGTATTCTCATTATTTTGAACACATTGAAGTAAAGAGGATTGCCTCAATGGACAGTGATTTTACTGAACTAATAAGACAAAAATACAAAAGTAGCAAACACATTGCTTTCAACTTTCATTAATCCATATATACGGCCTGTATATCGTCAGGACGTTTTCAGAAGGTATTGTTATTATAATTTTTGTTTATTTGTTTTGTTTTTTAAGGTAAAGGAAAGTGTAGGTTATACAGTGTGTTGGTAAATGCAGAGCTCCTCTATTTAAAAAATAAAGAAAAACACCCTGCAAGTTCTGAAAGGGGTCAAGCCTCAGGCAGGTATTAAAAAGTAACGTAACGCATGACTTTCCATAAAAAGTAACTAAGTAATGCAACTAGTTACTTTTTTGAGGAGTAACTCAATACTGTAATGCAGTGGTGCTCAACCCTGTTCCTGGAGATTGACCTTCCTGCAAAGTTCAGCTCCAACCCTGATCAAACACACCTGAACCAATTAATTAGGACCTGAACAGCACTTGATAACTACAGGCAGGTGTGTTTGATATGGGTTGCAACTGAAATCTGCAGGAATGTCGATCTCCAGGAACAGTGTTGGTCACACCTGCTGTAATGCATTACTTTCAAAAGTAACTTTCCCCAACACTGATCTTCATTCATTCATTCATTCATTCATTTTCAGCTTAGTCCCTTTATTAATCTGCGGTCGCCACAGCGGAATGAACCGCCAACATATCCAGTATGTGTTTTACGCAGCGGATGTCCTTCCGGCTGCAACCCATCAATGGGAAACATCCATACACACTCATTCACACACATACACTATGGCCAATTTAGCCTGCCCAATTCACCAATAGCACATGTCTTTGTACTTGTGGTTGAAATCAGAGCACTCAAAGGAAACCCACGCCAACATGGGGAGAACATGCAAACTCCACACAGAAACGCCAACTGATCCAGCCGAGGCTTGAACCAGTGACCTTCTTGCTGTGAGGCGAACGTGCTCACACTGATCTTGATACACTCAAAAAATACTTTTTCTGCTTGTTCCAACTACTTATTTAAAATGAGTTGACGCAACACAATTCTTAAGGTCTGTAGGTTTACTTAAGTGTTTTGTTCAATCCACTTACACTTATTTTAACAGCACAAACCAGAACAAATCCAGCACAAACGAATGACACCAGTTCTGTGCGATTTAGAGGAAATAATGGGGTGGAGAGTGACGTCGCGGCTCCCGAAGTACTTTGATTAGGCAATATCTAAACAATAAAAACAGATAAAGTGTTTATTTTAACGCACAAACCAGCACAAATCAAGCGATTTAGAGGAAATAACGGGGTGGAGAGTGATGTCACAACTTCTGAAATATTTTAATTATATCTAAACAACTAAAACAGATAAAGTGTTTGTTTTAACGGCACAAACCAGGCACAAATCAGGCACAAACGAATGACACCAGTTTTGTGTGATTTAGAGGAAATAATGGTGTGGAGAGTGACGTCGCGGCTCCCGAAGTACTTTGATTAGGCAATATCTAAACAATAAAAACAGATAAAGTGTTTATTTTAACGGCACAAATCAAGCGATTTAGAGGAAATAATGGGGTGGAGAGTGATGTCACAACTTCTGAAATATTTTAATTATTTCTAAACAACTAAAACAGATAAAGTGTTTGTTTTAACGACACAAACCAGGCACAAATCAAGCACACCAGTTTTGTGTGATTTAGAGGTAATGGGGTGGAGAGTAATGTCACAACTTCTGAAATATTTTAATTATATCTCTACAACAAAAATAGATAAAGCGTTTGTTTTAACGGCACAAATCAGGCACAAACGAATGAAACCAGTTTGGTGCGATTTAGACAAAATGGGGTGGAGAGTGATGTCATGGCTCCCGAAATATTTTGCTTATATCTAAACAAGGAAAACCGATGCAGTGTTTGTTTTAACGGCACAAACCAACACAAATCGAGCACAAATGACCTGTGCTGATTTGAAGTCATTTGAGCAACATGTGGTGGAAAGTGACGTCACACGGTCAAAAAAATTATTCTTAATATCTCAGACCCCAAAACAGCACAAACGTTCATTTTTGCGGCACAAATCAGCCCAAAAGTAGCACAAACGAAAGGCAAAGTTTTGGGAATTATTTGTTTTTATGGGGTGCCAACCAGTGGTGTAGTCCTAAAAAAATAGTTGGTGTACTATTACCCACCCAATCCAAATTTTAAAAGTAGGCAAAGAAGCGACATATACACACAAATACACATATGTGTATATACACACATATATATATATATATATACACACAAACACTGCACAGCTGTGGTTTGCTGACTAACTAAAAAAACGAGTTCAGGAGCGGGATTCTGCCGCCGTTTTTATATCAAATTTAAAGGGGACTGAGGCGATCATTTAGTAGTGTACAGGTAATCGCAAAAGTGTTAGGGGGGCTGAATGGAAATATAGGAGGGCTAAAGTGACGCCCATGCTGTTTTATAATTTTACTTGAACGTTTCAGCGAGACTTCATTCAGCTGATTTGTTGTGATCTTCAAAAAACTCAAATACTCAATACACAAAAATTAGAGAAGTCTAATCACCAAAACAAGTGAGTATACCGAGAGTATGATCCTCAGAAGTCGTAATACCCCAACAGCTCGTAGAAAAAAGTAGGCATACTGAGTATACGTGCGTATAGCAAGGACTACACCACTGGTGCCAACTTCACGGAGGTTAAATTATATACCACAAGCAGATTAATACTGAAGACAGTTGCAATGTATTTGTGCAGAAATGTTAGAACAGATGTACAGTTTAACCCCATTTAAACAAGGCTTTAATTTGTAAATAATGACAGCAGTTCGTTGGCTCACTGTCCTTTACGCTTTCTCACAGCTTTTAGGTGTAATGGTAAAAGGCAGTGCATGCTGCTGTAATTTAAACTGTGGCCTTTTGTGCATTAACAGCTTCTCAATATGCTCATTACAGACTAAACTAACAGGAGCAAAGACTCCTGCGAGGAGCCTTTGTCAAATGGTGTGAACGGCAACACCAAATGACACGCTAATGAAAACAAGGTTACTAACATGCCAGCTAAATCCATCATTCTCCTTTTCTTTTAAAGTAAACATCTTATTTTGTTGTTGTTGTTGTTGTTGTTGTTGTTGTTGTTTGTAGTTTTCAAACAGATTTAAAGATTTTATTTGGAGTACTGTATAAAACATTTTTTGAATGCAATTAATCTGGAACTTTTGATCAATTGAATATGATCTTTTTTCTGTTTGTATGTTTGGGATCGGCAGCACGGTGGCACAGTGGGTAGCACAATCGCCTAACAGCAAGAAGGTCGCTGGTTCGTGCCCCAGCTGGGTCAATTGGTGTTTCTGTGTAGAGAATGTTGGTGAATTGGGTAAGCATATTGTCAGTAGTGTATGTGTGTGAATGAGTGTGTATGGATGTTTTCCAGTGATGGGTTGCAGCTTGAAGGGTATCCGCTGCGTAAAACACATGCTGGATAGGTTGGCGGTTCATTCCGCTGTGGCGGCCCCAGATTAATAAAGGGACTAAGCTGAAAAGAAAATGAATGAATGAATGGTTGGGATGAATTGTTCTGAATAGAGTAAATAAGTGTCAAACATTGTGTAGTTTGGGAGTTTAGTTTAAGTCTTTGCCTTATAATTGATCATTTGATTGATTTGAGTGATTTAAATAATGTTAATTAAAGCTATTTAAACTTTAACATATAATAATTATCATATTAATAATAGTTAATAAATTCAAAAAGTGTGGCCTATGTCTATATTTGATCAATTGCCTATATTTAAATGATGTGATATTAAAATTATTGTTTATAATTTCAAGTTTCAAACAATTCAACGCTTCTAATTTCAGTTTTTAGGCTATGTTTGGGAAGAATTTTTCAGAGGAGGGTGAATAAGTGTCAAGCATTGTGTAATTTGAGAGTTTAGTTTGAGTCTTTGTCTTTTAATTGATCTTTTGATTGATTGTGTGATTGGTTTCGTTTTTTTAAAGCAATTTAAAACAGCCATATCTTAATTATCAGGTAACACTATAGTTAAGGTCACAAGTCATGCTATTAACTGCTAGCTAATTACCTGCCTATTATTAAGATATGAACTGCTCATTAGTAGTTATTCTGCATCCCTAATCCTACCTAAAACTTAAACACAACTTCTACCTTACTAACTATTAATAAACAGCTAATTAGTAGGTTATTAAGCTAGTAGTGTTAGTTAATGGTTTGTTAATACTAGTTATTGTCACCTAAACTAAAGTGTTATTATCATATTAATAAATTCAAAGAGTATGGTCTGTGTATAATTTGGTCAACTGAGTATATTTAAATGATGTCATATTAAAATTATTGTTTATAATTTCAAGTTTTAAACAATTTAACGCTTCAAACTGTGCTCATGTGTACAGTATACAGTTTAATATGCTGAATTATTTAATGCTACATTTCTGAACGGCTTAAACCTTAATGGTTCACTTACAAAAAGTCATTTTTGTTTTGTAGTTTTCATATACATTTAAAGGTTTGATACACTTTTAAAAGTTTGATGCAAAGCTATTTGGAGTACTGTATAGTTCATTATTTTAATGCAATTAATCTGAAATTATTGATTTATTAAATTGATATTTGTCTGTTTTTATGCTTGGGAAGAATTGTTCTGAGGAGAGTAAATAAATGTCAAACATTGTGTTTGAGAGTTTAGTTTAAGTCTTTGCCTTTTAATTGATCATTTGATTGATTGAGTGATCCAAATAGTAATTATCATATTAACCCTTTAACTGTCCCACCAAGAAAGCTTTTTTGGATTGCATTTCTTAACTCCTAATGTTGCTAGTTAATACAATCAATGTATTTTTAATACATCCCATAATTTCTAAAATATCACCCTCTACCAAATGGTTAATATGTCGGTTTATGGTAAAAGTATCATAAATAATACAAATACTATAAAAAATCTGAAAATATAAAGTGAAAGACCAATTTATTTAAAAACATAATCAAAATAAAACATTTTTGAATCCTAAATCATCTTTATTTTCTGAAGTATGGCATAAAATATTTCAGATTCTCATTTAATACGTTTTGTTGTTGTTGTTTTTACAATAATACTAAAAATCAAGTGTAGTCGTGAAACAGGATTATGATTGTTTGATGCAATGCTGTGTGTGTACTATTATTTGAAATAGTCATTATTTAAAGCTGTTTAAAAGTATCATATATGTTAATTATCATATTAATAATGGTTAATAAATTCATAAAGTATGGCCTATGTATATAATTTTGTTAAATGACTATATTTAAATGATGTAAAGTTAAAGTTATTGTTTATAACTTCAAGTTTCAAACAATCCAACACTTCAAACTGCATGCTCATGTGTAAAGTAATATGCTGAATTATCAAATGTTACATTTTTGAACTTAAAACTTAATAGTTCACTTAGGGAAAGTAATTTTGCCCTGTTAATTAATGATCAGTAAACCAAATCTGTGTTAATGTCTTCTTTGATATCTCCTGAGATTCTCTCTCTGCTTGAGACTGTTAAACAATTCACATTAATTGTGCAAGAGCAGCGCCTTTGTCCAATTGGACAAAGACTTTTTTTCTATCACCTCCACTGACCAGTTGCAGAGCTTATCGTATTTAGGCCCCGCCCTGCTCCGAGGCGTCACATACTAATATGGTCACTATATCCTTATATGCAGTGTGGTGGGAGGAGCTCCAGTAACCACGGCTGTTTAGTGTCACTTTCACCGAATTCTTAACTACGGTTCTCAGAGATGAATCGGACAGCTGGCTGGTGAAACACACTGAATCTCCTCTAGTAAACACAACCTACAAGTTCTGACGGATTATTTAATAGCTTTCTTTGTATAGCTACAAAAGAACTGTGATACGGAACAAACTTTCAGCTCATTTTCGCTGTTTTTACACTTTTATTTGCGTCTCCACAACAGCATTTCGCGTGCGCTCTTGTTTGGACGTAGATTACGATCAAATATCGTATCTGTGAGTGTATTGGAAAACGCTCTTACTTTTCTTTTTCGTTCAATACTTCCATAAAGACTCATACAATCGTGATTTATTTTATATCTACAGCAAAACTTCACACGTGGGATTTAGGAGAAGATCGTGAAGTTTCAAGCGGATGGTCTTCTCGTGACGCGCGACCTGTCGGACATTCTCACTCAATATTGACAGTAGTTTTGAGGATTTCTCACGCAATAATTATGCCACCTTCTTGTTTACGCAGTTGTAAATATTCGAAGACTTGTTCTGAGTAGAGAAAACTTTCACTCTATAGTTTTATTTTATTTTTTTATTACCTAGAAAGATCTCCGCCGCGCGCCTCGTCTGGGTCTCTTGAACTCTCCTCCCCGGTTTAAGGAGTCGCATTGTGTCGGTTGTTATCACTAAAGCGTCGCGGGATATGGCAATGGTAGTAAATCAGTGGCAAGAGAACATTTCGGCTGATCCCGGCTCCCAGCTGCAAATGTGCAGTCAGGAGCCCGGCGGGACACCGGGAACTCCCTCAGGTTCAACCCCGGGCAACGACGCGCTCTCCGGGGACAAAATTCCCAATGTGGACTGCATGGTGTGCGGGGACAAATCCAGCGGCAAACACTACGGCCAGTTTACCTGCGAGGGCTGCAAGAGCTTCTTCAAGCGCTCGGTGAGACGGAACCTGAGTTACACCTGCCGGGGGAACCGGGACTGTCCCATTGACCAGCACCATCGGAACCAGTGCCAATACTGCCGGCTCAAGAAGTGCTTGAAAGTCGGAATGAGGAGAGAGGGTAAGATTTTACAGTGTTAACTGCATGCATTTGATTAAAAGCTGCACGAGATAAACAATTGAAGTAATATATTCTCACATTAGTTCATTTTTGGACAGTGACAACTGAATATTTGGTCTGAAATCGCAAGCATATCTTGAAAACAATATTAGCACTATTTAGGCTAATTGACTGTGAACAATGTTGTACTTTGAAAGTCATTGGCTGCTAATATAATTTCCCTATTTAGACCTTGTAAAAACACTTTTATGAAATGAGGCTATATTATTTAGGAGAAAGTCCGAATGTGCGAATATAAAACCAACTACCTCAATAGAGAAATTGAGGTAAAATTGGTTATATATTCCCACATTAGTTAATTTTTTAACAATATGTGAACTTGTGACAAAATACTTTGAATATTTGGTCTGAAATTGCATGTAAATATGACTTGAAATCAACATTAGCACTTTGTTAATTGACTGAACAATGTTGTACATACTTTGATGGTTAATTATATGATGTCCCTGATTAGAATTTGCAAAGAACACTGCATGAAATTATATTATTAAGGAGAATGTCAATAGAGGTAAAGTTGATTATATATTCTCATATACACATTTTTGAACAATGTCAACTTGCGATTTCAGATTAAATATTCAAAGTAGTGCATCACATGCAAGTATGACTTGAAAACAACATTAGCACGTATTTAATTGACGGTGAACTATGTTGTACCTACTTTGATGGCTGTTAATATGATGTCCCTGTTTAGAATTTGCAAAGAATACTTTCATGAAACTATATTACTAAGGAGAAAGTCTGAATGTGTGAATATAAAGCCAACTTTACCACAATAAATTGAGGTAAATTTAGTTATATGTTCTCACATTCGTTCATTTTTGAACAATGTCAACTTGTGACACGCGACTTTGAATATTTGGTTTGAAATCGCATCTCAGAATATGACTTGAAAACAACATTAGCACCATTTAATCGACTGTGATCAATGTACCTACTTTGAAGGTTACTAATATGATATCCCTGTTTAGAATTAGCAAAGAATACATTCATGAAATGATATTATTAAGGAGAAAGTCCGAAAGTGCGTATATAAAACCTACTTTACCGCAACTTTATGGAAGTGATCAGAAATGTGGCGGTGAAATTGCGAGGCGTTACACAGTGTAGCCTACTAAAACAAATAAATAATGGTGCATTAGCGGGTCTTTAGCTTAAAAGTCTCGTCTAATCAGGTTGTATAAGGAGGGTCTTGGGATTTTTTTGTAGAGATTTGAAAAGTTCTCGATGTCTCATTACATGTTTTACAAATCGGTTTTGCTTTCTGAGGTCATTGAAGTAGCATGAAGAAGATGGTTTTGCAAAGATGTATAAACATGTCATTTTCGGTCTTATTTGGAAACAATTACTGTTGCTATTGTTAAAACATAGGTAACCAACTACATAGGTAATTAACCATTAATCGATCTCTTTTAAACAGACTATTCTGGTAATTGTTCCTTAGTCTGATGTCGAGGTAACAGATATCATATTACTAGGGTGTTTGTTTTAACAACAACAGATTTAACTTTAATGTTTTGGTGGAAAGTGTAGTTATCATGGAAAATGTTTGTGAGTGACCCACCACACTAAAACCACAATCCAAAGCATTGTTTTTACTGTAGAATTGAGGGTGTAAATAGTTGTTTGCTTGTATAATAAAGTGGTGATGAATTAATTTAACTTTTTCACACTATTTGTGAAAATAGGCTTCTTCTAGAACTATTAAGTGATTTAATATCCCTCAAACAAAAAAAATAATCAGTTTTAAAATGTCCACTGGTGTATTAAAGAGTTTTTTAAATCTCCAAAATCCAACAAATGGTGAAACATTAGATCCATTAAAAGAAAGTTCAATGGCCCACAGAGTGTACCATTGATGGCAATATTCGTTTTTTTCTTCCAGCCTCTGTAATTAAATGCTCATAGCCACAACAGATAATTTTAATCTTTTATTTAATAATTATTTTGATTAAACTAATTTTGACTATGAGAAGAGAAAATTAATTTCTTAGCAAGAACTTTCCTTGCTTTCTGATAAAGAATCTCCAGAAATGGTCAATTGAAAAGTTGAACTCGCTAAGGTTATTTTTTTTAACTGGAGTGCATATAGGTTGTCTATTTTGTAGCTGATTATGAAAACTCAGCAAAGTCCCTCATTCATTTGGTTTATGAAAATGGCTGGAGGGAAAATTGATCTAGTCATGCCTTCAGACTGAAAGAACATTGAGTCTCCTGATTCTCTTGTCTGTTGACCTTTGACGTGAATATGAGCTATATCTGCATACGAGAAGACATTTTCAGTGATGAATATGGGGCCAGAAGGTATATATACTCTTTTATAAAAACGCATTTCTGTCAAAGTAATGTAAAGTCCTTATTGTATTGGTTTGTTTAGGCATTTTCCACTCATTTGTAGTAGTTGACCAGCAAAAAATATAATAATAAAAAAAAACCTCTGTTGGTAATCTATAATTTCTAATTCATATAAGAGAGTGGGCCAAGTGTCATAAATGAAAGTTATTATATAAGAGACAAAATTCCAAGTACTAATTATTGATTGAACTTCAGGTTATGTTTGAATTACGTTTTTTGTCTGTCATAATTGTTTTACACTTGTAAAAACAATTATGCACATTATAGACTGTTTAACAATGCAATCTAAAACGCTTGACCAATTTAGACCAACCCAGAAGTTAGGTTAAACATGTAATTAAAATTTTATTAAACAATAACCCAATGTTGGTTTTTTTATATGTGGGCCAACATTGGGTTAATACAACCCTGCATTTTTTTAAAGAGTGCAGGTTTGATCATTTGTGACAGGTTACCCCATATAGCGTGAAGCATTTAATCATTGAAAAGATTTAGAAATAGCATTGTTCATATTTCCTTAGCCTTTTTTGACAGTGCCTTTACTTTGTGTTGCACCTTGTGAAAACATCATCTGCCTCAAGAGACATGTTAAGACTTTTACCTTTACCTGTCGGCATGCTTTCACGTAAATCAATAATATATATTTTTCCTCACTCTTTAAGCCTATCAGGTTGTATTGCATTTGTAAAGACAGAATAAATATAGACAGGAACACATGCGGCCCCGCTTCTTCTTTTCATTCATAAATTATGTCTCCTCTGAATTATGCAATTCAGTCACTTGCAAAGAGAAGCACCATGTACCGAGCTATTACAGTTATAACATAGCAGGAAGCAAACAAACAAAACACTTACAGTAACTCACACACTTTAGTCACTGCGCATGAGGTTTATCATTAACACGTCTAAATGATCTATAGTTACATATCAGTTGAAGTCAAAATGATTAGCTCTCCTGTGAAATTTTAATTCTGTTAAAAATATTTCCAAAATGTTGCTTAATGGTCAGATTTTTTCATAATAGTTTTAATAGTAATGTCCCAATCAGGTTTTTTTTTTTGCCTTCGAGTCTGATTCATTTGATTTTAAGTATCTACCGATACCGAAACCCAATCCGATACTTTTATAATACATAAAAAAAAAGAATAAAGAAGAGCCAGGATGGAGTCAATCCATTGTGCGATAAGGCTTAGTAGAGACATGGACGAACTCCATATGTCTGTGATGAACGAAACATGGGATACATCTTATAACAGGACAAGTAGTTTGTCAGAAATCTTCTCATAAAGGGTTGGCAGAGTTTTCTCAGTGAAATAGTGGCGAGATGGCATTTTAAATCGTGGTTCTACGTTTGTTTTTGAGGTGTCTTATCCGGTTTATTGTGTTAAATGTAGCTTTTTCCTTTCCACTTCTTGCAATGATAAGTTTACATATCCAACAATGTTGGCATTGGCAATGTTGTCGTCATCAACTTTATATTACCTCCAGACGGCAGACATACTTGGCTTTCCGCTTCAAGCTGCTTCCGTGTTCTACTTTGCCGGGATTTAACCAATAGCATCTCTGCAACAAAGTGATGTCATGCCGCACGCGTTGCTGTCTCTGTGTGAAGTCAAGAAAGGTCTAACTCTGTGCCACCGCATAACTATAGATGTGTGTGTGTGTGTGTGTGTGTGTGTATATATATATATATATATATATATATATATATATATATATATATATATATATATATATATATATATATATATATATATATATATATATATATATATATATATATATATATATATATATTTATTTATTTATTTATTTATTTATTTATTTATTTATTAATATTATTATTATTATTATCTATTCATTTTTTTTTCTTGAGCCCTGATCGGTAGGTAACGTGAGATTGCGATTGAGTCTGAAACAGCGTGATTGGTCTCGATTACCGATCACGTGATCAGATCTGGACATCCCTAAGTTTTAATAACTAGTTTTATTTGTCTTTGCCATGATGACAATACATATTTTACTGGCTAGTTTGCAAGTTACTAGTATTCAGTTGTAGTGTAGTTTCAAGACGTAACTAGGTTATTATGTTAATGTTAAAGTTATTGGATTAAAGTGCCTTGTTCTGTATTGAAAATACAAGTATTGTACTTAAAATTGTTTAAAAAAAATTAAAACTGCTTTTATTCCAGCCAAACTAAAATAAATAATAAGAAAAACATATATATATATATAGGAATTACTGACAATCTCCTTGTTCTGTTAAACATCATTTGTGAAATATTTAAAAAATTATAAAAATTTCACTAGGAATTTGGACAAAAACTTTATATCAAAGCTGTATTTCAACTAATCTTTTTTAACGCGTTAGATGTTGCTAATTGATGCATTTTGGTCTTTAGTAGGGATGTTACGATTCACTGTGAGCCGGTTGAAAATCGATTTTAATTTGTGACGATTCAAAACGGTAGAAATGTTGAATAAATCGCAGTACAATTTTTGAACAGAGGGGGCACTGTGTTTACAGGCGCAAACTTGCTTTACTGGCACATCAGCGATGAGCAAGAGGTGCGGCAGCAGAGTAAAATGACAGCTGTAAAGTGCATCAGACAAATCAAACATTGTGCAAATACTGCAAAAAGACGTTTACTAACACTAAGAACAAAGAATATGACGCACATCAACCGTCAGCACAGTGAAAACTACTGTCACAGATGTCTATACGCAAAAAAACACTATTATAAGGCCAAACCATGCAGTCCGGTGTCATGAGAAATCGAGTCCCCCATGACAATTGGGTCCACCTGGGACCCTGGGAGATCCTATTGGTTCACAGGAGTTGTAATAGGTATAGTTTGTAGCGCCTGATTAAAGCGCCCACTTCACATATCTAACTCTATTTCTGTGGTTTGCCATACAAGCAATTTTAAATCCTGCTACTTATATTAAACGTCATTTATTGAAAAATAATCTTTAACAAACAATGCTGGGAAACTAGGCTGAATCAATGATGATAGTACTATAATACACAGAACACCAGTGGTGTAAAGTAACAAATTACAAATACTCAAAATACTGTAATTGAGTAGTTTTTCCTCAGGAATTGTAATTTACGGAGTAGTTTTAAAAATGTGCACTTTTACTTTCCCTTGAGTACATTTTAAGTGCTGTATCAGTACTTTTACTCCATTACTTTCCTTTAACCTGCAGTCACTACTTTATTTTTTCTTGTCTATGGGGATTAGAAAAATCTGTCTTACCATTACCTTAAGACATGGCGATTTATAATTTCACAAAACTCTTTATAAGTATTTCCCAGAGATGGGTTGCGGCTGGAAGGGCATCTGCTGCGTAAAACATGTGCTGGATAAGTTGGCGGTTCATTCCTCTGTGGGGACCTCGGATTAATAAAGGGACTAAGCTGAAAAGAAAATGAATGAATGAATGTTTAAAAGGATTAAAAGTTTCCAAGATGATGTTCAAAAGCTTTACACACATTGACCCAGAGACTGTGTAGATGCATGTCACTGATGAGAAAATGACAAATGTTTACTGTATGATGACCAAAATGGCCTTAAACACCCAGCAGGCACAAGATGCCAAAATTACGTTAGATTGACGTTGTACCTCAATGTTGTGGGGACGTTGTGTTTTGTTTGGAAATGAAAATTGGGTTGACATCAGAATTCAACATCAGACCGACGTCAATGCCCAACATCCAACTTAAAATTAACCAAATATCAACATCTAATGATGTTACAGCTTGACGTTGTGTGGACGTTACCACTATGACGTCTATAAGATGTTGGATTTTGGTTGCCATGACTGACAAATAAATGTCAGTATTTGACGTCAATATAATTTAAGATGTTGGGTAGTAGGAATTTGCTCACTTTCCAACACAACCTAACATTCAGCAATTTGGTGAGATATGTTTAGCGTTTCGCTTAGTACTTTATATTTAGTGTGCACTTTTATTTTGTAAAGAGGATTAACAAGGTATCGCGAAAATAGCCTTCAACGCAGACGATCCATTGGGGTCCTAAGCGAACTCGATTGCAGGGGGGATTTTTCACCACACCGGATGATTTCCAGCTCCGATTGCTCTAACGAGTGCTACAGAGATCACACGGTGCATCAGTGTTTTCATAGTGAAAGTGTGAAGATGTTTTTCAGACTGAAAGAGAACGTTATACAGGTATTAGATTATTTTTACCCTCTCCTTTTCAAATTAGTTTCTATATATTTCAATAATTTGCTTATTATTATTGAATATTTCAGTTTATGCCAGTGGCCAGTCCCCTGTAGCAGAGGGCCTAATGACCACCTCTGTACACACTGATCTCTGGTTTAGGAAAGGCTTTCCTCTCCACACCAACCATCTCAGTACCCAGTGAAAGAGTGTTTTCATCAGCAGAGGACATTGTAAATGTGCAAAGACCTCAGCTTCTGCCAGAAAACAGAGATATTCTGATCTTTCTTTTAAAAAAATGTAAAATCGCAGCACAGTCACAGTTTTAGTTTGTTTATATTAATGAGTCTTCTTTAGTTTGTATTATTATTAATTTTAATTTAATTGTTTATAAAATAACAAATTAATTATGGCAGAAAATATATTATTTTGCAAAAAATGTGCAACATTTAAGAAAAAAATGAAAGGGCTCTTCACCTTAAATTTGTTTTAAATAATTTTGTTAAAAAATCGTGACTAAATCGTGAATCTTGAGATTAGTATCGTGAATCGTATCGAATCGTGAATCGTTACTTCCCTAGTCTTTACTATTATGTCTGAGACTCTCAATATTTTACATGAAGCATCCATAATTGTCTTTTATGCATGCATGGTATAATACGATGTGTGTTGGCACCTGGTCATTGTAGGTTCATGCAATACTGCTAATTATTTGTCTCTGATAAGTTCTTGTAGTCCTTGAGAGTGATATAGATAAACAGATTTGGTGGTGTGCTGTCCGTGACGAATGAGCTCAAGCACAAGACTCCAAGATAACATTCCTATCTCAGATAGGAATATTAATGCATCAATGCAAAGAATGAAACAAGAAACATCCTTTATGTGTGTTTGATCATGAATAGATGAACGCTAGTCTGAACAAATGTTTAGAATGCTCTCACATAATCAGGCAGATAATGCTTTTAGATCATCGGCAGCCTTGAAATTGGTGAACTTCGGCATAGTTTCTGCTTGTATTTGATGAGGTCAAATGTGTTTGGCTGTAAGGTTCTTTGTGTTGTGCAGCGCTCAGAAATCCCACTCTCTCCTCCTACGTGTGCATCACGTGTGTTTGGTAATGAATGGGACAGAATCACGCTGCCGGCGGCTACAGAGACCCTTACATACGCATGTACTGTACTTTTCAGTGAAGATTGTAGACAACAGAACGTGACCTTCTCTATTTAAAAAAAGCACAGAAGAAACATCTTAAAGGCACAATATGTAAGATTTTGTTATTATTAAAATATCCCCAAAAAAACTCTAGAACATTGATTTTCCTTCGGCTTAGTCCCTTATTTATCAGGGGTCTCCACAGTGGAATGAACTGCCAACTGTTCCAGCATATGTTTTACACAGCGGATACCCTTCCAGCCACAACTTAGCACTGAGAATAACCCATACATTCTCGCATTCACACACTAAGGTCAATTTAGTTCATCCAATTCACCTATAGCACATGTCTTTGGACTGTGGAAACCAGAGCACCCAGAGGAAGCACGCACCAACACATGGAGAACATGCAAACTCCACACAGAAATGCCAACTGACCCAGACAGTGCTAACCACAGAGCTGCCCAACACTACAACAGTGTAATATATTTTGCTGACTTGTGTATTTACATCATCCCAAATGTTTTGAAGTCAGAGAAATATCCATCATATCATGGTCATCATGCTTATACCATCATAAACCCTTGATTTCTGGTTTTCTTTTATAGAAAACAGGGAAATACCAATGATTCTGTTATATGTTGTGCATTTAAATAAACTGCACAGAGAAGCATTCCTCAGAAACTTAGTGTATTTAGCATTAAATAAAGTGGTGGGCTGTGGTATAATAAAAGCTCTGCTGCTTTTTAGTCTTGATACCATACTAATAAGTGTTGAAAGCTCATCCATGAACATAATCTTTGCAATAGTCCCTTTCGATGTAATGAAGACCACAACTCCCACGATTCCACAGTTATTCACTGCGTCTTCAAAATACATCTTTGTTTGTTGTGAATGTGCGCCCTCTAGCTGCGAAAATTACATACTGTGCCCGAATGCATTTTTTCCCGTAAATAAGATGTGTTTTTGGATGTACATTCTTTAACATGAAAGCTCTACAAGCCACTTTTGGTTTCTAAAATGGATCTTTTATACCCATTTTCCACACACACTCTGTTCAAGAGTGGCTCTTTCCATTTTTGAACCATTCTGTGTATTGCCAATTACAGAAAATGAGTTTTCGGGATGTAAAGATTGGTTTGTGAGTCAAGTCCAGGCCTAAAAGTTTGAGTATTGTAGTAATTTTAGATGTCTTTATTACTTTTCATGAGCGACATGGTGGCTCAGTGTTAGCACTGTCGCCTCACAGCAAGAAAGTCACTGGTTTCAGTACCGGCTGGGTTAGTTGGCATTTCTGTGTGGAGTTTGCATGTCTTCCCCATGTTGGCGTGGGTTTCCAAAGAAATGCGCTATAGGTGAATTGAATAAACGAAATTGGCCGTAGTGTATGAGTGTGCGTGTGAATGTGAGTGTATGGATATTTCTCAGCAGATGCCCTTCCAGCTGCAACGCAGTACTATGTAAAACATATGCAGAATTAGTTGGCGGTTCATTCCGCTGTGGCGACCCCTAATAAATAAAGGGACTAAGCCGAATGAATGTTGCTTTGCATGTCTAAAATTGTGCTCAGTTTTCTAGAATGACTCCCAGTACTGTGAACAACAGCACAGAAGTGCCAGACTACCTGTAGAAACACAGAGATGTGTAATGAGTTAAATGGGTTATATTGAGGAACAGCATGTCATCACTCCTTGCACATGAATGGTTCTTGATAACCTTTAAATTGCCTGGCTGAGTTCAGGCTCTGGCTATAGAACATGAATTATTATGGAGGAAAAGTGGTATCGGGGAACAATTTTTACAGAACCATGTTTTCCTAAGTGTCAAGAACATTTTAATAATTCAAGAATTATTAAAGGTTCCTTGATAGCATCTAAATTACTCTGTAACCTGTAACTACATTGTAAAAATGCTAAATAATAAACAAAAAGTGTTTTTACAAATTTAAGTGGACTGTGTTGTTTCAGTTCATTTTAAATAAGTAGTTTTAACAAGCAGCAAAAATCTTTTTTTTTTTTGTTGAGTGTTTAGATTAATTTAATGACTTAACTAATTTAGGTGAATTAATCAAGTCACTGGACAAGAGTGGTTTAAGTAGCCAATCAAAATTTTAAATTCTTAATAATATTGTTTAACTTTTTTGTATTCTAGCCAAACTAACAGAAATAAGACTTTCTCCAGAAGGAAAAAAAGGAAATACTGTGAAAAATGTCCTTGCTCTGTTAAACATGACTGTTGTAAAAACATATTTTTTGCAGCAATGACACAGAAGAACCATTTTTGGTTCTCCTTAGAAACTTTTAGTGAACAGTTCTTGAAAGAAACATTTGTGGTGTAAAGAATATTTTAAAAACCAAAAAGAACATTTTCTATTATAATGTAAATGTTCCCTGAAAAATGAAAATGCTTTATTTGAATAGATGGTGGCGGTTCATTCCCCTGTGGTGACCCCTGATTAATAAAGTGATTAAGCCATAAAGAAAGTTAATGAATGAATGCATAGATGGTTCTTGAATAACCATTACTATCCATAGAACCTATTTGTTCCTCAAAGATTCTGTTATAGAGCTTGTTTAGATAATTTTTGAATAAGTCTAAAAATCAAAACTATAAAGAACCTTTTTCAATGGAAAGTTCCACAGATATTAAAGGTTCTTAATGGAATCAGAGATTTAAGTTTAAGAATGAGCTTTTATTTTAGGCGTGAATGTGAGTGAGCAATTCTTTACTTTTCAAAATAAAGGTTTTGGGTTCTATTTTAAAGATCGAGGCGCAAAGTCTAAAGCGCATGGCACAAAAGCATTAAGGGCATGTCCGAATCCACTTTTGCTATTTTAAAGATGGAAAAATACGCTCTGCACCCCGGCACATGGTCTAACAGGGTTGTGGTTATTCCCTTAATGAGTTCTGGGTGTGTTTTGGAAATAACGTGCATTAAACCAATTAGAGTCTCATCTCCCATTTGCTTGAAGAGTCAGTTGTATCATGCCATGGCGCATTTGCTGTTTACATGGCGGACTTTGTAAGTGGAAAAACTGAACGCTTCACTAGTGAGAAAACAGTTAAACAAACCATCTGCAGCGCGAGGATAAAGAATGAGCCTCCTCCATTCGGCCTCTTTACTTTACTTTTACTTTTTACTTTACTCCTTTAATTTCGTGAACTGATAAGGAAACTCCACTGAAGACATCCTTTAGCCGACATATTCAATTTTGTTTGTTAAGCACAAAGATTTGTTTCAAAACTAAAAGATATTTGTAAAGATATTTGCATAGTGCTGTACATTCTGTGTGTATTGAGCAATGTGTAAGCTAGGCGCACAACTAACGCGCTCTGCGCTGGACTTTAGACCTGCTTTCAGCTGGTCAATTGCGCAGTCTATTTCGGTTCCTCAAAATAGCAGCGCACCAACAATGTGCCTTAACACACCTCCTTTCTAGACTGGCACACCTATGAGTCCACAAAGTGGTGCAAATGAATTTGCTATTTGAATAACGTGGCGCAAAATGTGAAAATTAGGGTTGCACTGGTCTGAAAATAGCAACAGGTCGCAGCAAACACGTCTTGCGCTTTATTACGCTGGGTGTATGATAGTGTCCTTTATCTTTATTGTTGGTTCCACGAAGAACCTTTTACTTCTATAAAACCTTTCCACTAGACTAAAGGTTCTTTTAATATATATATATATATATATATATATATATATATATATATATATATATATATATATATATATATATATATATATATATATATATATATATATATATATATATATATATATATATATATATATATAAAGAAAAAAACTACTCACTAATAAAAACTACTCACTTAAAGATTCTTAGTCCCACCAAAAATAGTTCTTTTAAGACATTTCTGCATAAACACTCTTGTTAGGAGTGCCACAGCAACACATTGATGTGAAGAAGTTGAAATGCTGGAGCTGCAGGACTGAGCTAGCATGTTCATGTCTTAGTCTTCGAGCTGATCTTCCTCCGAGTGCTCTTCTTCATCATCGCTCTACCTGTTTTTACACCTCACGGCTGCTCTTGACATGACTGACATTCCAGCTTGACAAAGGGCTCCTCTGATTGAAAGAAAGCAGTGTGATTGCCTTGTCAGTTCCACAGGCTTCTGCAAGTACGTGCGTCTGCTGGAATGTTCCATGCGCAAGGCTGTGACCTTTGACAAAACCAGAAAACGACCAGTACAGACTGACATTCACATGAAGAAAGGCTAGCACTCAAAATATCATAGACTTCAGTCATGTCTAGAGACCAGTATGCATAGAGAGACTTCAGGGTGGGCTTGTCTGACCAGGCGACAGTAAAATGATAAAATAATATCATATATACAGCATAAATCCATACACATCGCGCTTTTAAAAGAATACTTCCTATAGGATGTTTTACAATATATGTAAGATTAGATTATTCAATAGTCAAAAATAGGAAAAAACAAGAACTCAAGTTTGTAATTCTCCTAATTTAAATTTAAATGTATTATTTTTTCGATTCCTAAACATGTTAGGTGACCAAACTCTTATTTTAATGGATATAACTGTTTAATGAAACTGTTTGGTTTAAATGTAGGAAAATATATTGCCTATATTCACTGAGAAATAGATAATATTGATTTTCAAAGGTGGTATACTCATTTATGCTGTGCACTGTGTGTGTAACAATTCATAAGTCAAAAGTTTTTATTTAATTTAAATTGTTCATGTTTTCATTTAGTAGTTATTAAAGTATTTTCTTGGCAGCTTGCTGAAATAAACTGAAGTATTTGTTTATTACCTATATTAATTTATTAATAAATATGATTATTAAAAAACTATTTTTTTCTTTATTTCATAAAATTATATTTTTTAATTTCATAAAAATATATAAATAATAATATATATTTATGTAAAGATATAATTTGATAAATTTCTTTTGTTAATTTTTTTATTTTATAATATCATACAATATAATTTGATAACACTATTTTTAAACATATTTTTATAAAGTAACATTGATATTTGATGCTTATTATTATTAACAATAATTATTTTTATTAATAATAATTGCTTATTATTGTTAAATGTATTAACTAATGCTAAATAATTATAAAATTAGTAATTAATTGCTAAATCTTATACAATGTGTAATAATAATGTATTTATTACTAGAAAGCTACACTCAAAAAAAAAAAAGATTATTGCTGCTTTTCAAACTACTTATTTAAAATGAGCTGAATCAACACAATTATTGATGGTTTTTTGGGGAAAACTGAACGGTTTTATGTTCAATCCACTTTTTTTACAAACAGTTAACTTAAGTGAATTGTGTTGAGACAACATCAAGGAATTATGAGGAACCCAGCATTTTTACAGTGGAATTCTTAAAATGCTAAAAGTAGTATTTGTATAAACACTATAAACTTATATCAGTGATACTAAGATAAAAAATATTTAGATAAAAATAAAAACCCTACCAAGAGCAGACGACTTAAAAAATGGTAACACTATAAAAAAAAGTTCAAATCTACAACAAATATGTAATCCTGGCATATTATTAAAGCATTTTGTAAATATACTTAAATGATTTAAGTCAGTATTTGTACAGTCATATTGACACAGGATTGGCAGTACAAACGCAGACGCAGTTAACATTTGTTTCAGCAAACGTGATGAAACTGTGACTTCATCCCATGACCTGTAAGTCACTCGCTTCCCATGCGCAGGGTCAAATATAGGTCAATGGAAAGTAAACATTAATAATAGACAGGATCATAGCAAAGTCCAAATGTGGCGGCTCTCTGTGGGGTTTGGGTAAATATCACCCTGCCACCTGCTTCATCGGTTAATCCTGCTGTTCAACCCGTTTGTATACAGGTGACCTCCGGCAGGCCAGACGCTCAGGATTCACCATGAATACATAGTCTTAAAATACAGCGATGATCACTAGACCGAGACTAGACTGAGATTACACTTCAGAAAGATCTCTCTTTGTTAAGCAATTTGAAATGATTCAGCAAAATTTGTATTTCAAATATGACACAATTTCTACCTAAATAAAGCTAAATAAAATCTAAATAATTCTATAATAAAAGTTTTATAATAAATTATATTTAAATAAAAAAAACTCAAAAAAATCTGAAACAGATTTACAATTTTGGATAAAAAAGCTTATTAGGGAAATGTTGACTTGGTAACTTATTTAAAATGAGTAAATATGTATGTATTATGATTATTATTATTTATTTTCAGACATCAAATCTGAAATAAATGAAATGCACAGTTGAAAACAAAATTTTATCTATTTTTTTAGCAGTGTTTTAACTGTTTAAGTGCTGTACTCATTTCTTAAATTCATTTCTTTGCCATGACAGTAGGTCAAATTGTCATTTAACTGGGTTAATTGGGCAAGCCATTGGACAACAAACTGGTTTATTTAGTAGCCAATCGAAGAAAAAAAATGTATAGTGCATCTGGAAAGTATTTAAAGCATTTTTTCGATTGGCTACTAAATAAACCAGTTTGTTGTCCAATTGCTTGTCTAATTAACCTAGTTAAATGACAATTTAAGCTCAATAGCGCTTGACTTTTTTCACATTTTTTAAAAATGTTACAGCCTTATTTATTTCCTCAATTCAACACACAATACCCCATAATGACAATGTGAAAAAAGAGTTTTTGAAATTGTTGCAAATTTATTAAAAATAAAAGCTGAAAAATCACATGTACAGAAGTATTCACAACCTTTCCTTAATACTTTGTTGATGCACCTTTGGCAGCGATTACAGCCTCAAGTCTTTTTGAATGTGATGCCACAAGCTTGGCACACCTGTCTTTGGGAATTTTTGCCCATTCCTCTTTGCAGTACCTTTTAAGCTCTATCAGGTTGGATAGGAAGCGACGGTGTACAGCCATTTTCAGATCTCTCCAGAGATGTTCAATAGGATTTAAGTCTGGGCTCTGGCTGGGCCACTCAAGGACATTCACCGAGTTGTTGTGAAGCCACTCCATTGATATTTTGGCGGTGTGCTTTGGGTCATTGTCTTGCTGGAAGATGAACCATCGCCCCAGTCTGAGGTCAAGAGCACTCCGAAGCAGGTTTTCATACAGGATGTCTCTGTATGTTGCTGCGTTCATCTTTCCCTCTATCCTGACTAGTCTTCAGCTGAAAAACATCCCCACAGCATGATGCTGCCACCCCCATGCTTCACTGTAGTGATGGTATTAGCCTGGTGATGAGCGGTACCTAGTTTTCTCCAAACGCAACACCTGGCATTTACTATAAAGAGTTCAATTTTAGCCTCTTCAGACCAGAGAATTTTGTTTCTTATGGTCTGAGAGTGCTTCAGATGCTTTTTGGCAAATTCCAGGTGGGGAGAGGCTTCCGTCTGCCCACTTTACCATACAGGCCTGATTGGTGGATTGCTCCACAGATGGTTGTCCTTCTGTAAGGTTCTCCTCTCTCCACAGAAGAACACTGGAGCTCAGACAGAGTGAACATCAGGTTATTGATCACCTCCCTGACTAAGGCCCTTCTCCACCGATCACTCAGCTTAGATGGTCGGCCACCTCTAGGAAGAGTCCTGGTGGTTCCAAACATCTTCCATTTACAGACGATGGAGGCCACTGTGCCTCGTGCCTCGAGACAATCCTGTCTCGGAGGTCTACAGACAATTCCTTTGTCTTCATGCTTATATAGGGGCCTTATATAGACAGGTGTATGCCTTTTCAAATCAACTGAATTTACCACAGGGAACTTCAAATAAGCTGCTGAAACATCTCAAGAATGATCAGTGGAAACAGAATGTACCTGAGCTCAATTTAGAGCTTCACTGCAAAGGCTGTAAATATTGATGTACATGTGATTTTTCAGGTTTTTTTTATTTGTAATAAATTTGCAACAATTTCAATAAATCTTTTTTTCACATTGTCATTATGGGCTATTGTGTGGAGAATTGAGGAAATAAATGAGTTTAAACCATTTTGGAATAAGGCTGTAATAAAAAAAAAAATGTGGAAAAAGTGAAGCGCTATGAATACTTTCCGGATGCACTGGATGTGGGAATATAGGAATGTGCTAGATTCAGAATTTTGCATGAACTTAAAAACGTGTAACTATTAAGTATTCATTGAAATTAATTGCTGCCTGCTTGTGAATCTCAATTTGACCACAACATTACATTGCTGTAAAATGACAACGAATGACAGAAATATTTTTTGATTCATAGCTTGTGTCTTAAGTATCTTATTGTGTCTTATTTTAGTCTGAATTGCTCTAATTGTAATGTTTACATTCAAGATACATTAAGACTAAACAAACAAAAAACACCCATCAATTCAGAGATTCTGGGCTTTTTTCAGTCTAATATAAAGAAAACATCCAAAATACATATTCATTTATTTTTTATTTTAGCACTTTATCAATTTGTGTCTGTAAACTTCAATGACAACACACATTTTTAAAGGTGGATTTCCCCCCTGTTCACCTGCTGTGTCTTGCCTTTAGTGCAGAAATGTGGTCAAACACCTCAATGCCACACGTTTCTGCTCAGCAAATATTGCACACCTGATCCGCCCTCCTCCTCTTTTTATGGTATGCTGGAGCTTTAACCAGTTTCAGGACTGAACCACAGTGAGCGAAAGCAAACTAGGAACAGGAAAGTTGAGCTGCCATAACTTTTGACCTCTGAGTGTTAATCCTCCAGCACACGTGAAGCACGTTCACTTATTGACTGATCAGAGAATCCTCATCAGAATGCAGTTCAGCACAACATGGCTCTGACTGTGTGTTCACTGCTGTGTGTCTGAGTTTACTCATATTAACCGGAGTAAATGCTCCCCCATTGTCTTTCACTGTTCACACAAACAGGAAGTTTCAATCTTAAAATCTAGGCAGTATTTCTGTGGTCAAATATACACGAACATTGTAAGTTTTAACAAATTAACATGACCTGTTTTCTATTTGAGTGAATACAGTTGAAGTCAGAATTATTAGCCCTCCTGTTAAATTTGAGTTCTTTTTTATCCCAATTTTCTTTAACGGAGATTTTTTTTTTCAACACATTTCTAAACATAATAGTTTTAATAACTCATCTCTAATAACTGATTTATTTTATCTTTGCCATGATGACAGTACATACTATTTGACTGGATATTTTGCAAGATACTACTTTTCAGCTTAAAGTGACATTTAAAAGCTTAACTAGATTAAGTTAGGGTAATTAGGCGAGTCATTGTATAACGATGGTTTGTTCTGTAGACAATCGAAAGCAAATATTGCTTAAGGGGGCTAATAATATTGACCTTAAAATGGTTTAAAAAAAACTGCTTTTATTCCAGCTGAAATAAAACAAATAAGACTTTCTCTAGAAGAAAAAATATTGAAGTAAATGTCCTTAATTCCTTAAATATTACTTGAGAAATATTTAAAGAATTAAAGAATAAATGATACAAAGGAGGGCTAATACATTTTTTTGTTTGTTGTTTTTTTATTCTTTTGTTTTTAGCAAAGATGCATTGAATTGATAAAAAAAAATGACAGTAAACATTTTAAGTTTTGATAAAAAAAAAAAAAGTAAAATAATCACTATTCTTTTCAACTTTATATTCAATAAATACTGAAAAATTTTAAATTCATTCATTTTCTTTTCAGCTTAGTCCCTTTATTAATCAGGGGTCACCACAGCGTAATGAACCGCCAACTTATCTAGCATATGTTTTACGCAGTGGATGCCCTTCCAGCTGCAACCCATCACTGGGAAACACCCATACACTCTCGCATTCACACTAATACACTATGGAGACTAATACAATTTAGCTTATTCAATTCACCTGTACCGCATGTCTTTAGACTTGTGGGGAAACCGGAGCACCTGGAGGAAACCCACGTCAACACAGAGAGAACATGCAAGCTCCATTCAGAAATCCCAACTGACCCAGTTGAGGCTAAAACCAGCGACCTTCTTGCTGTGAGGCAGTCGTGTTACCCACTGCACCACTGTGACACCCCAACATTTAGAATAATGATTAAAAAAAAAAGACAGAAGAAAAGTGCTGAAAATTCAGCAATAAATTACAATTTTAAATATATAAAACTTAAATAAAAATGTAGTTTTAAATATTTTTTAAAAAATTTAATATTTCACAAGATCACCATATTTACTATCACTATTTATATTTGATTAAATAATTGCAGTCATGGTAAAACTTTCAAACACTAAGAAAAATCGTACCGTCCCCAATTTATTTATTTAGGTCTGGACTCGCATCCAGCATCCTTTTCTAATAGCAAAAGTTTGTCACTTCTTTTTTTTTAGTTGCAAATTTTGTGATTGGTGGAGATTCTGACAATCTCAAATAAGGATCAATTATCCATCTAGATCACTGTATATCAGACGGAGCTTTTAAACAGCAATCAGTACTAACAATCTATTCATTGTAGAAGTCACAGGCCTTTCTTGTTGCTGTTGTAAATTATAATTATATTTAATTTATTAATATCCTAAAAACTAAACTAATTACAATCATTATGAATGTTATTTACATATCTGTGAAAATTAGGACCAAATTTAAAGCATTTCATAATGTATCAGAACAAATATTTCGTTGATTAAACTTGCATAAAAGTATTCAATAAAAGCGTACATTTCATTTACTAAAAAGAGATTCAGTAAATATGTGATATAATCCTATTTAAAAGCAAATAATAATCATAATAACATATTATTAGGTGATATTATTACTCCATTGAGAGTAAAAAAAAGCTAAATACCTAAATCATTTACAATTTTTTTAATTATTTAATATTTTTAGAATTATTTTTAGTATTACACTGCACATAAAATAAACAAATAATTCACACTTACTGTACACACATGCATATAATGATATTTTTTCTCATATTTTTCAAATATTTCCCAAGTGATGTTAAACAGAGCAAGAACTTTTTTCACAGTATTTCCTATAATATTTTTTCTTCTGGAGAAAGTCTTATTTGTTTTATTTTGGCTAAAATAAAAGCAGATTTTATTATTTTTAAATCCGTTTTAAGGTCAAAATTAGGGCTGGGAAATATGACAATAATGCAATCTTGATAAATATTTTCCATATTGAATAACAATATATATACTTCGATTTTGTTTTTCGAAGTTAATGTTAATGCTTCCAGATTGAAGCTGCAGTCACACTGGGCTTTTCCTCCCATAGACTTCCATTCATACGCACGCGAATGCGTCAGACCGGACACGCGGGGTCATGCGTTAAGTTTCGTAGTTCGCTGCGGTGCAAAGTTCAAGCTTGGTGAACTCTGACCTGCGAAATCGCATCACTTGACTGCATGAGACCAATCGAGGAACAAAACAGGACCTCTCTGGACAGAAATTCAAAACATGGAGCAATCGCTGGCTTTTTTAAATGTCTAAACATCTTGTTTAATCCCGCCCCTTTTCGCAGCGCCATACGACAGAATTTCGCACACACAAAGCCCAGTGTAACCATAGCTTCAAAAGAGTATTCCAACAATGGCTGAAGCCACAAAAATTAGAGAGTCCAATAAGTGGCATAACGTATTTTGGGCCAATAAATGTTCGGTGGCCAAAAATTCAGTGCATCCCTAATATCAACACACTCTTAGATTCCCATTGATGCACATTTCTGCTGTGTGATTGGCTCTTAGATCAATCTAGAGTAATCCAGAGCCTATCACTGTTATTGATATAAATTTTATCGCGATATGATATATCATTTATCGGTCAAGGCCTAGTCAATATTATTAGCCGCCTTAATGCTATATCCCCTTTAGAAAGCATTTCCTATTATATCATACAAACATATTTGAACTAAATGACTATAATAAAACTATACAAACACATACAGGCCTGTTCTGCTCTGTCATTTCTGAGAGCCAACTAAGATAAACGTGACACTTACATGAAACTCTATTACATTCAAGATATCTCAGAGCAATACTATTTTCCTTGGGGTTTTTGCTCCGTGTGTGTCTGCTCATTTCATGCTCGCTCTGCTTTATGGTAGATGGAGTTATTGGCCAGACAGCGGGACAGTAAAACAGGTGTTTCCCAAATGGGCAGTGAGCCTCATGGGTGCAGGAATGGCCCGTGTTTTGCCCTTCGCCTCTGGATGAACCATTTGTTTGAGGAAGTGTGAAAGAGCTCATTTCAGCAACTCACTCATTACTCACTGACAAACGCCTTCCTCTGATGACTTTCACAGATGCTGAAACTACAATACAAAACACAAGAAAACTCAGCTTCACCCGATTGTTAGTAAACACACGACTTATATATTAGTTATTCTTAAGCAGCTTGGTTTATTTTCCTTCGGCTTAGTCCCTTATTTATCAGGGGTCACCACAGCAGAATGAACCGCCAACAATTCCAGCATATGTTTCCAACATCAACCCAGTATTGAGAAACAACCATACACACTCATTCACACACACGGACTCCTACACTACGGACAATTTCATTCATTCATTTTCTTTTCAGATTAGTCCCTTTATTAATCCGTGGTCGCCACAGCGGAATGAACTGCCAACTTATCCAGCATGTTTTATACAGCGGATGCCCTTCCAGCTGCAATCCATCTCTGGGAAACATCCATACACACTCATACAGTTCAGACAATTTAGCCTACCCAATTCCCCTATAGCGCATGTCTTTGAACTGTGGGGGAAACCAGAGCACCCGGAGGAAACCCGCGCGAACGCAGGGAGAACATGCAAACTCCACACAGAAACACTAACTGACCCAGCCGAGGCTCAAACCAGCGTCCTTCTTGCTGTGAGGCGACAGCACTACCTACTGCGCCACCCACACGGACAATTTAGTTTATTCAATTCGCCTATAGCGCCTGTCTTTGGACTGTGGGGGAAACTTGAGCACTCAGAGGAAACACGCCAACATGGGGAGAACATGCAAACTCCACACAGAAATGCCAACAGACCCAGCCAGGGCTTGAACCAGCAACCTTCTTGCTGTGAGGCGACAGGGCTAACCACTGAGCCACCGTGCTGCGCTATATACTATTAAAATAGTAATTTATTTTATTTTATTCCGCTTAAAATAAAGCTTTCAAGCTGCTTGAATATGGCGAAATGAAATGAAATTGTCATATTCAAGCAGCTTGGTAAAACGCCTTTCTCTGATGCCTTTCACAGATGCTGAAACTACAGTACAAGACAAAAGAAACCTCTGCTTGAGCCGTTTGCTAATAACCACACTATTTTATTTAATTATTTTGATATTAGAGCACATTAAACACATCAACACTTTAACAATTTCTGAAAAATTCACAGCGAGCATAAAAACTAATTTGTTGTCAAATTTCAAAGAAATAATTGATGTACTTTTTGGTCACTAGAACACGTTTATCAATACTTTGATGACTTCACCACGAGCCTAAAAACTAATTTGTTGTCAAAGAAATAATGTTTGTACTTTTTTTTGTGTGACTAGAACACATGTATCAATACTTTGGTTATTTCAGCAAAACCCACAGCGAGCGTGAACTAATTTGTTGTCTAATTCAAATGTTCTTTTTGTACTTTTACGTCACTAAAACACATTAAGCAATACTTCAATGACAGCGAGTTTAAAAACTAATTTGTTGTCAAATTCCAAAGAAATTATTCTTGTACTTTTTTTTTGCTCACTAAAAGACATTTATCAATACTTTGGGTATTTCAGCAAAAATTTACAGCGAGCAATTTTGTTGTCAAAATTCTAAGAGATTATTCTTATACTTTTGTCACTAGAAGACATTTATCAATACTTTATCAATGATGACTTCTGAAAATTCACAGCGAGTATAAAATCTAATTTGTTGTAAAAATTTAAATGAATTACTTTTGTATTTTTTTAGGTCAATTTCATCAGGCTTTTTACCATTAAATAAATACAATCTTAAAGACTATAAAATTAAATCAAATATTTATTTATTAATATTATATAATGAAGCTGTCTGTCTACAATTAAAAAATACTAACAATAATCTTTTATTTATTTATCTTTGCCATGATGACAGTAAATAATATTTGACTAGATATTTTTAAGACACTTCTATACAGCTTAAAGTGACATTTAAAGGCTTAACTAGGTTAATTATGTTAACTAGGCAGGTTAGGGTAATTAGACAAGTTATTGTATAATGATGGTTTGTTCTGTAGATCGGAAAAAAAAAATTAGCATTAAGGGGCTAATAATTTTGACCTTAAAATGGTTCATAAAAAATTTAATATTGCTTTTATTCTAGCCAAAAGAAAACAAATAAAACTTTCTCCAGAAGAAAAAATATTATCAGACATACTGTGAAAATTTCTTATTCTGTTAAACATCATTTGGGAAATATTTAAAACAGAAAAAAATTCAAAGGGGGGCTAATTTATAATATTTTTATATTATATTATATTATATTATATTATAAAGACTTCAACTGTGTGTGTGTGTGTGTGTGTATATGAAGTGTTTTGATAACTACAGTGTAAAGAATTTTGCAGTAATCAGTATTGAGAAATAGACTCTAGTAATTGCAGAAACAACTGTAATATCCATCACTAACAGCTCTTTTTGTTTTCTCTTTTCGCAGCTGTCCAGAGGGGTCGAATGTCCAACTCCCAGTCCAGTCCAGGACAGTACCTGAGCAATGGAAGTGACCCATATAATGGTCAGCCTTACCTGTCCGGCTTCATCTCTCTGCTCTTACGGGCTGAACCATACCCCACATCCCGCTATGGAGCCCAGTGTATGCAGTCGAATAACCTGATGGGCATCGAGAACATCTGTGAACTGGCTGCGCGTCTGCTGTTCAGCGCTGTGGAGTGGGCCAAAAATATACCTTTCTTTCCAGACCTGCAGCTCATGGATCAGGTAAAGCAACATCGCTGGCTTATTGGTCGTGTTCAAAGATAACTGATTTAATGTTATCATTTTCAAGTGTAATTTTGTATATTTTGTGTTTTATTTATTGTTTTTAAAAATATATTAAAAGTTTATTTTAATATATATATATATATATATATATATTTATTTATTTATTTATTTATTTATTTATTTATTTAGCTATGTTCAAGCACCTTGGTTATATAATATTGAAATCATTTATTTAATTTTATAGTTTTAAAATAAAGTTTTAATTTAATTTAATTTCCATGCTGCTTAAATATGGCTAAATTAAATTAAATTAAATTAAATTAAATATTCAAGCAGCTTGGTTAATAATAATTTATTTAATAAAAAAAAATTAAAGTTAAAAAAGTTTTGCTTTTAATTTAATTTAATTTAATAACCACTCCTTGAATATAGCAAAACTTAAATAAATAATACATTTAAATAAAATAAAATTTAATTTAATATGGCAAACCTAAACTGAATGCCACATAATAATAATTAAATGCAATTTTACCATATTCAAGCTGCTTGATTATATTATTTTAATGCATAAACACTATATTTTTATTTAGTTATTTTATATTGCCTTGTTCAAACAGCTTGGTTACATAATAATATATTAATAAAGTATTTATTTAGGTAACTTTTATATGTTCATTTATTGTTATTTTAATAGTTGCATTTTAAGTTTTTAAGAATGCCTGGCAACATCAACCAGAAAAAAAACTTTTACCTATTATTTTATAGTCATTTTTAATAGTTAATTTGAGGTTTATTATTTATTTAAGTTGTTAAGTAAATTTAAGTTAAGTTACTTCAAGAAAATTTAAGTCAGGTTACATTAGGTTAAGTTAAAGCCTGGCAAAATCAACCAGGAAAAGTAAATTCAATATTATTTTACAGTTATTTTTAATAGTTAATTTAAGGTTTGTATTTTATTTAAGCTAAGTTGTAAGAAAGCCTGGCAACATCAACCAGGAAATAAAATAAAAATAACTAATTTGGAAAATTATGCATCAATATATTGTTTATGGTAATACACCATTCAAGCAGCTCGGTTATATTATTTTAATATATAAATACTTTATGTAATTTTATACTTTTTAATTAAAGTTTTCAAAATATTTTTATTGTAATGCTTTATTTTATTTTGCCATGTTCAAACAGCTTGGTTACATAATAATGTATCAATAAATTATTTAATTAGATAACTTTTACATATTAATTTATCCTTTCTTTAATTGTTTATTTAAGGTTTGCATTTTTGAAAGTTAAGTTAAGTTGAAAGAAACCCTGGCAACATCAACCAGGACGAATAAGTCCAAAAAAAAGCTTAACTTGTACATATTATTTCATAGTTATTTTAATAGTTAATTTAAGGTTTGTATTTTATTTAAGTAGTTAAGTTGAGTTGTAAGAAAGCCTAGTAACATCAACCAAAGAAAAAAAAAATACTTTGGAATATTATGCATCAATATAATGTTTATGGTAATGGAAAAACGTAGTAGTAAAGCATTACAGTGATTTTACCATGGATGGGTGTAAACCACCTAAAATCACTTGATGTGTATGTAAATAATAACTAATAAACTTGAGTGGTTTATTCCTATGAAAGTTGGCAGTGATAAAATAAATGTTTTGAATTTAAATTCCTGTGTTGTAAATACACTAAAGAAATCTTGCAGTCTTCATTTTTTAGTTGAATATAATGAACTTTTCTAGTCCTCTCAACTCACATCAATCAAACTAACTAAAATATTAAGTTGAAACCTGGTTAGTGTATTAAAATAAGTTCAAGCAAAAAAATATTGTTTTGACTTTGTCATGAATTTTTTTATTGTGTATTTTAACATTTGTCTCTACTAAATATTTGAATAAGCTGATAACCGTGTGTGTTGTTTTTGTGTGTAGGTGGCGCTGTTACGCATGTCGTGGAGTGAGCTGTTTGTTCTGAATGCTGCTCAGTGCTCAATGCCTCTGCATGTAGCACCCCTGCTGGCTGCCGCTGGACTACACGCGTCCCCCATGTCCGCCGAGCGTGTGGTGGCCTTCATGGACCACATACGAGTCTTTCAGGAGCAGGTGGAAAAACTGAAAGCCCTTCAGGTGGACACTGCTGAGTACTCCTGCCTGAAGTCTATCGTACTCTTCACCTCCGGTAAGAAGAACTAAACTACTACTTCTACCACAAGAGTCAACACTAATTTGTTTTAGAGATTTTGGGCTCTATTTTAACGATCTAGGCGCAAAGTCTAAAGCACAAAAGCATTAAGGGCGTGTCCGATTCCACTTTTGCTATTTAAATGATGGAAAAATATGCTTTGCACCTCGGCGCAGGGTTTAACAAGGTTGTGCTTATTCTTTAAATGAGTTCTGGGTGTATTTTGAGCATAACGTGCATTAAACCAATCAGAGTCTCCCCACACATTCCCTTTAAGATTCACTTGTCTTATGCCATGGTGCATTTGCTATTTACATGGCGGACTCTGTAAGTGGAAAAACTAAAAGCTTCACTAGCGAGAAAACAGTTAAACATACTTTCTGCAGCGTGAGGATAAAAAAAATTAGCCTTCTCCATTCGGCCTTTACTTTCACTATCTCTTTACTCCTTTACTTTCGTGAATAAGGAAACGGTGTTGTACACACTCCACTGAAGACATCCATTAGCCTACATATTTAATTTTGTTTGTTAAGCGCAAAGATTTGTTTCAAAACTATTTCTAAATTCAGTTCTAATTTACAGCAAATAAATAAATGAGCAATAATAACAAAGTGTGGTCAGAAAACTGAGTTAAATCCAAACACATGTCCTATTCTTAAGCCCCATATGGTCCAAAATTCGACAGGTGGACAAATTTAAGCTTGTTTTTATTTAAACAAATATAAATATGCGTATAAAAAATAATACTGCTAATAATAAAAACATTATACAAAATCAAATAAGCAAGAATGAACTGAAAAAAGCCCCTCGAGGTGGAGAAGGCATTTAGTTGCTCAATGGCGTGGTCTATTTTAGTTCCTCAAAATAGCAACGTGCCAACAATGCACCTTAACACCTTAACTCCTTTCTAGACCAGCACACTCATGAGTCCACAAAGTGGCACAAATGGATTTGCCATTTAAACAACGTGGCGCAAAATGGGAAATTTAGGGTTGCACTGGTCTGAAAATAGCAACATTTCGCGCCAAACGCGTCTTGTGTCTTATTGCGCCGGGTGTATGATATGACCCTTTATCTCCACATTGGAGACCTTGTAGTTTTTCCTTTCATGATGTTTCAGTTTGATATTTGCCATAGCCAAAGAGGTTAACCCATGGTGTTTAAACACCAGCCATCCAACCTGATTACATAACATGCATTACAAACAAACCAGTGTTGTTTCCCAATGAGTACGCCATTCATAACAGACAGGACTACAAATACTTAAGCACAGACCTCCAGACTCATAGATGTCTTGCCGACTGGTTCATATTATTTCTGATTACCTGCTCAAGCTGTCAGAAACCCTTTTCCAACCTGCACTTTTCCAAATGGATGGCCGTTTCTCGATTCATTTTTTTATCACTCATTCCTTCACGCTTCCATCTATTATTGAAAGCAGCCGAGCAGCCCCCCGCCCCACCTCAGCTTCCACCAACACGACTGAATTATGCATGCTGAGTTGCGGCAAGAGGGAATCGCTTCAGTCTGGCCGTGACCTACATAACCTCTGTAGCCAGGGGCATCAATGTGATCCATCCTGCAATTCCAGCCAAAACCCCCCCATCCACCCCCTGCCGAGACCCGCCGGCATGAGCTAACAGGGACAGACAAACTCTTGTGGCCCGTTACCTCAGTCCAAACCTCCAATCACCTCGCATCTCCCAACAGGCCTCGAATGTCAGCTAGTGGCTACGACGGCCTGATGCAGTCCGGTGGCAGCTCCCAGCGCGTGTTCACACTGTGAAACACAAAGAGAGAATTGGGGGATGCCTTTGCCATGCAGCGCCAGTGTGAAGGGAACTGGCGAGGCACGCAAGGCTTGTCAGTGCTGACATTACGCCAGGGACTGACGCATCAGTGGCCCCCTTACAAAACGCTCCCCACCGCAACCGTAGATGTCTTAATCTAGACTCACGGGACGTAGACAGAAGTGGCGGTTGTGTCCCACTCAGCGGGTCTCCTCGCCTCATAGAAATATGAAGCAATTAATCTTTTGTTATCAGAACTAAAGCTCAGCGGGATTAAATGTATGCATACACCAATGATAAATCACAGGACAAAGGAGATGGTGAAGGGGGTTAAAACGGCATGATTTTACAAACTTGGAGAGTCTTTTCGTGTTGAGTCTCTTCGTATGCACCACATAATTTCTTATCAAGTTTTTGGAAATTCTTAATGTGCTTCGCGCAGCTGAGTGGGCTTGACAAACCACCTGTAGAAGACAAAATCTTTTCCTCCCATATGCACCAGGCAACAAAAAATATTTCCAAAATAACTTTGACTTTTATATACAGTGGTCCCTCGTAGGACTGTGCAATTAATCGAAATCGAATCGCAATCGCGATTTGAAATGTTGCAAGAGGCTGCAATATGAAATATATATTACTTAATTTCCCCCACCTAGAGCAAATGCCGTCTGTGTTCCAGTCTTACTAGCTAATTGAGTGAGCACACTTTCGTTCTGCCCAATCAGAATTGCTTAACCGAACTACCGCCCACAATAAAAAACAAACAAAAAAGAAAGCTTGAACGAGTGTGATGGCATCTGCCACTTCAAAAGCATTAATAGACTAATTATTATCAAAGAAAAACAGCACGTTGGTAATATGGGAATATCTCGGTTTCAAAGTCATAGACACCAAACAAAAGCAGGTTATTTATAAGAGCTGTCGCAGAACAAGGAAATACAAAAACCAGCACCTAAAAAAGCACCACAGGCGGATACACGAGGAGCGTCTAGCTAAAAAGTCAACTAAGTACTGCCAGTGACACTCAATATAGTAGCAAGCAACAGCAAAGTATAATATAAGTTAATATCTTTTAAATTTATTTTTTTTAACCAACACTCAATGCATTTTAGCAGTAAGAAGCTACAATACAGATTGAGCTGAAGCTTGACTACGAAATAAAATCACAAATCAAATCGCAATATCTGTTAAAAAAATAAATAAAGATAAAAATAGCCCCTCGTTATTCGCGGAGTTACGCTCTTCAAAAAACCCGCAATAGATGAAATCCGCGTAGTCAGTTTTATTGTTCTACAATTATTCTAGATGTTTTAAGGCTGGAAAACCCCTCACTACACTTTATACACTTTTCTCAGACAGACATTAACATTTTCATGCTTTTCCCTCTTATCTAAACCTTCGTGGATCTCAAAATCTCAGCTCAATTTAATTAAGTAGTTTGAACAAGCAACAAATATATTCTTTTGAGTGTGCACTGATATAGCTCTGTGCTTCATTTACCTCCACATCGTGATATTTAATTTGCCATCTGTTTTTACTTCCCACTTTAGATGCCATGGGTCTGTCTGATGTGGCCCATGTGGAGAGCATCCAGGAGAAGTCCCAGTGTGCTCTTGAGGAGTATGTGCGGAACCAGTATCCCAATCAACCCAACCGATTTGGCCGCCTGTTGTTACGGCTTCCCTCCCTGCGCATCGTTTCCTCTCCCGTTATCGAACAGCTGTTCTTTGTGCGGCTGGTAGGCAAAACGCCCATCGAGACCCTGTTACGTGACATGCTGCTTTCCGGCTCCAGCTACAACTGGCCTTACATGCCTGTCCAGAGAGACCGGCCCATCTCGATCCATTACAATGAGAACGGGCCTTGATCCCACCCACAAAATCCATATCACACCTCTGCCGCCTGCCATGGGGTCATGGCCAATACTGAGAATCTGTAAACAAGTCATGCCCCTTTCTGCCACATCATCACCCACTCACTTATCTGAAGCACCAGCCGTTTGTTCTGTCAGTGGGAATGGACAACAGCGTTCATGTAGAAGCCGAACTGTTTCCTGCAGAGGCTTTCTAAGAACGAGGACTGTTTGGCCCAAAGTGCAACGTCCAGTATTGACTCAACCAGAAGCCATTAAAGCTGATGCCAAAATGCTATTAACTGTAGACGGACCTCGAAAACTCCACCACTTGTATTAACGACAGAGTCGACATTCTGTCTGTATTTGTGTGGTGAAGCAAAATCTCCCAGCACCTAAATTTGGGGTGGACGAGGTTTGATTTACGTCCCCCTCAAACAGGCACCACTCTTGCAGGACTCGTTGGAGAGAAAGCCATTGCCAAAGCAAGCCAGGCAACTGAACTCTCGGGAGCATTTTGTGGAACTGACGACTGAGGTGACATTTTATTTGTCTCGTTGATTACTTTGCATTTAGGTCTCTGATGAAGTGGGAAGACTTGAAAGAGGCACTTGAAACCAGCCAGATAACCCTCACTTTCCGTGCTTTTCTCAGCTGCATCCAAATATCCAGCACGTCTAGACAGAATGTTGCCATGCCAAGCACAACACGCGTCTTGTAAAACACAGGTGATTATACCCTGTAGAATCAACAAAAACACTGGGGTAAAAAATAAAAAGTGTATTCTGGGACATTGGGGAATGTCGGGAAAGGACCGATGTGTCCAAGCCAGCCAAGTCTATGTATAACCAAGGGATAACAATCTCCTTTGACTGTCAGATGTGCTAATTTGGCCCAGGATACCCTAATTCACTAAAAACTCAAGACCTCAAATATGCCAATAGTCTGCCTTTGATGACCAGGTATATTGTGTAGCATACTGTAGGTTGCGTCAAGTATTTTTGTTACTTTCTTGCTCGTTTGACTATGTTTAAACCCCGTTGTCACATTTTTTTAACATGGCACTACAGCTTTTAAGGCAGCATTTGGATATAAAAGCCATTGGGACCTTTGAAAGCAGGACCTGTTGTATTAGTTCACAGAATATTTCTATCAAAGTATGTTTTTCTGTATTTTAGGTTTGGAGAAATGAATTACTGAAATAAAATCTGTCATTCACAGAATTTCTGTTTTTGTTTAACTTTTACACCTCGTTTCCCCCTATTATTATTGGCCCACTCCTTCAGAGGTTCTTCAACAGGTGTTCTAAACCTTTGTTGCACATAAAAAGGCATATACAGTATATGTGACCGATTTAGATGACGTTTATTTATAAACTTATTTCGAGAGGACCACGTGTTTATGATTGCTTGCAAGTGGTCCCGCATTATCTATTATCTCCCCCCGCCCAAAAACATGCAACTTAAGTTAATTGACTAATCCAAATCGGCACCATAGACATGCTCCTAGTAAGTAGTTATCTCTTAAGAGCAATCACTATCTGTTCATTAGCTACTACAGCAGGGGAGTTCTCCAGATCTACCTGTGCTCAAACTCCCCTCTCGCCTTGCAAACGGGAGGGAGCCCCAGGCTTGAGGATCTTATGAGCTAAGGGCTCTCTCCCAGGACAACATGCCAAACAAGCTTTATGATCAATCATCAGCTACTGTAAGTCTGAACTCTTGAAAGAGGTTTTCCTCAGTTATATGACTTCAATAAAAAAATATATATAAATATTTATAACAGTTGATAAGCACAAGATCAAGCGCAATATGTTTCCCTCTTCTTGCTGACTGTTAAATTCCACTTAACCAAGATGTTTGGTTGTATTTGGATTACACTAAGCATTGTTCTTTGCAGCTCAAATAAATCTCAAAGTACATTCAGGTTTTATCCCGATGTATGAAGGCACTTTGGTCATTCAACTGGATTTTTCTAAAATGCCTTAATTTAACATGATTTTTAAATGACAGTGCTGGCCATTACAGAGAAAGCTTACTGAATGATTATTTTGTCAGCTGTATGCAACTAAGTGCTCATAAAAATATGGGCTGTCTGCATTCTGGATGGGATTGTAAAAATCATGAACCTAAGTAACTAGGAAAATTTTAAGTTATATTATGGTAATTAAGGTAATGTAAGTAATTTAGCTTTTAATTCAGAGTAGGGTCTAACTCAACAAAATAGAAACTACCTGTGAACAGTTTGGATTCATGCACATAACTATGGAAACTAGGGGTGATGAAGGTGCTGCAGCACCCCTTGTCGACAGCTAGGAAATTCAAAAGTCTTAAAGGTGTTAAAAGGCACCCTTTTCAAGATTTAATATAAGTCTTTTCCGTATCCAGAATGTGTCTGTAAAGTTTCAGCTCAAAACACCCATCAGAATATTTATTATACCTTTCAGAACATTGGAATTTTCTGCTTCGAACACAATGTAGCTGCCTGTCAGAGAGTACCTCAATCTCCGACTCGGCTGCATCAGATAAACAGCACAGTGACAGACATGAAGGAAGCAGATCTCACGTAACATTTGTGAGAAATACTACAGTAAGAACGTTCCCAATGATTATTTGATGTATTTGTTGTGGAGTTAATGAGTCGATGAGAACGATGAGTCACACAATGTTAATACAAAGTTCACGTGCAAAACGGAAGATGGGTCTGAAATACGGGAGACTCCCGGGAAAATGTTTGTCGCATGTATGACACACACACACACAGTTTTTGCATGGCAAATGTGACAGCATACACGTTAATATCCACTGCTGTATGGCTTTCCATTATGTTAATGTAAAAAATAAAACTGATATAACGTCCACAAACCCGGATTGACGGGTGTTATTTTATAATTGTACTGACATGCGGCTGTGGTGATGAAGTAACAACGGTAAAATCTCTGTAATTAATTACAAACATGCACTGTTTTAAAAATGCTTTAAACTTGTAAAACTCATTCTTGATCATATTTGATGATGATTGATGATCACAGAGCGCTGAACAGATCTTTATATCCCAGTTGCTTTGTGCGCGTCCTGTCTTGTTGATATGATTGTACACGTTACTACGGAGACATGTTAATACGAAGAGGTCAATAAATTCGGTGGGCGGGGAAACCACACTTTTACGACGTTGCGGTGGGCCTCAAAATGGGAGGGATTTGGATCCTATTTTCCGTCAGGAAATTTAAAAAAAAAAGACTTATTGTCTTTCTATCACTCCAATATGACAGTGGACACACTATACCTTTAAGGCTGATTTATACTTCTGTGTCGAGTGATTGCCAAGACCCATGGTGCCTGCCTTGCGCATAGTTGTGCATTTATATTTCTGTGCGCTGTTTGTGTTGCTCTGCAATAACACTTCTGAAAGATTAGCTGGCAATAGGTTTTTATGTTTCTCTGTGGTGAGTTTCTTCATGGGTGTTTTGTTTTTTCTGAATGCTACCTTAATGTACAAGTTGCTAAATCTCGCTCAAACAGAGGCAGGAACCAGCGGACGTGCAACAACTTTAATCATAAGGTAAACATAAAACAAAAGTTTCCATCTGGAGCTCCTTCATGGGACTCATGGCTCACGGCTCTCAGCACTGCCCATACTCGTCACAGCCACCTAGCCGACCAATAGCAGAGCTTGCGTTATGCGTCGTTACGACGTGTAGTTACATTTTTTGAGAGGTGTACGTCAGCATCATGGTAAGGGCTATGCGACCGCATTAAGACTGTGCCGGACCATACACGTGCGCTTGACACAGAAGTAAAAAACAGCTTTTAGTATCAGTATGTTAGACTTGAAAACATCTATAAACAACGTGCTCCAAAACAGTGACAATTTGCATTTAGAAGATACAAACACTATTGCTATATGTGATTGAGCTCAACCAAACAAATTCAAAGGGGAGGAGCTACTGTATCTTCTGCCCTGTCTTCATGTTTCAGTGCAAATTACATCACACAGCAAACAAAAGTGCACATTTCAAAGCACTTCACGGGAAATTAAAGATGACATGTTATAAATGTTCCAGCTTTATTCCTAAAATCAAAGTTTTCAAATATAGTTTGTGATTTAAGTGAAACAAATGTATGTAAAAGTTAATCTGGTGTGAGGGACTATGCTAAAATTTGAATATGCAAATGAGAAAGCCCCGCCCTCTCACTACCCTCCCTGGTAGTCACGATACTGGAATTCGGTACCAATCGGTACTGAAAGTTTAAAAACATCTATTTCCCATTAACATTTGAGCACGTTCTTAAACACAGCTGATTTGCTATTGTGTTCATGTGCTCAACAGAAATGACTGTGATTGGCTGTGAAGGTCATCAGTTCACCGAACTCACCGCTGTGTAACCACAGATACAGGGACACTGGAGCGTTTCAAGTCAAGTGGATCAGCTGGTGTGTCTATAAGCTGACATACGAGCGATCCGCTGATGCATCTCAGCTTTAAAACGCTCCAGTGTCCCTGTATCTGTGGTTACACTCAGTAAACAGCGGTGAGTTCGGTTAATTGATGACATTCACGGCCAATCACAGTAATTCCTATTGAGCACGTGAACACGTCAAATCAGCGCTGTTTAGCTGTTAGCGAGAAATGGACGTTTTTGGACGTAATGTTAGCTTCATTTACCTATCATCTTTGTCTTTGGAATGCGTTATACCAATCGATACTGAAATTTTAAAAACATCTATTTCCCGTTAACATTTGAGCACGTTCTTAAACACAGCTGATTTGCTATTGTGTTCATGTGCTCAACAGAAATGACTGTGATTGGCTGTGAAGGTCATCAGTTCACCGAACTCACCGCTGTGTGACCACAGATACAGGGACACTGGAGCGTTTCAAGTCGATCAGCTGGTTTGTCTATAAGCTGACGTATGAGCGATACACTGATGCATCTCAGCTTTAAAACGCTCCAGTGTCCCTGTATCTGTGGTTACACTCAGTAAACAGCGGTGAGTTCGGTTAACTGATGACCTTCATGGCCAATTATAGTCATTTCAGTTGAGCACGTGAACACAACGTCAAATCAGCGCTGTTTAGCTGTTAGCGAGAAATGGACGTTTTTAAAACTTCACTATCGATTGGTACCGAACTCCATTATAGTGCAACCCTACATAACACTGCACTGTTTTAAAACAACCAAATACAGTTGAAGTCAGAATTATTAGCCTCCCTGTTTATTTTTTCCCCAATTTCTGTTTAACGGAGAGAAGATTTCTTCAACACATTTCTAAACATAATAGTTTTAATTAATTTCTAATAACTGATTTATTTTATCTTTGCCATGATGACAGTAAATAATATTTGACTAGATATTTCTCAAGACACTTCTATACAGCTTAAAGTGACATTTAAAGGCTTAACTAGGTTAATTATGTTAACTAGGCAGGTTAGGGTAATTAGACAAGTTATTGTATAATGATGGTTTGTTCTGTAGACAGTCGAAAAAATATATAGCTTAAAGGGGCTAATAATTTTGACCTTAAAATGGGTTATAAAAAATTAATAACTGCTTTTATTCTAGCCAAAATAACCAAATAAGACTTTCTCCAGAAGAAAAAATATTATCAGAAATACTGTGAAAATTTCCTCGCTCTGTTAAACATAATTTGGGAAATATTTAAAAAAAGAAGAAAATAATAATATAAATAACTAATAATTCTGACTTCAACTGTACGTTAAGCTAATGTTAGCTTCATTTACCTATCATCTTTGTCTGCTATTTTCTTTTCTCAGCTTTAATGACACAAACAGCGAGTTCAATGATAAAATTAGTTCCTATAACTACAGAGTAAATACAAAAAGTGTGGTTTAGGCACACTGAACACTATCTGTTGTAAAATATTGTCCGTACACTCACTAATGCATAATTTTTGGAGCTCTGTTGGCAGGGTCATTATAAGTCATCCATATGGCCTTGCGCTCTCCAGAATTCTTCACGCAATAGAGCGGCTAGTATGAAAATCACTTATACCTTCATTTCAGAACTGTCACTCCAGTCCTAACAGTGACCTCTTCACCTCAACATCACCCAATATCACCTCACTCTGAATATAAAGCATATCAGCAGCCCTGTGTGCCCTGTGGGTGAGTTAAATGTCAATGCAGATGCATATTGGTTTTTATAATCTCACGCATATTTGAAAAAACCATACGGGCGCTTGCTTATTGTGTTACATCTTTGAAGTGATAAAACTCAGCTTCATTGTTTACACTATACGCTTTGCCTGTGGTTTTAGTGACAAATCTGTTGTCATGCCCCATAAATCATTCAGACGTGTGACAGTGATTGCTCCGAACTCTACTACAGCCAACAAATGGGGTGTTGTTGAGCAGCGTTTGAGTCACACACGTTTAACCTCTAACCAATCTCAATTTAACAAGAGGCCCGGATGAAGTATAGCGATGGAGGAATCAGAAGTGGCCCGCAGCTAGAGCGATTCAACTTGAACACTGGCCACAAGGGCAAGCGCTTTGACTCTGGGTGGGTTTGGGGCAGCCAGATCAATAGTTGAGACGTCAAATTGAATTGAGGTCAGTCTTTGTGCATACGAGGTCTCTCGGTTTTGGCTCACTGTCAGGACGCCAGCTGCTGAAGCGTAGCTCCTGCCCCGCGGCTGCTTCCGGAAGCACACAAAAGACTGGAGCGGCTTTTTTTTGGGACCACTGCTTGTTAGAAGCAATTATAATTGCTGTATTGCTTTATTATTTTTGTTGTTGTTGATACTATTTTGAAATTGCTGGAAATTTCAAGTAAGTTTTACTTTGTTTTGTTATAAATGGTTTTGTTAGCTTTAGTTTAGTTTTTAATTTGTCAACACATTTCTATTCAATCTATTTACAATCTATTATTAGTCATTTAGCAAACACTTTCAAAGAGGCAATCAGCGATTCAGCAAGAGGCGATTCACACAAGAAGCGCTAATTATATAAGGGAACTGTTTGTGTTTAGAGAATTAAGTGTTTTTTTTTTTTATTTATCTCTCTTTTTAGAGAGAAGAGTGTTTCTACAGGAGTTTTGCCCACTCACCTATGAAGCTCACTTCATAAATTTAGGTTTTATTTACAATTACATTCCATCATTTAGCAAATGCTTTCAGCAAGGCATTCAGCGATTCAACAAGAGCCAATAATTAAAAGGAACTATCTGTGCTTAGAAAACTAAGTGTAGAGAGAAGAGTGTTTCTACAGGTGGTTTGCACACTCACCTATGAAGCTCACTTCATAAAGATAGGTTTTAATTACAATTACATTCCATCATTTAGCTAATGCTTTTAGCAAGGCATTCAGCGATTCAACAAGAGCCAATAATTAAAAGAAATCTGTGCTCAGTGTAGAGAGAAGAGTGTTTCTACAGGTGGTTTGTCAAACCCACTCACCTATATGAAGCTCGCTTCATAATTGTTTACACATTTGCTTTAGTTTAGTTTTTATTTTGGCAAAACATTTCAATTTATGCTTTATATAAAATTACATTTAGTCATTTAGCAGACGCTTTCAGCGATTCAACAAGTAGAGACGATACAAACAAGTACCATCAATTATTAAAAGGAACTGTTTGTCCTCAGAGAAATATCATTCATTTTCCTTCGGCTTAGTTCCTTTATTCATTAGGGGTTGCCACGACTGAAGGAACCAACTTATCCAGCATATGTTTTACACAGCGGATGCCCTTCCAGCTGCAACCCATTACTGGGAAACATACACACTCATTCACACACATACACTATGGACAATTTAGTTTATTCAATTCACCTATAGCGCATGTCTTTGGACTGTAGGTGAAATCGGAGCACCCGGAGGAAACCCACGCCAACACGTGGAGAACATGCAAACTCCACCCAGCCGGGGCTCAAACCAGCCACTTTCTTACTGTGAGGCGACAGTTTTACCCACTGTGCCAACGTGCTGCCCCCAGAAAATTATGTGTCTTTTAATTTTAATTGTTTTTTTATAGAGAGAGAGATGAGCGTTTCTACAGGTGGTTTGTTAAGCCCACGCACCAGTATAAGGCTCACTTCATAATTGTTTACACGTTTGCTTTAGTTTAGTTTTTATTTTGTCAACGCATTTCTATTTAGTTTCTATTTTCATTTAGTCATTTAGCAGAAGCTTTAAGCGAAGCATTTTACGATTCAACAAGAAGAGGCAATACACACAAGAAGTTCTAATTATAAAAAGGAACTATCTGTGCTCAGAGAATTGAGTGTTATTATGTATTTATTTATTTATTTATTATTATTATTCTTTAGAGAGAACAGGGTTCCTACAGGTGGTTTGTCAAGCCCACTCACCTCTATGAGGCTCACTTCGTAAATGCACAATTTATTTTATTTTATTTATAACACATTTGCTTTAGTTTTTATTTTGCCAACACATTTCTCTTTAGGTTTTATTTACAATTACATTTAGTCATTTAGCAGACACTTTCAGCGAGGCATTCAGCGATTCAACAAGAAGAGGCAATACACACAAGTACCACCAATTATTAAAAGGAACTGTTTGTGCTCAGAGAATTAAGTGTTTTTATTTTGTTTATTTATTTTTTTAGAGAGAAGAGCGTTTCCACAGGTGGTTTGTCAAGCCCACTCACCTGTGTGTAGCTCACTTCATAAATGCACAATTTTTTTATTTGATTTTGACATATTTTGTTTCAGTTTTAGTAATTCTAGATTTAACAGAGTAAACTGAAAATGTCCAGTGTCAATAAAAGTTTAGTATTTGCACAGCTTACATGAACCCAAACCACACAAATGCAACTTACTGTAAACAAATAAAAGTAAAATTGATAAAGATCTTAAAAACATCTTCATATTAAAGATCATATATGTGGTTAAACATGTCTAGTTTACATTTTTTGCAAATTAATAAAATTTTCAATCATGTTTTATGTTTATATACAGTAATCATGCTCTTGACTGATGTGTTGATAAAGAGCAAAGACAAACATCTTCATATTAAAGATTGTATTTGTGGTTAAACATGTCTAGTTTACATTTTTGGTAGATTTTGAACGTTTAACGTTTATATACAGTAATCAAGCTCTTGACTGATGTGTTTGTCTGTAAAAGCGCATTTACAGGTGTTTCTCTAAACAGCCTCAAGTCAGATTTTCCACCCCAGAATGAGTGCTTATTAATTCTGAAAATTATTAGTATTTTTTCTAATTCTTTAATTTTAGCGAGTTTTTCTGTGACTGTTGATAGTTTCAGTTACAAATTTTTTCAGATCTTTTATTTTATTTCAGGTAACGAAATGATTTTGACCAATCATTTTAGTCTTTTTGTTTACATAAATAACCTTGTTTATAAACGATAATCAAGGTCTTGACTGATGTGTTTGTCTGTAAAAGCACATCTACAGGTGTCTCTCTAAACAGCCGCAAGTCAGATTTTCCACCCCAGAATGAGTGCTTATTAATTCTGAAAATGATTATTATTATTTCATTTCAGTTCGTGTTTCAGTGACTCTTGCTAGATTCAGCTAGTTTTAGTTTTTCATTAATTGTGAATTTTTTTTATTTCCGTTAACAATTTTTTTTTGACCAATAGATTTAGTCTTAGTTTTCGTTAACTAAATTAACTGGTAACACTTTATAAAAACTACGCACTACGAATCATCTATTAAGCATTAGCAAATAGTGAATTCATTATCTGTCAAGCATTAACTCTACATTAATAGATGTTAATAAGCAGTTTATAACTGCAGATACAAATGCTCTATACTTAGCACATGCAGTATATAATGTGCTTGATTGTATTTTGTTACTTTGTTAATTATTATTTTTCATTACTAAATTAAGTATTGCATCATTTACAAACCAGTTATTTGAGAGAAGCTGGTGGTTTTTAAAGATTATTCAGGATGCGCAAGTAAATGATTATTAAACTATTCAAATGAACATCTAATTATTCAGGCATTTATTAATAGTTATCTGTATGTTAATAAATGCTTTATTGACTTCATCCAGTTTTGTGACCTAAAGTGAGGACTAATCATGCTTTATAAATCTCTTATAATTGACAATTAAAGGCTCAGTTAAATTCTAAACAGAAAACTTTATTAATTTCTATTTATTTGAAGATACACAAATAAAACGATCAAATAATAAATAAATATTTGGAGTCTTAACTAACATAAAATTACTGTACAGTTTAAACATCGCTAAAGAACTGTTGTGTTATAATACATTGTTAAATTTATATATTATTATAACATTGTTGCTTTATTTAATTTTATGTTGTATTTTGACACTCCTGTTATTCAGCAATGTTTAAACTTTACAGTAATTCTCTCCAAACTGGATTATTGCAACTCTCTACTAGCCGGGCTTCCAGCTAATTCTATCAAACCTGCTTCAGAACGCAGCAGCACGAGTGGTCTTTGATGAACCCAAAAGAGCACATGTCACTCCGCTACTCACCCGTTTGCACTGGCTGCCAGTTGCTGCTTGCATCAAATTCAAAGCTCTGATGTTTGCTTACAAAGCGACCTCTGGCTTTGCTCCTCCTTATCTGCTCTCACTTCTGCAGATTTATGTGCCCTCCAGAAACTTGCGTTCTGTGAATGAATGTCGCCTCGTGGTTCCATCCCTAAGAGGGAAGAAATCACTTTCCCGAACTCTCACATTCAATCTGCCCAGTTGGTGGAATGAACTCCCTAACTACATCAGAACAGCCGAGTCACTTGCTGTCTTCAAGAAACGACTAAAAACTCAACTATTTAGTCTCCACTTTCCTTCCTAATCTGTAACTGCCTCTCTGGCTATACCACTAACTGTACTCTCTCTCTCTCTCTCTCTCTCTCCTCTCTCTCTCTCTCTCTCTCTCTCTCTCTCAAAAAAAAAAAAAAAAACATTACTAATGCTTTGCTTCTTAGACTTTACACACCTGAAACTTGCCTATAGCACTTATTCACTGCTGCTCTTATAGATGTGTAAGTTGCTTCCTTGTCCTCATTTGTAAGTCGCTTTGGATAAACGCGTCTGCTAAATGACTAAATGTAAATGTAAATGTAATTTTACTTTTTAGATAAGATTGCAAAGATGCATTGTTCATTTGATACCAAGCCTTCAGTTGTCATTTGTAAGAGATTTCTAAAGCATAAATAGTCCTCACTTTAGATTAGGTCACAAAACTGAATGAAGTTGATATAATAACACATTGATTAACAGAAACAATTAGTACATGCCTGAATAATAATAGATAAATGTTGATTTGAATAGTATATTAATCATTTACTCATTCTGAATGATCTTAACCCCCCCCCCCCCAACTCTTAAAAAAACAAATGATTAGTAAATAATGCAATACTTAAATTAGTCATAAAAAAATGTATTAGTTACAAAGTATGAAAGTATAATCATTAAGCACATTTTAAATGTGTTAAGAATAGAGCTTTTGTATCTGCAGTTATGAACTGCTTACTAACATCTATTAATGTAGAGTTAATGCCTAACAGATAATGAACTAAATATTTACTAATGCTCAATAGATGATTCATAGTGTGTAGTTATTTTAAAGTGTTACCAATTAACCTTGCTTAAGAGCATTGAAATTAAAAAGCCCATTTATTTTTTTATTACTTGAAAATAAAACCCATTTCATTTTCCAAAGCATCCTTGCTGGAATCAAAACCCCGGCCAATCACAATCCCATTAAAACGAATGAGTGTGGCTAAAATAAATTCCTCCAGCACCACCAAAACTTCTAGCCATCCTAACAAAGTCGCCTATCCTTCCTGTAACTGTTATAAAAATGTATAAAGGGGTTGACGAGAATATGTGGCAGTGGCATCAATATTGATGTGGGAGAAAGTCCCTGCAAAAACCCAGTTAAGCCACGGGGCATCAATATTGATGGTGCCCCGGGGCAACTCTCAGATAGTGATCACACTAAAGTGTGAGCATTTTATCATTACCCACCCGAAAGAAATGGAATGATTTGTAAACCTTCACCCCAAATTTGACATTTTAGATTCTGAAATGAGGATTTAAGTCCATTTCTCTAATTTGTATAATGATTCAGAACTTTGACTATACGTTTACTACGGTGGCCGAGAAAGCTTAACACGCTGCAATTTAAGAAAGCACATGCAATTACAAAAAATACCAGGAAATAATGAAACAATCTTCATCTATTTGACAGCACACGTGTTGCAAATTTGTCACAACACAAACAACTGAAGAAACGCACTGCGTATTCGTCACAACACAAACAACTGAAGAAACGCACTGCGTATTCGTCACAACACAAACAAGTGAAGAAACGCACTGCAAATTCGTCACAACACAAACATTTAAAGAAATGCACTGCAAATTCGTCACAACACAAACAACTGAAGAAACGCGCAGCAAATTTGTCACAACACAAACAACTGAAGAAATGCACTGCAAATTCGTCACAACACAAACAAGTGAAGAAACGCACTGCAAATTCGTCACAACACAAACAACTAAAGAAATGCACTACAAATTCGTCACAACACAAACAAGTGAAGAAACGCGCTGCAAATTCATCACAACACAAACAAGTGAAGAAATGCACTGCAAATTCGTCACAACACAAACAACTGAAGAAACGCGCAGCAAATTCGTCACAACACAAACAAGTGAAGAAATGCACTGCAAATTTGTCACAACACAAACAACTGAAGAAATGCACTACTAATTCGTCACAACACAAACAAGTGAACAAATGCGCGGCAAATTCGTCACAACACAAACAAGTGAAGAAATGCACTGCAAATTCGTCACAACACAAACAAGTGAAGAAATGCGCAGCAAATTCGTCACAACACAAACATTTAAAGAAATGCACTGCAAATTCATCACAACACAAACAAGTGAAGAAACGCACTGCAAATTCGTCACAACACAAACAACTAAAGAAATGCACTACAAATTCGTCACAACACAAACAAGTGAAGAAACGCACTGCAAATTCGTCACAACACAAACAACTGAAGAAACGCGCAGCATATTCATCACAACACAAACAAGTGAAAAAACGCACTGCAAATTCATCACAACACAAACAAGTGAAAAAACGCACAGCAAATTCGTCACAACACAAACAAGTGAAAAAACGCACTGCAAATTCGTCACAACACAAACAAGTGAAGAAACGCGCAGCAAATTCATCACAACACAAACAACTGAAGAAACGCGCAGCAAATTCATCACAACACAAACAAGTGAAAAAACGCACTGCAAATTCGTCACAACACAAACAACTGAAGAAATGCACTACAAATTCGTCACAACACAAACAACTGAAGAAACGCGCAGCAAATTCATCACAACACAAACAAGTGAAAAAACGCACTGCAAATTCGTCACAACACAAACAAGTGAAAAAACGCACTGCAAATTCGTCACAACACAAACAACTGAAGAAATGCGCAGCAAATTCGTCACAACACAAACAAGTGAACAAATGCGCGGCAAATTCGTCACAACACAAACAAGTGAAGAAATGCACTGCAAATTCGTCACAACACAAACAAGTGAAGAAATGCGCAGCAAATTCGTCACAACACAAACATTTAAAGAAATGCACTGCAAATTCATCACAACACAAACAAGTGAAGAAACGCACTGCAAATTCGTCACAACACAAACAAGTGAAGAAACGCACTGCAAATTCGTCACAACACAAACAAGTGAAGAAACGCACTGCAAATTCGTCACAACACAAACAACTAAAGAAATGCACTACAAATTCGTCACAACACAAACAAGTGAAGAAACGCACTGCAAATTCGTCACAACACAAACAACTGAAGAAACGCGCAGCATATTCATCACAACACAAACAAGTGAAAAAACGCACTGCAAATTCATCACAACACAAACAAGTGAAAAAACGCACAGCAAATTCGTCACAACACAAACAAGTGAAAAAACGCACTGCAAATTCGTCACAACACAAACAAGTGAAGAAACGCGCAGCAAATTCATCACAACACAAACAACTGAAGAAACGCGCAGCAAATTCATCACAACACAAACAAGTGAAAAAACGCACTGCAAATTCGTCACAACACAAACAACTGAAGAAATGCACTACAAATTCGTCACAACACAAACAACTGAAGAAACGCGCAGCAAATTCATCACAACACAAACAAGTGAAAAAACGCACTGCAAATTCGTCACAACACAAACAAGTGAAAAAACGCACTGCAAATTCGTCACAACACAAACAACTGAAGAAATGCGCAGCAAATTCGTCACAACACAAACAAGTGAAGAAATGCGCAGCAAATTCATCACAACACAAACAACTGAAGAAACGCGCTGCAAATTCATCACAACACAAACATGTGAAGAAACACACTGCAAATTCGTCACAACACAAACAAGTGAAAAAACGCACTGCAAATTCGTCACAACACAAACAAGTGAAAAAACGCACTGCAAATTCATCACAACACAAACAAGTGAAAAAACGCACAGCAAATTCGTCACAACACAAACAAGTGAAAAAACGCACTGCAAATTCGTCACAACACAAACAAGTGAAGAAATGCGCAGCAAATTCATCACAACACAAACAACTGAAGAAACGCGCAGCAAATTCATCACAACACAAACAAGTGAAAAAACGCACTGCAAATTCGTCACAACACAAACAACTGAAGAAACGCGCAGCAAATTCATCACAACACAAACAAGTGAAAAAACGCACTGCAAATTCGTCACAACACAAACAAGTGAAAAAACGCACTGCAAATTCGTCACAACACAAACAAGTGAAAAAACGCACTGCAAATTCGTCACAACACAAACAACTGAAGAAATGCGCAGCAAATTCGTCACAACACAAACAAGTGAAGAAATGCGCAGCAAATTCATCACAACACAAACAACTGAAGAAACGCGCTGCAAATTCATCACAACACAAACATGTGAAGAAACACACTGCAAATTCGTCACAACACAAACAAGTGAAAAAACGCACTGCAAATTCGTCACAACACAAACAAGTGAAGAAACGCACTGCAAATTCGTCACAACACAAACAAGTGAAGAAACGCACTGCAAATTCGTCACAACACAAACAAGTGAAAAAACGCACTGCAAATTCGTCACAACACAAACAAGTGAAGAAACGCACTGCAAATTGGAAACGGCGTTTCTTCAGTTGTTTGTGTTGTGACCAATTTGCAACACGTGCGCTGTCAAATGGATGAAGAATTTTTCATTATTTGCTGGTGCTTTTTGTAGTTGCATGTGCTTTCTTAAATTGCAGCGCGTTAAGCTTTCTCACCCATCGTAGTTTATATGTGCAACAACTAACAATAATGTGATTATTTACAATCATTTCCAAATAATCAGAGTATAATGTTTACATGAAACCTTCATTATTCTGATTATTTACTAAGAAGTGCTGCTATTTTTGATTTCCTTTTACATTATTTAGATAAACGTCACTTTTTAATCTATTTACATCACATTACACTGGTCCATATTGCCATTATGAAGGTGCATGTAAACACTGATACATTCTTTAATATTTTACTGAGGAAAAAAGGCCTTGGCTAGCCTAATTGAGCAGCCATTTTTTTTAATTTAGGGTCAGATATCACTATGAAGGGTGGCACGGTGGCTCAGTGATTAGCACTGTCACCTCTCAGCAAGAAGGTTGCTGGTTTGAGTCATAAAAATTGGCTGGACGGGTATCCGCAGTGTAAAACATATGCTGGAACAGTTGGCGGTTCATTCCGCTGTGGTGACCCCAGACAAATAAGGGACTAAGGTGAAGGAAAAGGAATGAATGAAATCACTATGAATTGTTCCCCCATATTGTGTTCAAATGCAATACTTAATACACATACTGTTTATAACAGTGGTTTGACTTTATACAGTGAGCAGTGATTACTGTTCTTCACAAAGCTACAGTATGGCTTTATTTACAGTGCTTTCCTCGTCTTGTTATGGAGTATTAACTGGTTTCATTGTTTCGAAAAAGAGCATCACGGGAAATTTGCTGAAATGTTTGTTTCTTTGTTCCACAGAATAAACTCATGAAAGTGAGCAAATTACTTCTTGCTTTTCCCCTTCAAGCTTGATATATTCTTGAATATAGAGTGCTTGGCATAAATGAGTACACCTCATTTTGAAAATCAATATTTTTATCCATTTCTCAATATACTTGGGAGCATTTGAACAAAACAGATCTATTAAATAGATATATTTTTTACAATGATACTTTAGTCACTGAACATTTTTAGAAATAGTAAGACAATACATTTAAATTCATGTAAAATTACAAACTACATAATCTCAACAAAACTATATATATTTTCTTTGTTGAGATTATGTAGTTTGTACAATATTTCCCCAATTTCTGTTTAAAGGAGAGAAGATTTTTTAACACATTTGTAAACATAATAGTTTTACAAACTCATTTCTAATAACTGATTTCTTTTATCTTTGCCCTGATGACAGTAAATAATATTTGACTAGACATTTTTAGACACTTCTATACAGCTTAAAGTGACATTTAAAGTCTTAACTAGGTTAATTAGGTTAACTAGGCAGGTTAGGGTAATTAGGAAAGTTATTGTATAATGATGGTTTGTTTTGTAGACTATCGAAAAAAAAATGAGCTTAAAGACGTCAATAACTTTGACCCTAAAATTGTTCATAAAAATTAATAACTGCTTTTATTCTAGCCAAAATAAAACAAATAAGACTTTCTCCAGAAGAAAAAATATTATATTTTTATTATCAGACATACTGTGAAAATTTCCTTGCTCTGTTAAACATCATTTGGGAAATATTTAAAAAAAGAAAAAAAAAATTCAAAGGGGGACTAATAATTCTGACTTCGACTATATATATATATATATATGGGTACATGCGGTACAGGTGAACTGCATAAACTAAATTGACCTGTAGTGTGTGTGTGAATGTGAGAGTGTACAGGTGTTTCCCAGTACTGGCTTGCGGCTGAAAGGGCATGCGCTGCACAAAAACATATGCTGGAATTGTTGGTAGTTCATTTCGCTGTGGCGACCCCAGATAAATAAGGGACTACGCCAAAAGAAAATTAATGAATGTATGAATTTTGCCAGTCCATGAAAATCACTACACAAATCACTCTAATATTGATTTGCTGATAACATTGACAACGCACGCACGCACGCACGCACGCACACACAAACACAAACACAGACACAAACACCAAGGCAAAACTATTAGCCCTCCTGTGAAATTATTTTCCCAAATGCTGTTTAAGGAAGATTTAACACATTTTTAAACATGATAGTTTCAATAACTAACTTTAATTAGCATATTTATATATAAACTCATTTATTATATATAATTTCCTAAGAGAGCTAATAATACAGACCTTAAAATTATGTTTAAAAATGTAAAAAACGCTTTTTTTTTTCTCCAGAAGAAAAAGTATAACAGGAAATACTGTCAAAATTTCCTTGTTCTGTTAAACATCATTCGAGAAATATTTGAACACGAACATAAATGTTCACAAGATGCTTAATAATTTTGTATGTACAGTATTGTATTAAATAATAGCAGTACAACGTGACTAACCAAAATAATTTATAGTAATAAAAATTATAGCAATCGTTTTTTACTGATACATGGCAAACAAATTACCAGTAGGTGCAGTAGATTCTCAGAAAACAAACAAGACCCAGCACTCATGATATGCAAGCTCTTAATGTTGTGCAATTGGGCAATTAGTTGAAATTTTGTGAAAAAACAGGTGTGAATGAGGTGGCCCCTATTTAAGGATGAAGGCCTGAAGCAAATGGGTCATTCAAGACGTTGTTCAGAAGAACAGCATACTTTGATTAAAAAGAGGGGAGAGGGGAAAGAGTGGGGAAAACCTATTAAGATCTATCAAAATGGATTGTAGAATAACCAGAATGGCAAAGGCTAAGCCAATGATGAGCTCCAGGATGATCAAAAACAGACTGGAGTCACCTGTAAGTATTGTGACAGTTAGAAGACGTCTGTGTGAAGCTAATCTATTTTCAAGAATCCTCTGCAAAGTCCCTCTGTTGAAAAAAGGCACGTGCAGATGAGGTTACAATTTGCCAAACACACCAACTGGCCTAAAGAGAAATGGAGGAACATTTTGTGGACTGATGAGAGTAAAACTGTTGTTTTTGGGTCCTAGGGCCACAGACAGTTTATGAAACGACCCCCGAAAATCATGGTGCAAGCATAATGATATGGGTGTGTTTCTCCTACTATGGTGTTGGGCCTATTTATTGCATACCAGGGATCATGGATCAGTTTGCATATGTCAAAATACATGAAGAGGTCATGTTGCCTTATGCTGAAGATGACATACCCTTAAAATGATTGTTTCAACAAGACAATGACCCCAAACACACTAGTAAATGAGCAAAGTCTTGGTTCCAAACCAACAAAATTAATGTTATGGAGTGGCCAGCCCAATCCCCGGACCTTAATCCAATCAAGAACATGTGGGGTGATATCAAAAATGCTGGATCTGAAGCAAAACCAAGAAATGTAATTGGATTGTGAAATGTTGTTAAAGAATCATGGAGTGGAATAACAGCTGAAAGGTGCCACAAGTTGGTTGACTCCATGCCACACAGATGTGAAGCAGTTATAAAAACTGTGGTCATACAAGTCAATATTAGTTTAGTGATTCACAAGATTGCTAAATCCAAGAAACAAAAACGTTTGTAAAAAATTGTTCTGAGATTGTAGTCAACGGCAGACCCTGCTATTTTTTTTTAAACACACCCCTTTTAACTAATTGCCCAATCGCACAGCCTTAAGAGCTTGCATATAATGAATGCTGGGTCTTGTTTGTTTTCTGAGAATCTACTGCACCTACTTGTAATTTGTTTGCCATGTATCAAATAAAAAATATACTGCAAACCTGGATTATTCTGGTTAGTCACGTTGTACTGCTATTATTTAGAACAATACTGTATAATAATAACTGTGTCTTTATATATACAGCATACACACACATTATATTTTATACTATAAAACATTTATTCACTTTAAAGAAAAATCTAATCAAATAATAATAAATGGAGATCTGAGAGAGCTCTAGTCTCTTCTAGAAAGGCCGTGTGTTTTTTGTTCTCCATTAGCTCAGTTGTTTATTTGGGTTCACTCTAAGGCTTTATGAGTCACATTCTGAACTGATGCCCAGTGACACACTTTGCATTAAGAGTTCACTGATCCTGGTCAATTCTATAAGAGTGGACAGAGCGATTAAAGCGTCCCGGATTCGCAGGGTTTTTCTTGGCTGCGTGTTTGCAGGCGTATTTCCCTGGGGGCTTTTCTTCTTCCCGTTTCATTATGATTTCCATACTCCACATTAATGATATCATGCTCTCGGTGTTGCCGACTCCTCTGCTGGAGCACAGATATGATTACAGTGATGCAGTTTCTGGGTCAGTAAGTTAAATATTTCAGATGGTTTATTTTTAGGCACGTCTGTTTCCACTTTGTGCTCGTTCTCCCCCCCACCATCGTTTTGGCTTCCCTCAGTTTCTCTCGACCCCCCTTCCTTTCTGGCTGTCTTGGCTTTAGGCACCATTTGACCTAGAAAGTCATCATCACATGGCCTTAAGGTCTGTCAATGTTACCCAGAATCTGGATGTGCCATTAGCACAAAGAGTGGCGTGGGGAGGTTTAGGAGCTTTTTCATCTTGGTTCAAATGTGCTGTGGTCCATTTGTGCATGAAAATGCTTAGGTTTATTTAAAAGCATTTCTTTTGCATTAAATGGTGTTTTTAATTAAATGGCATATCATTAGACAGGGATGTTACATTCAGAAGTCGAACTGAAAAATTCATGAAATTCATATTTTATTAGCATTTAATGTGTCCCCCTTTTAGCTGTAATGACAGCTGAGATGAGCAAAACCTGATGATCCACATGCACAAAGAGAATTAACTCAACTATGTGCTTTCTTTTGATTAAAACAACGGAAATAATACCACACATACATACTGTATAAACAGTTACAGTCAGAATTATTATCCCCCCTGTTTATTTTTTTATACCCAATTTTTGTTTAACAGAGAGAAGATTTTTTTTCTCAACACATTTCTAAACAGTTTTAATAACTCATCTCTAATAACTGATTTATTTTATCTTTGCCATGATGACAGTAAATAATATTTGACTAGATATTTTACAAGACACTTCTATACAGCTTAAAGTGACATTTCAAGGTTTAACTAGATTATTTGGTTAAGGTTGGGATAATTAGGCAAGTTATTGTAACGATGGTTTGTTCTGTAGACAGTCGAAAAAAAAAATTGCTTAAAGGCGCTAATAATTTTGACCCTAAAATGTTTTTAAAAAAAATTCAAAACTACTTTTATTCTAGCTGAAATAAAACAAATAAAACTTTCTCCAGAAGAAAAAATATTATCAGACATACTGTGAAAATTTATTGGCAGTGATTTTTTTATGTAATGTAGTGTAAAATTTATGTAGTGCGAGTAAAAGTATATATGTTGTAAATATTACTTAAGTATGAGTAAAAGTAGCCCTTTTAAAAGTACTCAAGAGTAGTGAGTAGTGAGTATTACACTGTAAAAAGCTGGTGCATTTACATGTAATTTGTGGTTTAAACGTAACATTCTGTAGTGCATCTAGTTATTGCCCAGCAGGCACGTTAATATTAGGTTAGATTTAGGTTGTGATGTCAGGTGACCAAAATTCAACGTCTAGCCAGCGTCTAAGGACAATGTTATTTTGATGTCCATTAATGTTGTCAAATGATGTTGATATTTGGTTGATTTTAGGTTGTTAGAAAGTGAACAAAATCCAACATTGAGCCACCATCTTAAACCAACGTCATATTGATGTCAAATACTGACATTTATTCGTCAGGTATGGCAAACAAAATCTAATGTCTGATAGACGTCATAGTGGTAACATCCACACAATGTCAAGCTGTAACATCCTTAGACGTTAATATTTGGTTGATTTTAGGTTGAACGTTGGACATTGACGTCTGCCTGACATTGAGTTCTGATGTCAACTTGATTTTCATTTTCAAACAAAATGCAACGTTCCCACAACATTGGGGTACAACGTATGTCTGACATTAAGTTGAAGTCTTGTGGTTGCTGGGTGTTTAAGGCCATTTCGGTCATCATACAGTAAACATCTGTCACTTTCTCATCAGTGACATGCATCTAAACAGTCTCTGGGTCAATGTGTGTAAAGCTTTTGGACATCTTCTTGGACACTTTTACTGCTTCCAAACAGTTTGCAGCAATTATAAATCTCCATGTCATTAGGTAGTTCATTATGATGCGATTTACCTTATGTGTGATTTGATTGGACAGGAATCACAGGACTGATTTTTCTAATCCCCATAGACAAGAAAAAGGTATAGTGACTGCAGGTTGAAGGAAAGTAGTAGAGTAAAAATACTGATACTGCACTAAAAATTTACTCAAGGGAAAGTAGAAGTACACATTTTTAAAAATACTTAGTAAATTACAATTCCTGAGGAAAAGCTACTCAATTACAGTAATTTGAGTATTTGTAATTAGTTACTTTCCACCACTGCTTTTAAATAAACACTAAATAGTTGTTTTAATAAATACTTTTTAAATAAATTTAAAAAATTTTAAATCTAAATTATATACATTTCTCTCACTCTCTCTCTTTGTTTTTAACAATAATTTTACAATAGACTAAATAAAAAATAAATAAATAATTACTTATAGTACTATTCATTCAATCAATCATTTCCCTTCGGCTTAGTCCCGTATTTATCAGGGTCAAACCGCCAACTATTCCAGCGTACGTTTTACACAGTGGATGCCCTTCCAGCCACAACCCAGTAATGGCTCTATACACACTCATTCACACACACTCATACACTACGGACAATTTAGTTTGTTTAAACAGAAATGTCACCTGGTCCAGCTGGGACTCGAAACAGTGACCATTTTGCTGTGAGGCGACAGTGCTAATCAGTGAGCCACCACGCAGCCCTTATAGTACTAGTTCAACTAAAATAAGTACTAATTATTTTCTTCTTACTTTTAAAAAAATTTACATAGAATATTATTAACACAGATCTTAATGATTCATTTGACATTTTGTACTAAATCTACATAATTTTTATTTTTATATTTTATAATTCTACATTATATATTTTGAATAAATACATATTTAAGTGCTAATTAAAATAAACATGAACATATTGTTGAGAAAAGATAATACTTAAAATTTGTAAATGATCTAATTTGCACAAATTATTATAATTTATTCTAACTTTTAATGATTATCTAAATTAATTAGTTTGACTAAAAACAAATTTAGCACTAAAAATAAAACCACATAACTAGAAGTCACCACAATAGTTGTTAATTAATGATCAACATTTTTATATTTACATTACATACAGAATTTTATATGGCGCTCTAAAAAAAATAGGGGAGATTGGGGACGAAAGCAAAATTTTAATTTTTTTTTATTATTTTAAAATATAATGTTATTAGCAGAAATATATTTTTGCAGTGGTTACGAACTCACAAGACTGGTCTATCAAAATCAGGTGTTATTTTATATCAGTGTAGAACAATTCCACAGTTCACTTTAAACAAAAGTTGCACATGGTTATCCTGTCAGCAGGGATGACATTAACACACGGGTGGGTCAAAAGTAACACAACAATACTTGCTAGATTTACTGGCTTAATCTTGTTTATTTTAAATATATCTGACTATGACCTTGTTAATGTTCACTGCAAACATATTTTTTGTAAAAAAAAAAACACAAAACGGCATTTTTATTTTAAATTTTAGCTCCATCAAATGTTCTAAAAGCAGCCCAACAATGAAAATGTTACAATTTTCTATAATTAAAAAAATATATATATTATTTTAGGCAATAATTCAATTCAATTGAATTTCAATTCACCTTTATTTGTATAGCGCTTATACAATGTAGATTGTGTCAAACCAGCTTCACATAAAAGGTCATAGTAAATTGGAACAGTGTAGTTCAGTTTGTAGTGTTTAAGTTCAGTTCAGTTTAGCTCAGTTCAGTGTGGTTTAAAAATCACCACTGAGTCCAAACACTGAAGAGCAAAACCAACGATGCGCAGCTCTACAGATCCCGAACCATGCAAGCTAGTGGCGACAGCGGAGAGGGAAAAAAAAAAAAACTTCACTAATTGGCGAAAGTGAAGAAAAAAAAACCTTGAGAGAAACCAGACTCAGTTGGGCACGGCCATTTTAATAAGCATTAATATTATAAAACATTTGAGTCAAAACACTGGAAGTGAACAATAAGGTTTGTCTATTAGCAGTGTGGCATAAATAACACTGTTACTTTCGTCCCCACAGGAAACTGGAAAAGTTTTAAACTAGAAAAACTCTGAGATTTCTAACCCTAGGATGTGTTACTGCACTAAATACTGAAATTCGGACCTAACTGTGGGACACAATCCCGAAATCAGCTAATATTTGGCAGCTCCATCAAGGGTTGCAAGCTGAATGTGCTATTACAGCCTGGAAAGCAAAGGTTGTCAGGGCTTTGAGAAAATCGCTTTGCCACTTCATCCCTGCTATCAAAGTATTTTTATTAAATAACGAAAATTAAAAATCATTTAAAATATACATTAAATATATTTTCAATTATGATTCTGTTTTATTTTAACATCTAAAACCATTTTTATAAAATATTTAAATTTCATGTTTATTTAGTGTCCAAGTAATTTTATTTTATTTTTATAAAGTTTTGAATCACAGACTTCATGCGCAAACTCCACACAGAAATGCCAACTGACCCAGTCGCGTCCTTCTTGCTGTGAGACAACAGTGCTAACCTCTGAGCCACCGTGCCGCCAGCTTCATAAATGATTGTAGCTTTAAGTTTTACCTAACTCCTGATGAATTTTGCATGCAAAGACCCTCACATTAAGGCATGTACTTGACAAATAAACAGTGCATGGCCTCTGCAGAGCTGCACATTGATTGCTGATCTCTGTGTGGAGCCGCAGTGACACCAGCACTGATGGATCTACATTAGATCACAGTCATATTCTATCGAGTCGATCTGTACAGTAAGGGCAGGGTAATTGTTGCACAGATGACATGCCATTGAACTGTTAAGAGAAAGGGAATGAGTTGAGATGAGATACAGCGCTCGGTCCTCGTGGCCTTTAGGCAAATTTCCTATCATGTGTTCTCCACACTTCATTTCGACAATTGATCACATCTGCCACTGTATGCTGTGAGCAGTTACGATCTGCATGTTTGATCAATTAACTGTTTTTAAAAGAGTAGTTCACCCAAAACTGAGGGATCAGAAGATATCAGGATCAAATACACCATTAAACAGACTATTTTCTGTCAGCTTACGTCACACAGATTTGGCCATAGGAGAAATGGTCATGTCCAACTGAGCCTGGTTTCTCTCAAGGTTTTTTTTTTAATTCTTCACTTTCACCCATTGGTGAAGCTTTTTCCTCGCTGCTGTTGCCACTGGCTTGCAAGGTTCGGGATCTGTAGAGCTGTTCATCAATGGATTTGCTCTTCAGTGTTTGGACTCTCAGTAGTGAATATTAAACCACACTGAACTGAGCTAAACTGAACTGAACTTAAACACTGAAAACTGACACTGTTTCAATTTACTATGACAATCTACATTGTAAAAGCGCTATCCAAATAAAGGTGAATTGAACTGAATACCAGTGGTGTTTGGTGCCGCTGCTGTGCGTATACAGTTGAAGTCAGAATTAATAATGAATTTTTATTCAAAATGATGTTTAACAGAGCAAGGAATTTTTCACAGTGTTTCCTATAACATTTTTTCTTCTGGTGAAAGTCTTATTTGTTTTATTTTGGCTAGAATAAATGCAGTTTTTAATTTTTAAAAAGTAATTTTAAGGTCAATATTATTATCCCCCCTAAGCAATTATATATTTTTTGATTGTCTACAGAACAAACCATTGTTATACAATGTCTTGCTTAATTATGCTAGCTTGCCTAGTTAAGGCTTAAAATTGCACTTTAATGGCCCGTTTCCACTGAGTGGTATGGTACGGTACGCTTTTATGGCCGTTTCCACTGTCAAAAGGTACCTAAAAGCAAACCATACCGTACCACTTTTTGGGTACCCTTTGCAAAGGGTACCTAGCATGGCAAAAGGGTAAGCAAAAGGCAGAGCTAGACATGCAGCTGAACGCTATTGGTTTACAGAGATACGTCACTCGCTTGTAGACAAGCCAGAATGAAAACAAAGGAACAGCCATGTTTTAAATACACAGCCGAGACATTTACACTGTAATATATAGTTGAAGTCAGAATTATTAGCCCCCCTTTAAATTTTCTTTTCTTTTTAAAATATTTCCCAAATAATGTTTACAAGGAAATTTTCACAGTATGTCTGATAATATTTTTTCTTCTGGAGAAAGTCTTATTTGTTTTATTTCGGCTAGAATAAAAGCAGTTTCGAATGTTTTTATGAACCATTTTAAGGACATAATTATTAGTCCCTTTAAGCTATATTTTTTCGATAGTCTACAAAACAAACCATCATTATACGATAACTTGCCTAATTACCCTAACTTGCCTAGTTAACCTAATTAACCTAGTTAAGCCTTTAAATGTCACTTTAAGTTGAATAGAAGTGTCTTGAAAAATATCTAGTCAAATATTATTTACTGTCATCATGGAAAAGATTAAATAAAAAAAAAAAAAATAGATATGAGTTCTCAAAACTATTATTTAGAAATGTGTAAAAAAAAAAAATCTTCTCTCCAATAAACAGAAACGGGAAAAAAATAAATAGGGGGGCGAATAATTCAGGGGGGCTAATAATTCTGACTTCAACTGTATATATAATAACGAGCCATGGTTTCACATTCTTGCTTGCGATCATGAGTGTCTATATTTAAAAATATTTGTCTATATTAATAACATGCGCGTGATTATTGAAGTGCTTCTGACATTTGATCCTGTCAGAAACGAACAAACACGAGACTGACGCGTGAAAAAACAAAGGAGAATCCCGGAAAAACAAAGGAGCAACTGATTCTTTTACCAACTTAAAACATGAACAAACTGCCATGTTTAACTACTATCATCGCCTTTTGGACTCTTATGAACTCAGAATGACGGAATTACGCTCTGACAAGAGGCTACACGTGCTGTGAAGAAAAAAATACAGATAAGAGGTTTGCACTGACTGAGGGCTATATGTTTCATGTTGTTTTTGAAACCAAATAAGGACTAAATGTATGCTGCGTGTAGTTTTTCTGTAATTGGCAACGTATCGGAGACTGTAAGAGTCTGTATGTGTTCATATATGTTGCATTTATTTATTTATTTTATGTAACCGCAGACGTTACAGTAGGCTATTTCGCATCACTGAGCTACAATTATAATCAAATTATGTTCATAGAAAGGTTAGTAATGAACATGTATACACATGTATTTGTGTATTAAGCATTTGTTTTGTGAGAAGTGCTTCTTATATGATATGTGAACGAACCGTACAGCTTTACTGTAGACATTCTCAAGCGAGAATGACATCGACTGAAACTTTCTGTCATACACCACACCCACCAAAAGTTTACCAATGGTACTTTTTTAGCAGTGGAAATGCAAACCTGATAAAGGTGACCCGTACCGTACTGTACCACTCACTGGAAATGGGCCAAAAGCTGAATACTTGTCTCCTGAAAAATATCTAGTAAAATTTTATGTACGGTCATCATGGCAAAGATAAAATGGGCGACCCGCCTAAGTAAAGTCTATGTGTGGGAAGCACTGAATAAAAAAATCATCCATGCCATTTATCACTTCCTTTGTGAAACAGCTTTTTTATGTGTCTCTACTTGATGATTCACAGGAAGCTGGAATTTAAAAGTACAGCCTTGTGCCAGTTTTCCTTGTAGTTTTAGTAGATAAAGTTTCCTTCGGCTTAGTCCCTGATTTATAAAGTGTCACCACAACAGAATTCTAAATTCAGTACTAATTTTCAGCAATAAAATAAATTAATAGTAATAAAGAAGAGTTATATCCAAACACACGTCATATTCTTCTGCCCCATTATTGATGCATACGTCTCCAAAACCTGACCTGACAACTGAAAAAAGCTTCCCAGGATGAGGCATAGAGGCAGTGGTTTTTATATTTATGTAGAAAATAATAATTTTGTAACATTTTAATTCCTAATTTTTTAAACATTTCTAAAGATATTTGTGTGTTGTTGTACATCCTGTGTGTATTAAGCAATGTGTAAACGTCGCACAGGCGCATAATTAACACGTTCTGCACTGGATTTTAGACCAGTTTCAGTTGGTCAATGGCATGGTTTGTAAAAGCACCTTAACACACCTCCTTTATAGACCAGCACGCCCATGAGTCCACAAAGAGGCCCATAAGGGCGCAAATGGATTTGCTATTTAAACAACGTAGGTCTAAAAATAGCAACAAATCTCACCAAATACGTCTTGCCCTTTATTGCGCTGGGTGTATGACAAGGCCCCAAGCCTCTTGAGCAAGGCACTGATCCCCCAACTACTCCACAGTTTTAGGTAAGTAACTTGTAAAAAAAAAAAAAATCGATTACAAAATACTGATTACTACTCAAATTGTAATTTGATTACATTACTAATTACTTAATGTAACAAGTAATCAGATTACTAATTACTTAACTTTAAAGTTACTTTTCAAAACATTAAAATATCCCTATGAATTTTATTACTTTATTACTGAATATTACTTTTGGCAATTTAATATTCACTGAAAAACATTACAAAGGGTTGGTCACAGCAGCTTGACATATTCAAAAGAGCTAAAGAGATAGTTCGCACAAAACTTTAAATTCTCCCATCATTTACTTGTTCCAAACCCGTTTGTCTATTTTTTAAAACAAATGAAGGACATGAAGAAACCTGGATACTTGTAACCACTGACATCCATAGTATGAAAAAGCACTGCAGTGTTCTTGTCTTAGGTAATTAGTCTACCGAAATTTGTATATTCCTTACAAAGTATGAAGTTGATGCAATATGCACACGTCCAAAAGAAGCGATATGTGAATGGACATTTGTTTCTTCTAAATACTATATTTGTAAAGTAGGTAACATAATTACATTGACTTTAGTAACTGTAATCAAATTACATACAGTTGAAGTCAGAATTATTAGCAACCTCTTGAATTTTTTTTTCTTTTTTAAAAATTCCCAAATGATGTTTAACAGAGAAAGAAAATTTCCACAGTATGTCTGATAATATTTTTTCTTCTGGAGAAAGTCTTTATAGGTCTTTATTTGTTTTATTTCGGCTAGAATAAAATCAGTTATTAACTTTTTAAACACCATTTTAAGGTCAATATTATTAGCTTCTTTAAGCTATATATTTTTCCAATTGTCTATAGAACAAACCATCATTATACAATAACTTGCCTAATTACCCTAACCTGCCTAGTTAATCTAATTAACCTAGTTAAGATTAGATCAGATTAGATTCAACTTTATTGTCATTACACATGTACAAGTACAAGGCAACGAAATGCTGTTTAGGTCTAACCAGCAGTGCAATAGCAGCTAGTGCAGGATATAGGTATAAGTTATAAAGTGCAGTTATAGAAAAACTATGGTAATATTTACAGATGGATGTACTATGAACATTATATACAGGTTGTATTAAACCTTAAACCTTTAAATGTCACTTTAAGCTGTATACAAAAGTCTTGAAAATATCTAGTCAAATATTATTTACTGTCATCATGGCAAAGATAAAATAAATCAGTTATTAGAAATGAGTTATTAAAACTATTATGGTTATAAATGTGTTAAAAATCTCTCTGTTAAACAGAAATTGGGGAGCAAAAAATAAACGGGGGATAATAATTCAGGGGGGCTAATAATTCTGACTTCAACTACACATGTAAAATGTAATTCGTTACATTACCGCATTCCTCAGAAATGTAATTAGATTACAGTAACACGTTACTGTGGAATGTACACTCTGCTACTCCACTGGTACAGCAGAAATAGCTACCAGGGACTAAAAACCCATTTAACTTAATTTACTAACAGAACTTAATTCATCTACACTTTGATCTTTGAATTTGCAGACAGTTTTCATTTATACCATTACACATTACATGATAGACGATAAGCAAGAGGGCAAAATAACTAAAAGTTAACCAAAAAAAAACGTATTTTTATACATTTTTACCATCAGGTTTGACACTTCGAATGCCCTCAAATGCCATCTTAGCCTTTGCGTCTTGATAACTGGCTTTCAAAAGCGTAATTAATTGCAATTGTAGCATGAAGTTGAACACCAGAGAGAATCGAGGGGCCCGTCTGCTCATCATAAATTACACATGCACCGAATTCATTAGTCTGTGTACTGTTTTGTCTTGTGCCCTCAGCGTTTTTCATCGCAGACACGCAGCGATTTGAAGCCGGTGCCACAGAGCTTGATTGTGTCTGTGCCAGTGCCTCACAGAAGCCCTATCCAACTTCTCACCTGCAGCATTATGTTGTGTGGATCTCACTCAAGGGTAATTGGGAACTCACATTCTGGGACCGGCTCTGGCTTTGTTGGCCCGGTCGGGTGCACTGACCCGGATGTGTGAGGTCGCAGTCATGTTAATTGGCGCGGGGTGTTGCAGCTGCATGATTCGCCGTGTTTTTCCACGAGTCTGTGCGTGTGGAAATTGCCCATCGGAGTGAATAAATCTGTTTGCAAAGGACAGCAAAACACTATTAGAAGCAAAAACACATGCTGATTTTAAAAGAATTCAATTATTTGTGAGCAAGTGCACATTCAGCAGTGTAAAAAGTACTCAAAAAGGGTCAAAGTAAAAATTTTAAACAGCTAAAACACTTGAGTATAAGGAAAAAGTAGTTTTAAACTGTACTAAACAAGTATTAAACACTATTTTAATTACATTAAAAATAAAAAAGAAGAAATTCTTGTTTCTTCGTGTTGAATTTTCCTCTAACACAAAGTTATGAATAAAATATCTTTTATAATTTGTCAATTAAATTTGGGTTAATCAATTTGTTGGGTTAATGCTGAAAAATACAGTTGAAGTCAGAATTATTAGCCCCCTTGAATTATTAACCCGCCTGTTTATTTTTTTCTCCAATTTCTGTTTAACAGGGAAAAGATTTCTTCAACACATTTCTAAACACAATAGTTTTAATAACTCATTTATAATAACTGATTTATTTTTATCTTTGCCATGATGACAGTAAATAATATTTGACTAGATATTTTTCAAGACACTTATATACAGCTTAAAGTGACATTTAAAGGCTTAACTAGGTTAATTAGGTTACCAATGCAGGTTAGGGTAATTAGGCAAGTTATTGTATAACGATGGTTTGTTCTGTAGACTATTTTAAAAATATATATAGCTTAAAAGGGCTAATAATTTTGACCTTAAAATGGATTTTTAAAAAATTAAAAACTGCTTATAAAACACTGAAATAAAACAAGTAAGACTTTCTTCAGAAGAAAAAAATATTATAGGAAATACTGTGAAAATTTCCTTGCTCTGTTAAACATCATTTGGGAAATATTTAAAAAAAAAAAAAAATCATTCAAAGGGGGGTTAATAATTCTGACTTCAACTTTATATTAAAAAACTACATCAAGTGCAAAGAACAACAATAAAAATCTAGCAAAGTGGAAGGCAAAAATATAGTGCCTAAAATGATATTCTGTCTTTTTTATATATCTTATGTACTGATAACACTTTAGTTTACATCAAAATTCATGCCATTTACTACTGGCTTATTACCTGCCTATTATTAAGATATTAACTGTTCACTAGTAGTTAAAAAGTATGATCTTATTCTGCACTCCCAAAACCTAAACCCATTTTCTACCATTCTAACTTTTAATAAACAGCTAATTAGAATTAGTTAATGGTTTGTTGCAACCCAGGCTCATTCTGATTATGTACCCCTATATACATTTCTGGAGAGCGCCAAATACATCCCAGGAGGTATGTTTTTTTGCAGTTTTTGTTTTCATGAATCCCCCAGAGGCCATTGTGTATGCTTTTTGAGATCCCAAATTTCTCTCGTGACTACCATTTGCGCCTGTTCTTAAAGAGGCCGCTGTCGATTGACCGATTGACTGACTAACCCTCCTCCTTCCCTAAGCCCAAACCATAGTGTTTTCAAAAGCACTGATTGATCCGCACACCCACTTCCCCCTAAACTCAACCAACAGTATTCTCAAAAGCAATCCAGAAAAAGAAAAGCCCTGTTTTTTCCACGTTTTCTGATTTTACCACATTCTCACCCTGTTATTTACTTCAATATTTTATTTTTTGTCTTTTGTTTTTGTCTTACCTGCTTTCTGGAACCGTTCTTTGCCAGACTCGAACCCATTCGATGCGGTCAACTCCGCTGTGCGTTTCAAATCCTCCCATGTATGTGGCAAGCCACTGGACAAACTGGTAACAATACGGAGTCCATCCGGAGGTAAGCGGTCAGCTGGTAAGCGTGAAAAGAACCGTCATCATCCCACCCATAGCGTTCGTTTTAAAGACACAATGCAGTCATATATACCACTGGCTACATAATTTGTGACCTCCAATGTATATAGCGCTACGTTTTCAGAATAAGCCTATGTTGGTTTGTTAATACAGTGATACAGTGTTAATACAGACCTAAAGTGTTACCAATTTACTTATATACTTGTTTTAATATAATTAGAATACCTTTTTACAATTTGAAACATGGAGATTTGGTACATTCATTAAAAAAACCCCTCAAGATCATGTGGGGGGGGGGTCGAATCAAGATCGCAATCTTTTTTGATTAATCGTGCAGCCCTAGTGCATTGCTAATCACTTCATAAGTGTTTAGTTTTTTGTAGCACCCTCAGATATTTTAGGCATTCAAATAGTTGCATCACGGCCAAATTTTGTCCTATCCCAACAAACCAACTTTCATCAATGAAAGGCTGAACATCAATCATTTTATTCAGCTTTGTCATATATATATATATATATATATATATATATATATATATATATATATATATATATATATATATATATATATATATATATATATATATATATATATATATATATATATATATATATATATATATATATATATATATATATATATATATAATTGACTGGTTTTGAGGTAATGTATAAACCCAACTAGTACTTTAAGATCAATTATTAGTTGTAATTTATAGTACAAATTCCCAAAAATAATAGTTAAGTACAGTACGTAAGCTCTTTGATGTTGTTTGAAGGCTTCTCTCCATGCTGGTGTTCGTGTCCATCTGTCATTGCTCTGAGCAGATCCGGCTCTTTTCCGGACAGGAATAGAACAGCTGTCCCGGTGGACTCTGGCTGGTCCCGCAGCACCTGTTCTGACCTCAGGGACACAGTTGTCTCTCCATTTGTTTTGCCATGGCAAGGTGTCCTTGGCTCTGGGCTGGCCTGCACTACAAAGAGAAGCACATAATGATTTATGGAGTTATCAAAGGTTTTCTGACCAGTACGATCTTGGCATTGTGTTTTCTTTTATGCACCAAAAATATCTGTCACCATGCCAAATATTGATACATACAAACAAACAAACATTAGCAACATTTGAAATATTTAAAATAGTCAATGTGAAACACCATTTTATTTACATACAGCAGGGAAAATAAGTATTGAATGTGCACCATTTTTCTCAGAAAACATATTTCTAAAAGTGCCGTTGACTTGAAATTTTCCCCGGATGTTCCTACCAACCAACAAAATCCATATGGGCAGAGAAAACAAATCTAATTAGTTTACAAATGAAGTTTTGTGTAATAAAATAAAATGACACAGGGAAAAAGTATTGAACACATGAATGGAGGTGAAGGAAGGTGTGGAACGGCAGTGAAAGCCCAGACAGCAGCTGAAATCTCTCAGCAGTTCTTCAGCAACCCTCTGCCCTTCCTCAGTGTGAATTAATATCAGCTGCTTCAGTCCAACATCTACATTAGCAGGCTAATAAAGATGAAACCAGGGTGGACATCGATCAAAAACAGCAAAATAACGATCCAAAACACAGCCGAGGAAACTCTCAAATGCTTTTAGAGAAAGAAATCAAGCTATAGAATGGCCCAGCCAATCACCTGACTTGAATCCAATATAAAATACAAAATAAAGATCAGATTTGATAGATGAGACCCACAGAACAATCAAGATTTTTATGCTCTGTTGAGGTCTGTGAAAAACTCACTTCTGAGCAATTCGTGTCACTTCATTCTCCATATGAGAATTAATAATTTTTCATTTTTTTTGGTTTGGCTGTAATTGAAAAAATGTAAATAAAAATGTAAAAAGGTTAATATTATTAGCCCCCTTGAGAAAAAAAAAATATACATATATACATCTCCAGAAGAAAGGGGGGCTAATAATTCTGACTTCAACTGTATATATACAGTTCATGTTAACTCTCTGTGCATTAATGTTAACAAGCACAACTTTGGATTTTAATAATGCATTAGAAAATGTTGAACTATGATTAATAAACACTTTAAAAGACTATTGATACTTAGCTAATGATGTTAGTAAATACATTAACTATGAAGATTTAATCTAAAGTGTTACCCATTAATATAAGGCACAGGTTAAACAATTGAGCTGGTCCTTGATCACACTACCAGTTTTCTTAGTCCAGCAGCTCATACTGTGCTTCATTTCAAATGTATCTTCAGACTTCCACTGACCCCCAATATATATATATATATATATATATATATATATATATATATATATATATATATATATATATATATATATATATATATATATATATATATATATATATATATATATATATCTTTACACATTTTTAACAAATAAACAAACCATGTGTCCAATTCAAACATAAAAAGAGTGTAAAGTTTAGACAAGTATAGTAAACCGTATATTTTCATCTGTGTTGTTGATATATTCAGAAATATATCATTAATAAATAACACTTTAAAATAATGTTCCATTAGTTAATGTTTGTAATGGATTTACTCACATGAACAAACAATTGGTAATATAATACATTTATTATTGTATTCACTCACCTGTTAATGTTAAGTTAAATGACATTAGTTCATGTTAACTTACAGTATAATCCAAGCACAACTTTGGATTTTAATAATGCATTAGTAAAGTTAAACGATGATTAATAAAAGCTTTCCAAGATTATTGATACTAAGAGTAGCTAATGTTAATAAATACATGAACTAATGGACCATTATTCTAAAGTGTTACCCATTAATATAGGGTACAGGTAAACAGTTGAGCTGGTTATGTCACATCTGTCCTTGATAGCCTTATCACACTACCAGTATTCAGTGTGCTTCATTTCCTCTACTGTATCTTCAGACGTCCTCTGACCCCCGTTTGACACCCTCTGGCTCACGTTTGCCCCACTTCACAACACAATGCTGTTCCTAATGGCACTTTTATCAGTAATTCAGCTTTCATCTGAGAAAGTGCAGTTCGCGTCGCTGTGGTCCCTCCCTTCTGACATTTGCAATAGAATGCCAAACGCAGACAGGAATGGTATGTTCGACACTGACCCGTCCATGACCCTGCGCCGCATTTTGCAATGGCCCCGCTGGGCGTGTCGTGTTGGGACAGTAACTGCGCTCTCGCGTTTGTGCTTGATAAAGCGTTTAAAGTTAGAGATTCAATGCACGAATTCTCAAAGCGTCGACCTGGATGCACAACCTCAAAAAGCAAACGGATACATTTTGTATATGATGAAAAGGGTGAATAAACGTCTTGATGCAATGAAAATCACATTAGAACTAATGCCAGTCGGAACTGAAATTGGGTTACACAAGCTTGAGTGAATGGCTGGCAGATTAGGAAAAGAAAGTGCTGTTTATGAAGGATTACTGAAAAATATCAGTCCTAAACAAAATACTAATAAAATAATCAATGCATTTAATGTGCAGAAGACTGTGCCATTTAATTTATAATAAATTGTATGCATTTTTTTTTTGTCATTATGCAAATTGTGTTTTATAAAAAATTTTTACAATGTGTAATATTAGTGCTAGAAATATATATATATATTTGTATTTGGTGTATTTAAAATGATTTATTGCATTAAATAAATCCCTAATATTATAATTATATATATTATATAAACAATTTTAATGAAATTACATTAGAATTATTATAATTATAATATTAATAATAATATTAATAAATCAATAATAATTACTATTTACATTTTCCGTTTTATTATATTAAATTCTCAAATTATGTCAAAGAATATGTATTCGAAAGAATTATATTCGAATTATATATATTACATAAAGGATTTTAATTATATAATTTTATATTATAATTCTTTTAACTATAATATTAATAACAATATTAATATATTAATAATACTTATTTACATTTTTCCATTTATTAGATTAAATTCTTAAATTATGTAAAAGAAAATGTATTTGAGAGAATTATATTCTAATAATATATATTACATAATTAATTTAATTATATTATAATTATATAGTTATAATTATAATATTGATAATAATATTAACAAATTTATAATAATTATTATTTACATTTTTCGTTTTATTAAATTACATTCTTAAATTATACAAAAGTATATGTATTAGAAAGAATTATATAAATATAATAAATAATTTGTATTAGATGACATAATAATCACATAATTATTATAATTATAATATTAATAATATTATTAAAAAATTAATAATAATTATTTACATTTCCCCTTTTATTACATTAAAATCTTAAATTGTGTAAAAGAACATGTATTCGAAAGAAGTAAATTCAAATTATATATTATATAAATAATTTTAATTATATAATTATATTAGATTATAATTATATAATTATTAGAATTATAATATTAATAATATTCATACATAATATTCAATTATGTCAAAAAAATGTTTTCAAGTCAGCGCCAGTGGTGTAGTGGTTAGTGCATCGACATATACACTCCGGTGCTCACTGCGACCCGAGTTCGATTCCCTCCTCACGGTCCTATGCTGATCCTTCCCCTCTCTCTGCTCCCCATGCTCTCCTGTCCATACTCTATACTGTCCTGTCCATTAAAGGTGAAAACCCCGAAAAAATAATAATACAAAAAAGGTAATGCTTTTGAAAGAATTATATTCAAATTATATATTATATAAATTATTTAAATTATATCATAATTATATAAATATAATAATAACATTAATAACAATATTAATAAACTAATAGTCATTATTTACATTTCCCCTTTTATTATATTAAATTCTTAAATTATGTAAAAGAATATTAAAAACGGGTTGATCAAACATTTAAATAATACAATTATAATTACAGTATTTTACAATATGGATATACTATAACATTAACTGATTAATAATACTAAACATGTTGTGGTATATTTACAAAGTAGGAGTGTAAATATATATCTAATATAAAACCTTTAACATAATAATTGTGTTAGTCATAATAATGACTAACGCAATTGACGTCATAAAAGCTCTATAATGATCTAGTCCCATCACATTATATTAAACAATACTCCATTTATAAGCAAACAAATTGACGAAGCGTTTAGAGATTCAATGCACACGTTCTCAAAGCCTCTACCTGCAAGGATGCGCAGCTCAAAAAGTGGCTGCTGCAGTATTATTTTCAGCTCAGCCGTTTTGCGTTGGCTTGTGTTAAAGGTGTGAGTATGTGAAAAAGCGTGTACGCGGGGTGAATAGTGCGAGATGTGCGTAGTAAGTGCTGTGTGTCGGTCGCAGGGTTTGTAGCTCCCAGGGAGATCTGTGACCGGCGCTCCTCAAGTTGAAGGTTCATCCTCAGTTCAGAGGAAGGTTCACCCAGCGGTCAACAGGCTATTCTGCTAGCAGGGCACTCACGCTTTCTCACTCCGTCTCGCCCTCCCTCTCTAGCCTTTTTCGCTCTGTTTTCTGGCTGTAAGCAATCAGGCAACACTAAACTACTGTACTAAACGCTGAAGCGGAGTTGTTTTACCTTTTATGTCAAAATACGGCAATGTTTACCTGCACTGAGGTTTGTTTTTGGTGTATTTCAATAGCAGAGAGACCTTTTGAGCATACCGGGCTGGCATTGATGTGCAATTTTTACAGTCTCTTTGTCTCTCACCAAAATGCATTGACCTATTTCGAAGCGTAACTTACAAACAATGAACTGATACGTGTGAAATGACGTGCATTTGCAGCCCCCGGCCTTTCAGATGATGAAAAGGAATTAATAAAAGTCTCTGAAAATCACATCGGCACTAATTTCAGACTTGGCTGAATATTAAAATTTAATTGAACAAATAAGTAGCACCAACATTATGAAATTAAATATTAATAAGCAGAATAACAAATATATTCATTAATCAAAAACATTTATTGTTATTATAATGTGCAGAGGACTGATAAAACAATATCTGTCCTTTTTAATGAATGTAATTAATTTATACATATACAGTTAAAGTGAAATTGTTTTTATTTTATTAATCAAGTGATGTTTAACAGAGCAAGGACATTTTTCACAGTATTTCCTAGTATCTACAGTATATGGAGAATGTTTTGTAGAGAAAGTCTTATTCATTTTAGTTTGGCAGGATTGTGTATATAAATATAAATAAAAACGGGTTAGTTCATTATTATTATTAGGCCTTTAATAAATATTGTTTTTCCGAATTACTTTCTGTTGTTCAGTTACTTGTTTAATTAACCTTATTAATCAGGATGCTCCGATCAGGATTTTTGCAGCCGATACAGAGTAACGATTCCTTGTTGTGCACTGTAAAAAATAAATCTGTAAAATTTACGGTAAAAACGGGTAGCTGTGGTTGCCAGTACTTTACTGTTAAAAATACAGTACAGACCGTAAAAGGTATTTCTCTTTTTTTTGGTAAACTACCGTATTTCATTAATTTATAGAGGTAATATGTCTGTATTTTGAATTACCAACATCTACACATCTTTTGTTACACAGATAAACACGTTAACACAGCCATATGCAGGTGGTGATGAGCAAGTTACATAATCAACCAATGCTCAACACAAACAACTTTTGCCACAAGCAGAAAAGTATATTCGTATATAGAAGGTGCTCAGTGTCATTCACACAACTACTAAACACCAGAATGGTAACACGCATAAAATTAAAGTCATGAAATAAATATTGTTTATCTACATTAGATGTAACATAAATCTCTAATGTACATCACTGATGGAGAGACAACTAAAAAGATCCATAGTAATGTCAACAAAAAGCATAAAAAGTGATGTGCCATACAGGGAATTCTGGGAAAGTCAATTTACGGTTATTCACCGTATATATTAAGGAAGCATACCATTAACCAGATTACGGATTGTTGTACAGCTTTTTACCGCTGAAATCACGGCCATCTTTACAGTGTGGTGAACGGCCGTTACTGAGAACCGATTCTGATGCTTCAAGCTTTATAATGCATTAAGCACATTTTCACTCTCAGTATGACACTTAAGTGGAGTTAAGTGAATGTTGCATATAATCCTTTAATAGTTTCTTATAAATATTTAATGTGGACATGTCATGATCAGAAACAGCTTTTAAAAAAAAGAGCTAAAACAGTTTTAAAAATGGTAAGAAAAATGACTAACTATGCAATTTGGAATCAATGCAAACGATGGAAGAAAAATTCAACATGAAAAACTTTGGAGGATGCACTTTTTAATGCAAAAAGCGCATTCTGTGTGTGATCTTACTCTGCCTAAACTCATAAACAAACACTTGGGATAGGTTCATAAGATCGGCCAGACTAGCGAGTACCGATCGAGTCATGAAATGTGATTATCGGCCGATACCGATCTCTGGCCAATCGATCAGAGCATCCCTACTAATTAACCTAGTCCAGCTTTTAAATGGCAATTTAAGCCAAATACTAGTATCATGCAAAAATAAATAGTAAAATAATTTGTACTGTCATCATAGCTAAGAGGAAATAAATTAGTTATTAAAACTATTATCTTTAAATAGAAGATGAAAAAAAATTCAATTCAATTCACCTTTATTTGTATAGCGCTTATACAATGTAGATTGTGTCAAAGCAGCTTCACATAAAAAGGTCATAGTAAATAGGAACAGTGTAGTTCAGTTTGTAGTGTTTAAGTTCAGTTCAGTTTAGCTCAGTTCAGTGTGGTTTAATAATCACTACTGAGAGTCCAAACACTGAAGAGCAAATCTAACGATGCTCAGCTCTGCAGATCCCAAACCATGCAAGCCAGTGGCGACAGCGGAGAGGGAAAAAAACTTCACTAATGGCGGAAGTGAAGAAAAAAAACCTTGAGAGAAACCAGACTCAGTTGGGCATGATCATTTTAAAATCTTTCTGTTAACAGAACTTAGATTCTTAGATTAGAGAGGATCTGTTGTGAATATTAGTAAGTTTGGTTCTTTTCTTTAGCGCCACCTATAGCCAGTCTTTCTAACATTTTGTTGTTTATTGTCTCTGACATTGTATATACTGTATATATCTCACTCACTGATTCACCATCACTTTTTGTAAATAAATCATTTGTTCACTAATTCTTGTTGTCCACTCTTACTTTGTAGCACAATTTACCTCAGAGGTTTGCGTAACCAAATCCTCAGCTCAAGTGTACAACCCCACTCCGCTAGACTGCCAGGGGTTGTAACAAATCAAAATTTCACAGGAGAGCTAATAATTTAGTTAATATGCAAATTGTATGCATATACTGTACTTTTGAGAAGCTTTTGTATCGTTAATCACATTATAATATTAGTACTAAACAGTTTTGATATACTTGTGTAATAATGTGTATTTGAAGAGAAATATATGAACATGAACTAACTATGAACAATGTTTGTACAGCATTTAATAATCAAAGTTCAACATTTACTATTAACATCCAAACTTATGCTTGTTAACATGAACTAATGATGATGAAAACATATTTTCATTAACTAATCTTAACTAACATGAACAAATACTATAATAAATGTATTGTTCACTGTTAGTTCATGTAAGTAAATGCATTACCAACTCAACCTAATTGTAAAGTGTTACCAATATATGTAATAACAGTGTTTGGACCCCAGTTTTCCTCTACACATCTACATTTGTGTTCTGCAGGAAGATAAAAATGGATTTGCATTGAAAAAATAATAATAAATTAAAAGCAAATCACCATACAACCATATTCTATGATAAAAAGTGAGTTTTGTGTGAGTGGCTGTTACATCCTGATGGATTTGTTACTATTCACGTTTTCACAGCAATAACAAATAATGCTGTATAATATGTCTATAAAAATCCACTCTATTAAATTTTGATCATTTGCTGTGTTCTGAACTGCTGACGCAAAGGCTGAAGATTCTGCCCTAGACAAGTGTGACGCAGAAACTGAAAGCTTACAGTCACAGTTTTCCTCCAGCAGCACTTCAGACACCTCTCTAAGTGCACAAACATTGCTCTCAATGCAAACTGTGCTAAATCAGCAACTGAATGCGCACTTAATTTGATTTATAAAAAGGAAAAATATATAGTGATCAGCATTAATTTTATTTCCATTCACGTTCAATGTAATGTTGAAAGTAGGGCTGCACAATATATCGTTTTAGCATTGATATCGTAATGTGTGTATCCGCAATAGTCACATTGCAGGATCTGCAATGTTGACTTGGGATTATATTTGACCAGGAGCCACAGTTCAGAACATGGAGTCATTGGAGATTTTTACCAAAATGGAGCAAATGTTTATCATTTGCATGTTTTTAAGGCCTGTCACTGTATGCGCTTATCAAGAGAGTTTAAAGCATTCAGGCACAAGGAATTGTACCATTTGAAACATGAATTGTATCAGTTGTGCAAATTGTCATGAACAAACTGAAAGAAGGTGAAGAATGCATGGAGGCAGTGGTTTTTATATTCATGTAAAAAATAATCATTTTAATCCGTTAATTTTTGTTTTTTGTTTTAAAATAAAGATATTTGTGTATTGCTTTACATCTTGTGTGTATTAAGCAATTTGCAAGCATTTGGACCTGCATAGACGCATAACTAACGCACTCTGCGCTGGACTTTATAGTTGCTCAATGGTGCAGCCTATTTCAGTTTCTCAGAATAGCTACGAGCCAACAATGCGCCTTGACACACCTCCATTATAGATCGGCACACCCATGAGTCCACAAAGTGGTTAAAATGGATTTGCCGTTTAAAAAATGTGCCGCAAAATGAGAAAATTAGGATTGAACTGGTCTGAAAATAGCAACAAGTCGCACCATACAGGTCTTGCACCCTATTGCGCCAGGTATATGATAGGGGCCATTAAGTTAAAATTTGAAGAACTTAAAAAAATTGTTGAAACCTAATTAACTTCTTAAAATGCTAAAGAAACATAAAAAAATATTTGTTGTCTTGACTTTCTCTTTAATTTTTACGGTTCAACAATGAACAACTGTATTTTAATTATTGTTAACAAAGATGAATAAATTCTGTTACACTGCAAAAATGTAATGACAAGTCAAGACGGCAACATTTTTTATCAGGTTTTAACCACATTTTTTAGGTTACAAAGTTTAACTGAATATTTGTAGTCAGTTTGACTGATGTAAGATGAGATGAAAAGTTCATTTGATTCTAAAGGCATTCCCAAACTAAAAGCAGCAAGGTTTTTGTTTTTTTTAACAGTGTAAAAACGGTTTGTTTGTGACAGTAAATGCCTAATAGGGCTGCTCAATGTATCGTTTCAGCATCATTATCGCAATGTGTGCATCTGCAATAGTCACATCGCTGGACATCATGCCATTTCAAGGGAATTTAAACCATTTAGACACAAAAAAAAAGTTAAAAGTCTGCCACTTTTTTCACCACAAAGATTAACTGTTTATTTATACAACGAAATCTATAAAGTGTTATTTTACATTTGATTATTGTTGTTGATTAATTTCTGTACCTCGATACTCCACCGAAAACCACAAAGCGCTGCTTATTTAATGTTTTATCGTTGTGCTATTGTTTTTTTATTTAATTATTTAATACTTTTGCACATTATGCAGATGCACTGCCCTAAAAAAATCATCCCAATCAATGTAAAAGGATAAATTCTTTTCAAATACAGTCATCTTGTAAAATTATATTCATATCGCAATATACAGCTGAAGTCAGAATTATTAGGCCCCTTTGATTTTTTCTTCCGTTTTAAATATTTCTCAAATTATGTTTAACAGAGCAAGGAAATTTTCACAGTATGTCTGATAATATTTTTTCTTCTGGAGAAAGTCTTATTTGTTTTATTTCGGCTAGAATAAAAGCAGTTTTAATTTTTTTTAAACCATTTTAAGGTCAATATTATTAGCCCCTTTAAGCTATATATTTTTTGTTAGTCTACAGAACAAACCATCGTTATACAATAACTTGCCTAATTACCCTAACCTGTCTAGTTAACCTAATTAACCTAGTTAAGCCTTTAAATGTAACTTTAAGCTGTATAGAAGTGTCTTGAAAAATATCTAGTCAAATATTATTTACTGTCATCATGGCAAAGATAAAATAAATCAGTTATTAGAAATGAGTTATTAAAACTATTATGTTTAGAAATGTGTTGAAAAACATCTACTCTCTGTTAAACAGAAACTGGGGGAAAAAAATAAACAAGGGGGGCTAATAATTCTGACTTCAACTGTATATTGCAGAAAAAAAAAATATCGCAATGTTGTTTTTTCCATTATCGTGCAGCCCTTTTACCTAACATTAAATATTCATTCACTCATATTCCTTCTGATTAATCCATGATTAATCAGGGGTCACCACAGTGGAATGAACCATCAACTACAATGGCATATATTTTACACAGCGGATGCCCTTCCAGGCGCAACCAAGTACTGGGATACATTACTTGTCACGTATTGTAAAGTGTGACTGTTTTCCCTCATGAAAAAAAAAATGCAATCTGTGCCAGAAAGAACAAACTGGTTGTCAGTGTAAATGTGACCTGTGTGTACCGTGGCAGTGTTAACACTCCAGGTTGACTGTAATGCATCAAAAGCATCTTATTTGAGCAGCCGTCTGCATGCACCGATGGCTCTCTGCCTGACCGTCTGCATGTATTGCTGAGTTTCATTTTGCGCGAGAGATCGAAGCTCTTCTTTATGGCTTTGAGTGCGACCTTTGTCAACCCCAGCGAATTAGCTAGAAGCGTATCAGCTGCGCCGGCCTTTTTCTCCACCGTCCTATTAGCTGAGTAAAGCAAAGCGGGGGTCACCTTTAAGTAACCTTATCTTGTAATTGGGTTCAAGGTTAAGTGACCTGGGAGCATAGAGGTCCAGGGTTAAGGTTGGGGTGATGGGGAGGGAGGCAGCATTTAATCACAAATGGGGGAAGAAATCAAGAAGCGGCATCCAAGCGTCTGGATCAGATTTGACCGCAGGGGGGGTGAAGGGAAGTTGTCGAGCAGCCCATATTCAAGCCAAGGTCTTAGAGGCTTTTAACCTTAGCGCAAATCGATGCGACCAGCGACGGGGCTAATATTTATCTTACAGATGGGAGTATTAAACGAGAGCTTTTCCTTGACAGACCCGCAGCATCCTGAAGCTCCTCTAATTGAAATGTATGCGGGAAAACGGGCGATGAATGAAAAACAGCCACTGACAGCTTTTCGCTCCAGCAATTCGCCCCCCACATTAGCTGCCCCGTGAGGAGACGAATGAGCAGCGGCGCAGGTTCAGCCGGAGCGACCCAAAGACCCGTCCACTGCCAAGGGCAAGGAAATTGGCCAGATTAAAGAGCTTGTAAATAACGAGTCATAAACATCTGCCTTATAAGCTCATCCGTCCACCAGACTTTTATTTGGCCATTGAGTTCTTACAGATACTGTACAGCATTACTGTGAATAGGGCTGGGCGATATGACAAATGATATAAGTCATCTCATATCCTGATTTTATATATATATATATATATATATATATATATATATATATATATATATATATATATATATATATATATATATATATATATATATATATATATATATATATATACACACACACACACACACACACACACACACACACACACACACACACACACACACACACACACATACATACATACACCACATGTAAAGGTATACAAATTATTTACATTACATTTCTGATTTTATTTAGAACTTCAGAGGAAATGTTCGATTAAAAATGTTGAAATATATTTTTAAAAATTATTAAAATAATTAAAATGAAAAAATGAAAAATGTATGATTCCAGATACAACATAAAAGAAATAATAAACATTGCTAAATAAGCTGGAAAATGTAAACATTTCAAGACTGCAACATTCTTGCATGGCTGTTATTCATGTTTCTCTCTGCATCCCCATAAAGGCGTCTAATATTCTGCTCATATCAATTATGAAAAGGTGTTACTGTAAACAATGTATTTGGAACACGACAAATTAAACAAAGCATAATATTAAATTACAGAGTTTTTTTATTGTATCCGTATGATATATATCTTCACATTGCGAATTTACATAAGTTTACTCAAATTTATGGTAATTATTTGAAGAAAAAGGCAATATGTAAATATTAAATATGACATGTTTTCAAATTGTGTCAATTCAATTCCTGGAGGGCCGCAGCTCTGCACAGTTTTGCTCCAACCCTAATCAAACACAGCTAATGCAACTAATCAAGGTATTCAAGATTCTTTTGAGTGCCTTGATTATTTGGATCAGCTGTGTTTGATTAGGGTTGGAGCAAAACTTTACAGAGCTGCGGCCCTCTAGGAATTCACTTTGACACCTATGGTATAGGGTATATGCCGAAGCATGCTAATAGGACTGTTAATTTGCCAGTAACCTGGGCTAAGTGCTTCCGGTAAACTGTATGCAATTGCAAAATCGGCACGTTTGTTTTCTTTAAAAATCTGCGACCTCCACTGGCTGAGTGGTATCCGATATAAAGTGGGTCTCAGATTGTAGAGTAATCTATTTATTATGCTGTTTGTAAAGAAGCACTGCATTAAATTACATCCCCCCCCCCCCTCCCATGTCTTTATAATATGAGCATTTATTTTACCCCAGTACGTTTAATGAAGCTTCTGCTCTAGCCTGTCGATTCTGACAGGCTCGTGCAAGTAAACGGCTTTTTGTCTCGTTTTAGGCTTGAGCAACTAAATGAATGCCAAAGTCTATTTAACTGATTGTATTGTAATTACATTACAACATTGATGCTGTAAAAGGAACCGTATAAAATGGAAAAAACTCACAATAACAGGTCACCGGAAGTTTAATCAGTATGGGAACAACACTAGCTCGGCATATACCCTATTCTTATTTGAGAGACACGTTACTAGTAGTTTAGAAAATTCAAAAATACAAACTTAATTGATTGCCAATCTAGTGAACCAGTAATAAATTTGAGTAGTATAGTACTTTTTATGGCATACTCATATTATGTTGGTACTATGACATTTTGCAGTAGTCTTTACTATTTTAGCAGAAAATCTTCATGTGATTTATGTGGGATTTTTTCAAAGTAGGATCTCTTCTGTAAACCTCATTATAAAGTTATGTGTTAGCTGCCCTGAGCTGATCTCAAACACTGTTTTCACAGACAATTAAGGCATTTTTAAACTGATCATTATCTGCTACATGAAGCCGACCCTTTCATTTTACATCAGATGTCACACAGGTGTTATCAATAGGAGAGGCGACTTCCCACATGAATAAATAATTAAGCCCAAAATATTGATTTGACTTGAAATATTTAATTAGCTCACGGAACACAAAGCATCCATATTAATCTAGTGTGTTTAATATATTCATTCATTTTCCTTTGGCTTAATCCCTTATTTATCAGAGGTCGCCACTGCAGAATGAACCGCCAACTGTTGCAGCATACATTTTACACAGTGAATGCCCTTCCAACTGCAATCCAGTTTTGGGAAACACCTATACACTCTCACTCATACACTACAGCCAATTTAGTTTATCCAATTTACTTACAGCACCTGTCTTTGGACTGTGTGGGAAACCGGAGCACCCAGAGGAAACCCATGCCAACATGGGGAGAACATGCAAACTCCACAGAGAAATGCCAACTGACCCAGCAGGGACATGAATCAGCAACCTTCTTGCTGTGAGGCGAAAATGCTAACCACTGAGCCACGTGCTGTTGTGTTTAATATATTGGGACATTAATTAAAAATAATATTGTATCATGAAGTACTGATATGGCAGTCTAAATATTGTACATCCCTACTGGTTATTAAGTTATAATTTATTACAGTACAAATCAATTGTCCTGGTAAGAAGATGAATACAGCAACAATAATGTAATATGAATAATATTGGATAGCAATTTTAGGATAGCAATTTTATTTTCAATATAATTCTGATAATACGTTATACGTGTTAATAGTGTTTATATTACATTTTAGGTGTGCAAAAAATTGTTTATACCATGTTTATTGTTCTATATTTGTAATAATATTGATAAACACCAGACTGATTAATCATTTTATATTTTGCCTTTAATAAAAAAAATACAATATAATATAGTCATTTTAGAATACTTTAATCATTTTAGCCTTTTCAATGAAGTGTGAATATTTTAGCCAACTTTAAGTAAATGCTCTTAAACCTTTCAGAATTAAATAATTCAGAATTATTGTGTCCAATTAAATTCAAGTATCTATAATATTTTAAATACTATTTGTCAAATAAATTGTCAATAAATATGGGTAAATCGGTGGTTCACAAACATTCATTGTCAGACACACTAATTTAAAAGTGAAAATCAAGCGTATTAACTTGACTTTGACTTTATTAATCCCCAAAGGGAAATTCACAATTAGGTAACACTTTATGCTAACTTAATGATAGTTAATGTATTTATATACTATTAATGTATTTTACTAACATTAAGTATGAATAATCTTGTAAAGCATTTATTAGTTAGTTAGTTCAACATTACCTAATGCAATATTAAAAACCAAAGTCGTGCTTGTTAATATTAGCTAATATTAAAATATGGACAAACAGCATAATAAATAGATTACTAATAGTTTGTTCATGTAAGTAAATTCATTAACATTATAATGGACTTTTCCCTCATAAAATCATTATATTTGATTGCTAGTCAACTGCTAACTGGTATACTTGCATTTGAAGCACTCCTGAATTATTAGCCCCCTGCATATTTTTTCCCCAATTTCTGTTTAACTAAAAGAATATTTTTTTTCAACACATTTCTAACCATAATAGTTTTAATAACTCATTTCTAATAACCAATTTCTTTTATCTTTGCCATGATGACAGTAAATAATATTTGACTAGATCTTTTTCAAGATACTAGTATTCAGCTTAAAGTGACATTTAAAGGCTTCACTAGGTTAATTAGGCAAGTTAGAGTAATTAGGCAAGTCATTGTATAATGATGGTTTGTTCTGTAGACTATCGAAAAAATATATAGCGTAAGGGGGCTAATAATGTTGACCTTAAAATGGTTTTAAAAAAAAATAAAAACTGCTTGTATTCTAGCCGAAAGAAAACAAATAAGACTTTCTCCAGAAGAAAAAATATTATCGGACATACTGTGAAAATTTCCTTACTCTGTTAAACATAATTTGGGAAATATTTAAAAAAGAAAAAAAAAATCAAAAGGGGGGGGGGGGGTAATATTTCTGACTTTAACTTAGAGCGGCATGCTTAATCAAAAAAAGATTGCGATCTCGATTCGACCCTACACACGATCTTAATTCAGCTTTTCTACAATTCAGCCAATTATCTTTTCAAGGTCAGGAGAGAAGCGTAAAGGCGGCCGCACAAGTCTTTACAGCAACATGGACAGCAATGACAACATGGACACCTCCAAATGGCATAAAAAGTTTCACATACTGTATTTATAAGGTATACTTCACCCCAAAACATCATTTCTGTCTTATGTAATGATGTAGCCGCAGCCGCGAAATGACATGTGAGCTAACGCTCTGTTTGTTTACTACCGAGAGGACGCGCGTGTGTCCGCCATTGATGTCTACTTTAGTGAACAGAACATGCATAGGCTGTGAATAACAGCTAATAAAGTTGTAAATAACGTTCAGTTTTGTTGCACAGAGGGATCGTTTGGGAGCCACACGGGAAGTATCACAAAGTGACAGCAGCCATGAGGGCATTTGGCAATGAAAGTGAAACCGGCGCGCACATCATTTAAAGGGCACCTAGGTTAGCCCTTTTTTCAGATTTAATATAAGTGTTTTGCGTCTCTAGAATGTTTCTGTAATGTTTCATCTTAAAAACACCCATCAGATTTTTTATTATACCTTTTATTAAACTACTATTTATACATTTTTTCACTGGGTGGCGGTTTTGGTGTACTGCTCCTTTAAGGCTAGTCCTCCCCGCCCACCGTTTCTACGTGCCTTTCTGCGTGCCTTAATCTCCTCCCTCGGCTGCGTCAGACAACAGACAGACATAAAGGAAGCAGATCTTACGTAGCGTTTGTGAGAAATACTACAGTAAGAACTTTACCAATGAGTATTTGTTGTGCAGTTGCATTGATGAGTCACACAAAGGTCACGCACGCACACACAAACCGCAGCAGACACACACACACACACACACACACACACACAAACACACACACAGACAGAAAGACAGAGCGCTCGTTTAGCTTCGCACTCTGTTTGCATGCATATGTGACAGGATACAGGTTAATCTCCACTGCTGTATGGATATCTGTTATGTTAATGTACAAAATAAACCTGATTTAGCATCCACAAACCGGGATTGAAGCGTCTTCCTTTATAATTGTTCTGAGAATCAGAATCAGAATCAGAAAGAGCTTTATTGCCAGGTATGTTCACACATACGAGGAATTTGTTTTCGTGACAGAGCTTCTACAGTGCAACAGAATTACAGAGACAGGACAAAAAACAGATAATAAATATATATTTTTAAAAATAGAAGTAAGTAGTGAGTGCAAATATACAGATTGACAAGTGTATGTACATGTTTATTACTATATACAACGTTATATGTGCAGCTGTTATGTGCAAATTGGCATGTAAAGTGTGTGGTTAAATAAGTGTATATGTGTATAAAAGTGTATAGCAGTAGTGATGTTGGTTCCGCAATTATTATCATCAAGTGTTCATGAGATGGATTGCCTGAGGGAAGAAACTGTTTCTGTGTCGGGCTGTTCTGGTGCGCAGTGCTCTGTAGCGTCGACCAGAAGGTAAAAGTTCAAAGAGGCAGTGTGCTGGGTGTGAGGGGTCCAGAGTGATTTTGGCAGCCCTTCTGCTCGCTCTGGATAAGTACAGTTCTTGGGGAGTAGGAAGGGTTGTACCAGTGATTCGCTCAGCAGTCCGAACTATTCGACGTAGTCTTTGGAGGTCGTATTTAGTAGCTGAGCTAAACCAGACAGTTATTGATGTGCAGATGACTGATTCAATGATGGAGGTGTAGAACTGTTTCAGCAGCTCCTTTGGGAGGTTAAACTTCCTCAGCTGACGAAGAAAGTACATCCTCTGTTGAGCTTTTTTGACAATGGAGTCAATGTGAGTGTCCCACTTCAGGTCCTTAGAGATGGTGGTGCCCAGGAACTTGAATGACTCCACTGCTGCCACAATGCTGTCCATGATGCTCAGTGGGGGGAGAGCAGGGGGGTTTCTCCTGAAGTCCACTATCATCTCCACTGTTTTGAGCGTGTTGAGCTCCAGGTTGTTGTTACTGCACCAGACAGCCAACTCCTTAACCTCCTGTCTGTAGGCAGACTCGTCACCGTCCTGAATGAGGCCGATAAGTGTGGTGTCGTCTGCAAACTTCAAGAGCTTCACAGAGGAGTCTTTTGATGTGCAGTCATTCGTGTACAGGGAGAAGAGCAGTGGGGAGAGGACACACCCCTGGGGGGCGCCAGTGCTGATTGTGCGGATGCTAGATGAGAATTTTCCCAGCTTCACCAGCTGCTGCCTGTCTGTTAGGAAGCTGTTGATCCAATGACAGACAGAGGTGGGCACAGAGAGCTGAGTTAATTTGGGCAGGAGAAGTTTTGGGATGATGGTGTTAAACGCCGAGCTGAAGTCAACAAACAACATCCTCACATAGGTCCCTGGTCTGTCTAGGTGTTGCAGAGCATAATGCAGTCCCATATTAACCGCATCATCCACAGACCTGTTTGCTCTGTAGGCAAACTGAAGAGAATCCAGTGAGGGTTCAGTGATGTCCTTCAGGTGAGCCAGCATCAGTTTTTCAAAGGACTTCATGACCACAGATGTTAGTGCCACCGGTCTGTAGTCATTTAGTCCTGTAAGTTTGGGTTTCTTTGGGATGGGGATGATGGTGGAGCGTTTGAGGCAGGAGGGCACTTCACACAGCTCCAGTGATCTGTTGAAGATCAGGGTGAAGATGGGGGCCAGTTGGTCAGCACAGGATTTTAAACAGGCTGGTGTTATAAAATCTGGGCCTGGTGCTTTTTTCCTCTTCTGTTTCCGGAAGACCTGGCACACCTCCTCTTCACTGAACTGTAGGGCAGGTATGAGGGAGGCGGGGGATGGTGGTGTTAATGGTGGCGTGAAGAGCAGTTCAGAGTGGGTGTGGGGGGTTTTCTCAAACCGGCAGTAAAACTCATTCAGGTCGTTTGCAAGTCGTTCATTGTCTACAGTGCTGGGGGATGGAGTCTTGTAGTTTGTGATGTTTTTCAAACTTTTCCACACAGATGCTGAGTCGCTGGAAGAGAGCTGACTCCTTAGTTTCTCAGAATAGTTCCTTTTTGCGACTCTGATCTCCTTTTCCAGTGTGTATTTGGCCTGTTTATACAAGGCCCTATCCCCATTTCTGTAAGCAACCTCCTTGGCCTGACGTAGCTGTCTGAGTTTTACAGTGAACCATGGTTTGTCATTATTGTATGTGAGTTGAGTCCTGGTAGGAATGCACACGTCTTCACAGAAACTGATATAAGATGTTACAGACGCGGCTGTGCTGATGAAGTAAATCTAAAGTGAATCGCTGTAATTCATTACACACATGCTCTGTTTTAAAATATTTTAAACTTGTAAAACTTACTCTTGATCACATTTGATGATGATTGATGAACCTAGTGAACTGAACACACCTTTTATTCCCGGTTGCTTTGCGCTCGTCCTCTCTTGTTTATATAATTATACATGTGACTACCGGGACATGTTAATGCGCGCAGCTGTCAATCAATTCTGTGGGAGGGGGGACCTCACTCCTACATCAAGTTGCGGTCGGTCTGAAAACCGCTCCAATTGGTCCACCGTTTTTATGTTGCTAAATTGAAAAAAAAGGACTGGGTGTGTTTATATCACCCTAATATGACGGTCTATACACCATACATGCAAATATGTCTGTCCAAACAGCTTGAAAAGTAAATTTTTCACCATAGGTGCCCTTTAAATGATCATATCGTGTTTTAGAGTTATGATTATGACGAGCGCTTAATATGTTATTTCTTTCATAGCAAACACAAAGTGTTGTGCATGAAAATAAATATTTACTTGATCAGTATAACTACTCTAGCCTTTATAATGTTTAATATAATTCATGAGGGAATCTGATAATGACAAATGTCTCATTTTATCAGTGAAAAAATGATCTAATAATGTTGTCAATGACAGATGACAAGCATCTCTCTCAAACATAATTCAACTTCAGAATTATGAATAGTTGTATTCTGATGTCATCACTTTACTGTGAATTAACAAACAGGACATATTTAAAATCCACAATGTTCAAGTCCACCATTCCCACCAAGTCTATACAAAATTTAGCATTTTAACCAACAGTAGAGCTACACACAGCCCTAATATTATTATTATTATTGTTTTACCATCTGTTTGAGAAATGACAATAATAATAGCCGACTCATATTAACCTTTATTTTACATCTACAGAATGGTGAGAAAATCCTGATCTTGCTTTTAAGCAAAATAATCGTGATTCTTATTTTAGCCAGAATCGTGCAGCTCTACTTCAACTGTAAATGTTACTCCTACAATCATTAAAAACATGCCTTCATTTTTACATTTCTTTCTTTATTTTTTTGCATGAAAGCAACAATAGTTATATCATGACTGATTTAAAGATTATCCAAAAATATATGAATTTTTTGCATGTCATCAACAATTGATCTTTACTTCAGATGAAAGATGTGCTTACTCTGTATATGAATATGTGTATAGCGCTCATATAGCTGTTGCAAGGCATGCGAAACAGAATGCCAGCTAAGAGCTTTAAGAAAACACTTATTGATTTTATTGAAATGTACACTATTCAAAAGACACATTCCCTACGCGACAGCAGTCCTAATTTAATGAACATCTGCAATGCATGTTTACGTTGAACCCGAGTTATCGATTGTTGTGTTTAACATGCGTTTAACTGCAAACTCAATTACAGACCCTTTAATCTCACAAACTGCTTAATAATTCAAAGAAGCATATTATGTTTGCGTAAATGCAATATTTTCAATTATTCCGTCCTCCGACAATTTGCTTTATCCTCCCTCTCCCTCTTTTTTTTCCTTTCAATTTATTGGCTGTCATCTCTGACCCGAAGACTGACCCCCATCTTCAACACATTTCAATGCAGCCAACAAAATTAATCTGACAGATAAATCACAGTCTTACAAATGCTGCTGGTGAGGAAGACAAGGTCAAAGTCACAGAGGGAATATAAAATTAAGGCAGAATCGGTGTAGCATTATAATATCTGCTCCATCTGAAAACATCGGAAGCTTAAAATAAATATATATATATATATATATATATATATATATATATATATATATATATATATATATATATATATATATATATATATATATATATATATATATATATATATATGAAAATTCAGATAGTGGTACCTGTTTGCTCTCTTAATAGGCCTGGTCTTATAAACAGCTACAGACAGAAGAAACTGATTTGATTTGTATGACAAGTCAACCAATCGAGCATATTTTCCGTGACCTCTGAACTCTGAGTTTTCCAGTTGGCTGCTTAGGGATGCCACCTTCACTTGACCTCTCGCCCTACACAGTCATTCGCTGGTCATGTGGGAAAACAAGGCCCACACAGCATGTCTAACAGAGCCAGTGTTCATCTGTGCTAATGCTTCTGTTCTAATATCGCTTCCAGTGCTGGACCAAGAACAAGTCAAGCACTTGAGTCAAAGTACAGATACCCTAAGAAAATATCACTCCAGTAAAGGATAATTTTTTCAAACTGACTTAAATTACAAATATACTTGTTTTATTATGTATCCAAGTATTAAAACGTATTGATATACATATTATACCTATTTTATTTTACAAGAAAGCATTTTGTTTCCAAAAAACATATACTGCTATTTACTACTGGAAATAATTATTAATCATATACTGATATCTACTACTGATAATAATTATGCAAACAAGTGAAAATAATAAAACATACATTACAGCATGTATAAAATTTAGTAAAAACAAAATGTGTTAACATTTTAAGAAAAAAACATAGAAATATAGTAGTTTGAGTCAGTGAGTCATTAACTGCAAAAATCGCAGAGCATTCGAAAGAGTCAGTTGTTAACTGGGGTCTCATGATGATCTATTTATCCCTTCAGAGGAACCCGTTGAAAGGATTAGGGCATAGGAATGAGCCCTCACGATTAGAACCCAGTGTCACCCTGACCGGATCATTTGAAAGAGTCAGTTGTTAACTGGGGACTCACTCTAACCTAATCATCTAATAGTCAGTTGTTAACTGGAGACTCACTCTGACTGAATCATTTGAAAGAGTCGGTTGTTAACTGGAGACTCACTCTGACCAAATCATCTAATAGTCAGTTGTTAACTGGGGACTCACTCTGACTGAATCATTTGAAAGAGTCGGTTGTTTACTGGAGACTCACTCTGACCAAATCATCTAATAGTCAGTTGTTAACTGGGGACTCACTCTGACTGAATCATTTGAAAGAGTCGGTTGTTTACTGGAGACTCACTCTGACCAAATCATCTAATAGTCAGTTGTTAACTGGGGATTCACTCTGAGTGAATCATTTGAAAGAGTCGGCTGTTAACTGGAGACTCACTCTGACCAAATCATCTAATAGTCAGTTGTTAACTGGGGATTCACTCTGACCGAATCATTTAAAAGAGACATTTGTTAACTGGGGACTCACTCTGACCGAATCATTTGAAAGAGTCAATTGTTAACTGGGGACTCACTCTGACCGAATCATTTGAAAGGGTCATTTGTTAACCGGGGACTCACTCTGACTGAATCATTTGAAAGAGTCAGTTGTTAACTGGGGACTCACTCTGACCGAATCATTTGAAAGGGTCATTTGTTAACCGGGGACTCACTCTGACTGAATCATTTGAACGAGTCAGTTGTTAGCCGGGGACTCAATCTGACCAGATCATTTGAATCAATAAGTTTAGTATGTCTAAAGTGGAACGCAGCCTAGGACTGAGATTTTGAATCGGTGAATCATTAACTAGAGACAATCATTTGAAGGAGTCAGTTGTTAACTGGGGACTCACTCTGACCAAATCATATAATCGTCAGTTGTTAACTGGGGACTTACTCTGACCGAATCATTTGAAAGGGTCATTTGTTAACCGGGGACTCACTCTGACTGAATCATTTGAAAGAGTCAATTGTTAACTGGGGACTCACTCTGACCGAATCATTTGAAAGGGTCATTTGTTAACCGGGGACTCACTCTGACTGAATCATTTGAAAGAGTCAGTTGTTAACTGGGGACTCACTCTGACCGAATCATTTGAAGGAGTCATTTGTTAACCGAGGACTCACTCTGACTGAATCAATTGAAAGAGTCAGTTGTTAACTGGAGACTCACTCTGGTCAAATCATTTGAAAGAGTCAGTTGTTAACTGGAGACTCACTCTGACCTAATCATTTGTCTTTGGACTGTGGGGGAAACTCGAGCACCTGGAGGAAACCCACGCCAACACGGGGAGAACATACAAACTCCACACAGAAATGTCAATTGACTCAGCCAGGGCTCGAACTAGCAACCTTCTTGCTGTGAGGCGATCGTGGTACCCACCAGCTGCAACCCATCACTGGAAAACACCCATACACACCCAATCACACACATACACTACGGCAATTTAGCTTACCCAATTCACCTACAGCACATCTTTGGACTTGTGGGGGAGACCGGAGCACCCGGAGGAATCTCACGCCAACTCGGGAGAACATGCAAACTCCACACAGAAATGCTAACTGACCCAGCCGAGGCTCGAACCAGCGATCTTCTTGCTACCCACTGTGCCACCATATATAAACATAAATAAAAAATAAATTAAAGTACAGAAGGAGAATTTTAGAAATTTTGGAACCCATGGCGGGAATTGCTTAGGGCCCCCAAATCACTAAATCCACCCCTGCAATTCATCACGGGTCGCCACAGCAGAATGAACCGCCAACTAATCCATCATAAGTTTTACACAGCGGATGCCCTTCCAGCTGCAACTCAGTACTGGGAAACACCCACACTTATTCACACACACACTCATACACTACAGCCAATTTAGTTTATCCATTTCACCTATACCGCATGTCTTTAGACTGTGGGGGAAACCGGAGCACCCGGAGGAAACCCACGCCAACACGGGGAGAACATGCAAACTCCACACAGAAATGCCAACTGACCCAGCCTGGACTCAAACCAGCAACCTTCTTGCTGTGAGGCAACAGTTCTAACCACTGAGCCACCGTGTCACCCTAAAATAATAATTATATGATTTAAAAAAAATTTATTCAATTAATAAAAAAAGAAGCTTTTTTGCAATTTATTTAACTCATAATGAAATGTTTATTGTTTCATAATATGTAGTTTTTACTCAGTTTACTTTAGTTTTAGTCCTTTTAAAACACCAATAATCAAAAAAAAAAATTGAAGCAGAAAAAAGCGAAATTACAATCAGTTTACGTTTTTTTAGTAAAAGTTGATTTGTTTTTAATTATACAAACGTTTAGTTTGAAGGTTTTTTATTTTAGTTAATTTACTTATACATTTTTTTATTTTTACTGCTTGTTTAAGCAACTTATTTAAAATGAGCTGAAACAACACAATTCTTACGTTTTTTGGGCACAACTTAATAGTTTCAAGTTCAATCCACTTAAGTTTGTAAACACAATGAAGTTAAACAATTTGTGTTGGAACAACATGAAAGTAATTGTGTGGAAGCCAGCATTTTTTACAGTGTATCATTGATATATTATTGTAGTTTATTTTATTCATCGTTTTATTTTCATTTTTATATTGATTCAAAGTTTTAGTAAGTGTATTGTTTTTGTAAGTTTTGTTTGCTTTAAGAGACTTTTTTTGTTTTAGGTATTTCAAAACATCAAGTTATCCTGTGAGACAACAATGCTAACCACTGAGCCACCAAATCGCCCTAAAATAATAACTATATGATGTAAAATAAAATAAAAAAAAGAGAAAAAGAAAGAAATTCCCACAGGTCTGGAACGACTTCGGCTGAGTAACTGATTTTGAGTCCTGGACGTGATGCGTTTGGACAGGACAGGACTGTGGGCAGCTACTGTTCAGCAACCCAAGGAATATCCTCCTCACTTTACAACTGCGGGGATTAAAGGGCCTTCCTGTCCCATGACTGACCTTAAAAGCCCATCCAGATGTCCTGCGGCCCTCGAGACAAAGAACTCAGGTGACAGGTCTTATCTTGAGGGCACTTGAGCCCCTCTTCTTTTAAGTGTGCCGTCATCCCCGCAAAATGCCTTTTCAATTATTGGCCGAGTTTCTCTCTCTCTTGTCTACAAACAGCGTAATTGTTCAGGGGAGAGCATTATGTATTCAGAGCGGCTTCAGAGGTTTTTCTGGGGTTAAAAGTGACACGTCTCTGAATATTAGATAACGGGAAAGGCCACACAAATGGAACCTCAAAGAGCGGTTAATGCTCATGAAGAGATTGGAGGATTAGATGCTCCTCTGGGTCTGATTTAATGCTGAGCTCATAGTATAGAGGACATAGGAGATGAATATGCAGAAACAAACTTTTTTTTTTAAGTTTAGTGTTTAAAAAGAAGTGATTTACGCAAGTCCAGTCAGTTCAACCGTCATTACAGAAAACTGAAAATGAATAAAAACTGAAAAAAAAGAACTCATACACACATACATATATATATATATATATATATATATATATATATATATATATATATATATATATATATATATATATATATATATACACACACACACACATATACATATATATACCTACATACATACATATACATATATATATATATATATATATATATATATATATATATATATATATATATTTTTTTATATATATATATACACACACACACACACACACATATATATATATATATATATGAGGCAACGCAGTAGGTAGTGCTGTTGCCTCATAGCAAGAAGGTCGCTGGTTCGAGCCTCGGCTCAGTTGCCGTTTCTGTGTGGAGTTTGCATGTTCTCCCTATATTTATATATATATATATATATACACATACATACACACACACACACGCACACACACACACACACAGTTAAAGTCAGAATTCCTTTAAATTTATTTTTTGTTTTTTAATATTAATATTTGTTAAACAGAGCAAGGAAATTTTCACAGTATGTCTGATGATATTGTTATATTTCGGCTAGAATAAAAGCAGTTATTAATTTTTTTAAAACCATTTTAAGGAAACAATTATTAGCCCCTTTTTGCACATTTTTTTTCAATAGTCTACAGAACAAACCATCATTATACAGTAACTTGCCTAAAAGCTTCTCTCAGTTCAACAGAAATTGGGGAAAAAATAAACAGGGGCTAATAATTCAGGTGGGGGGGGGGGGGGGTTAATAATTCTGACTTCAACTGTATATATGTGATTTACTTTCAGTGTTATTTTACACTTTAAAAAACTATTAAAAAACTATTATTTCTGCTTGTTCAAACTACTTATTTAAATGAGTTGAAACAACACAATTCTTGAGTTTTAATTTAAACAACTTAATTGTTTCATGATCAATAAGAAGATACATTTTTTAAAACAATTAGGTTAACTTAAACGATTTGTGTCGTAGTGTCATTTAGTATCATTGATTATATTCATGTATTGAAGTTTTTTGTGTTCATCATTTAAAATAGTTTTATTTTCAGTTTTAATAACAATTAAATTTTTAGTAACTTTTGTTTTTTGTCATTTTTGTTAGTTTCTGTTTGCTTTAACAGACTTTTTAATTGCAGTTTTAGTTATTTCAATACATCAAGTTAAAATGAATGAACGTGGGAAATATTTCCTTGGCAACTAAGTAACTTAAGTAAAATAATTTTTAAAGCTTTTATGCATTTTATATCACTTAAAAAAATGTAATGCAAGAACAAATGTTTGTTTTAATCATTTCATAAACTGTAATTTTTACAAGATCAATAACCAACTAATTATGGAAACTACAATCACAATGTTGATTTTTTTTAGTTAAAGTTTATTTGCTTTTAATTATGAGTTTTTTATAGGGTTTTAATTTTAATTAATATAATTTCCCCAGCCATATACAGTTTATTTTTCTTTTATTTTAATAAAATAACTTGACCACATATAGTATACTTTTTCTTTTATTTTAATTAATATAATAACTTGGTCAAATACAGTTTACTTTTTATTTTAATTAATATAATAACTCAACCACATAGCTTATTTTTTCTTTTATTTTAATTAATATAATAACTCGGCCACATATAGTTTACTTTTAATTTAATTAATATAATAACTTGGCCATATAAAGTTTACTTTTATTTTAATTAATATAATAACTCGACCACATATAGTTTACTTTTAATTTAACTAATATAATAACTTTGTCATATACAGTTTATTTTTATTTTATTAATATAATAACTCAACCACATATAGTACACTTTTGCTTTTATTTTAATTAATATAATAACTTAACCACATATAGTTTACTTTTAATTTAATTAATATAATAATTCAACCACATATAGTATGTTTTTTTATTTTATTTTAATTAATATAACAACTTGGCCACATATAGTTTACTTTTAATTTAATTAATATAATAACTTGGCCATATAAAGTTTACTTTTTATTTTAATTAACATAAAAACTCGACCACATATAGTACACTTTTTGTTTTATTTTAATTAATATAATAACTCGGTCATATACAGTTTACTTTTTCCTTTTTTTCTTTAAAGCAATTATGCTCAGTTAAACTTTTTTTGTGCCTTTTGGTGCAAATATTATTTTAAAGTTTTTTTTATTTTAATTAATATAATTAATTGAATATTTTAGATTCCAACTATATAAACAAAGCCCGAGATCCACCCAACAGAAAGGCAAAATATAATAAAACAAGTAATAACTGCAATAATAGGTACAAAATCAGGATTTTTTTTTTGCTTTTTTGTTTTTTCAAGGCACCATCAATTACGCTTTTTTTTGTATTTTTGTTGTAAATTCATAAGAACATATACAAAAAATTGACAACCATCAACAAAAGTACTCACGTAAACACAAAATACAACCCAGAATACATTAAAACGGAGAGGATAATCCCAGTCAATGTCAACCACAAGTTTTTAAAAACACATTTACTAATCAAAATAGTCTGTTTACTGTTTAATTCATGTCATGTTGTCATACTGAATATCAAGAGTAATCCTGGATCTGTTTTTGCGCCGCCACTTTAAAACAAAACAAGTTGACATGACACTGTAAAAGTTACTGTAGTTCTCCTCATCCTGCATACTGTATCTCTACGCTCCCAAATTCCCCTCGTTCAGTTCATAACATCATTCGACCCCTCCATTTCTCCTCGCTCCTCTTCTTCCTTTCTCAGTATAAGGCTGTCAGAGTTTTTTTGGGAGCCAGCGAGCTGTGAAATCGCACAAATTGCTGTTGCTTTACGTCTGGCCCGGTGACAGAAAGAGAAAGAGGAGGAGGAGAGAGAAGAGAGATTTTCTGCTCCAACACTTCTGAACCTTTCCTGCCCCCCATAATCACACACAGACACAGAAGCACACGCACAGCTGCAAAACTGCACCCCCCCCCCCCTCGAATCCATCTCTAATCCACTCTCATCATACGAGCCCCCTGTTCCCAATCCACAACACCTCCACCACTTTGCTTTAGAATCCGGGTCACTTCACTGAACAACCACGAGAAGCCCCGAGAGTGATAAAACCTTCTGACACGCTCTGATAAAACAAACACTTCCACCTACTACTATACATGATTGTCACTAGAACTAACACCAGGGAGAGTGTGATGTTGCAGAGCAATATTTGGCAAACATTTGTTAGGGAAAAAAAAAAGAGTGAGATTTTTCACTCACCTTCATGTTGCTCCAGAGGTGTAGGATGTTTGTTTTCTATTGAACACAAAATGATTGAAGAATCTCTGATGTGTCCTTCCTTAATGTGAGTGAAATGATGCCGTTGTGCTGCAAAATAAAATAAAAAAGTCATAAAGCACAGGCAACTTAATAAAAAAAATTATTATATATATATATATTTTTTTTTTTGGTTTATTTTTAAATAAAGTCATAAAATAATGCATAATTAAAATGAATACATATAATATTAAATATTAAAATTAAAATTCATTCATTTTCTTTTCGGCTTAGTCCCTTTATTAATCCAGGGTAGCCACAGCGGAATAAACTGCCAACTTATCCAGCACATTCTTAACACAGCGAATGCCCTTCCAGCCGCAACCCATCTCTGGGAAACATCCATACACACTCATTCACCCTCATACACGATGGACAATTTAGTTTACCCAATTCACCTGTACTGCATGTCTTTGGACTGTGGGGGAAACCGGAGCATCTGGATGAAACCCACGCAAATGCAGGGTGAACATGCAAACTCCACACAGAAATTCCAACAGACCCAGCCGAGGCTCGAACCAGCGACCTTCTTGCTGTGAGGTGACAGCACTACCTATTGCGCCACCGCGTCACCTAAAATAAAAATAAATTGAGTTATTTTTTTTACTTACATTCTGAAACAAGTCAATAAAAGGAGCATTTGGGAAACTTTCTAAATAACATGAATGAAATGAGAGTGAGTTTCATTGAGATTTGTATATTTACCTAAAGCACATTAACAAATAATAATAATAATAATAATAATAATTTTAGGTATTGATTTATCATGAAGGACTAATTCATTCCATAAAAGTTCCTTTATAGTAGAAAATAAATTAATTATTTGTACTTTTTATTGTTACAATACTCACATTGTGTTTGTATTTGTGCGTGCGTGTGTGTGTGTGTGTGTGTTTGGGATTTTACTTAGAAAACATAATGCCCATGTAAATTTTGCAACATGGAATGTAAAACTTTAAAAGTCATTATACTAGAACAGCTCAAAATGCATAAAGAACCATATAATCCCAAAGTGGATCCAAAAACAAGTACATTTATTTTAAGAACCAGTAACAGAATGGGCATTTAAGAAACCTTTAGTTTCTTTTTAAAGGATCTGTACACACTAAAATGAAAATTCTGTCATTGCTTATTCACCCTTCACTTGTTTCAAACATTTATGAGCTCTGTTAAACTAAAAAGAAGATATTTTGAAGAAAGCTGGAAAACTGTAACCACTGACTCTATACTATGGATGGAAGTCAATAGATTGATGTAAAGTTCGTTTTATATTTACACATTCAGACTATCTCCTTACTAATATAATTTCAGAAGAGTATCTTTTGCAAATAAATAGGGAAATCATATTAACAGGCAATGATTATTAAAGTATAACATTGTTTACAGTCAAATAAATATTGTTAATGTTGTTTTGAAGTCTTACTTACATGTGATTTCAGACCGAATATTCAAAGTAGCATGGTAAACAATATAGGGAGCGTGTCACAAGTTGTCACTGAACGAATGTGCGAATATAAAACCAACTTTACCTCAATAGTTACAGGTTTTCAGCTTTCTTCACATTATCTTCTTTTGTGTTCAACGGAAGAAAGAAACTCATAAATGTATGGAAACACTTGAGGGAGAGTAAATAGTGAGCAAACTTTAATTTTTGGGTGAGCTATCCCTTTAACAGTGTTCCGAAACATGCTTTAAGCTCATGCCTGAAATACATTCTGATATTATTTCCAGGTATATTACAATTTCTTGAGAACTGCTACAGTAGGATATTAACATCTTTACCGTACTTGCAATAACTTTCTTATGCAATGCATTGGCCGGGGATTTTAACCTATTGTGCGCGCGTTTAGCCTCGGGCAGTAGTAAACATTCTGGAAGTAATCTGCTTTGACAGCTTTGTTTGAACGGTGTATTACCCCCACACCACACACACCCCCACAATCATAAGAAAAACATAATCAATATTTGTGAAGGTGGAGGAATGAAGAGTTCAAACCTGAAACAGTTGGATGAACGTCAGTGAGTTGGCCAGCTTGTGTCCACTGCTGGATTTAGAAGTCAGATATGTAGCTACTTCCCTCTAGTGGTGGAATGTTAACATTGCAATTTTACTTATTTATTTATTTATTTATTTATTTATTTATATTCTTAGTAAGAGGTTGAAAATAAAGACCATTTCATTGTTGTCGTCTCATTGGCCCATGAACATTTCCTGCTTGTTATCAAACTATGTAATAACTGTAACAAAAGGCAATTCAATCATAACGTAATGTTTAAACAGCTATCATAATATTATTTATCAATATGTGGCTCTTTTTGGATTCTCGGAAGCTATAGAAAACAAAAATGTAAATTTTAAGTAATAAATAAATAAATAAATATTTACGTAATTAATAAATAAATACGTTGGGACCATTGTTTTTGTTTACATCCCTCAAAATGACATATACAAACACAATCAATCAGGATATCAGGGGAAAAAAACAAAGTAAGATTAACTGCACTCGTACAGAGAGAACAATAAGAAAACAACTTGTACGCCTTCTTAATTATGCATTAATGATACAACTTCCGTTTGTAATCAGTTTTACTAATTACCTGCTATATGGTTTTGTTATACAGTGGTAGTTGTAGTTACATATGTGGAGGGATATACATATGGAAATCAATTTAAAAAATGTAATAATAAAAAAAAAACATGGTACATTTTGTTCTCACCTCACAAAAAGCAAAAAGCGCGCGAATCTCGTCGTTTTTACAGTTCTTACGGAGTTAAATACACTTGTACCTTGATTTACGAAAGTAACTGTGGTGTCAGTGTATAATAAATTTTAGGCTATAACTTAAGTAGGCTACCGTGGTAAATAATTGTAGCAAAAAGAAAGAAAGAAAGAAAAAAAAACACAGTAAAATTGTGGTTAACGTCGTTTATCAACTGCTGTTTGCTGTTTGTAGTAAAGAAACACCCAAAAGAAATAATGAATTAAAAAAAGAGTTCCACACAGTGGATAATGTAGACATGATTCCGAATCCGCTTTTCTCCATTGGAGGGCGCTGCTGTGATGTTGATGACGCAACACTTATTACTCTTAACAGAAGAGACGGACACTCCACGCCTGCATTTTACTTAGACAATGGACATTTTATAGAATAGGCCTACTGATACTAAAGAACGGATAGCTGTAATGAGCTGCTGGTTAAAGCAACACAAAAAGAGCACGCGACTTATTAAAATATGTACATAAAATTAATTGTTTTCATTTCAAGATAGCTACTATAGCTATACGGTATAGGTAGAAATTTGAGTCGTATTGCAGTTTTTTTTTTTTTTTTTTGGAGGGGGGGGGGGTGCAATTCAATATTTATTGTTCTGCAGTTTCACTCAGACACCACAATTGATTGTATTCTTGTTCAGTGCAAGTTTTTTTTACTTGGTCTGTTTTAGAATAGCATAGGATAAAATTATTTTATTTGCCCCTGTAAGAACACACACACACACACACACACATGCGCTATAGGTGAACTGAATAAACAGAATTGACCGTACTGTATGTGTGTGCATCCCACATAGCAACATATCGCTGGCCCAGCTCTGGCCCACACAATCAGCTTTTGCTTGGCCCACATGCCGCAGTGAATTACGGTACATGACTGGACCAAGTCTGGCTTCCAGACAAGGGCCAAACATGGACCAAATCTGGGCCAAGACTTAGCCAAGTTAATAACCCATAACTGAGCCTGAACTGGGGCAGATATGTTGGTGTGTCACGACTGCAATAAAATTGATAAACCCATGAATCATTGCACTTTAGGCGTGCTATGGGTGTGCTTTTTCTCGAAGCAACCTGATTGGTAGAATTTTTAATTTTTATTTGAAAATAATAAAAATGTATTTTAAATGTGGGTCAAGATAGGCCAGACTCACACGGCCCATATATCAATTATTAACATCTGGGCCAAATACTACATTTTACATCTGGCCCAAGTATTGTGTGCCGCCTTAAAGACGGTGCCACCTCTGCCAAACCAGGCCCATGTTTGGTCCACATGCTGTATGCCAGTGCCGGATGAATGCCTGCTGTGCCAGATTTATGCCAAATCTGGGCCAGAATTCTTTGCTACCTGGGATGTGATAGTGTATGTGTTTTTCCCAGTACTGGGTTGCAGCTGGAAGGGCACCCGCTGTGTAAAACATATGCTGGATAAGTTGGCGGTTTATTCTGCTGTGGCGACCCTCTGAGCCGGAAGAAAATGAATAAATGAATGATAACAATGTGAAAGCTTACGTATATATATATAAAATACAAGAAAATCTGCTACATTTTCTTTTCTTCCCTGACCTAAAATAATATTCTGTCACGAGTTTATAGTCAGTTTTACTCATCAAACCATAAATAAATGTGGGGTCAGTCAAAAAGCAATTTTATAAAATTGTTTTGTTCTTCAGTTTGCCCTAGTGGCTCTCCACTGTATTACTGAACTGAATTATAATAGTATTATGCCAGATATGAAGGCTAAAAGACAACGCTATAAATGTGAGCTCTGACATGGTCAAGTGTTTTATTTCTATAGCACGTTATTCAATGCAAAATGGGTCAAAGCCGACACTCAAAGAAAACACTGAGAATGTAGAGTTGAAGAGTGTTTCACAAAGATGGGTTTCTAATGCAGGCTGCTTGATCTAAATTTTCAGTGACTGTTGAAGAACGCTTGAGGACAACATGATCAAGAACTCATCTAACCAATGGCAAACAAAACACATGATCTACCTTACCTCCATATCCAAATCCATGAGGAAAATAATGGAAGTCTTTAAAATCATGCAGCACCATGGACAGTACCCACACGCAGGAGTCCCGTGATCTGTCTGGGATTTTCCACTTATGTTAAATGCCTGAAATACTATATGAATCAGGGCAAAAGTCATCTTATAAGGACTTCTACTCTGTTTGAATAACAGTTTTAACATTCAATCTCACATTTTTTTAATGAACATATACAAATCCAATGCTCTTTGCATTAAATGTGTTACAGTAATGCAGGATATAGTTTTTTTTATTCACAAACGTCAAAACATGAACTCCTGCAGAACTAAGTTATGAACTATCAATTCAGATTCCATGTAAAACTGATTAAAACGTAGATGTGAAAAGGTCCCAGCATTACATACTAACATTACATCTAACAACAGCAATTTAATGCAGCTTCTAAATCATATATCAACATGCACATTTCACAATAAACAAAACAGTTTAAGGCACACATATTGTGGAAAATGCTTTATTTGGCATTTACATTTATTTAATAAATTACATGATAGGAAATGTTTCAGACCTTCCTAGAATAAATATTAACACTCCAGAACAACTGAAAATAAATAAATATGTGTATAGGCTATATATTATTTACATTTGTTTACATTTTAAAGTAAATTAGTGATATTAATAATTATGTGAATAGTAAATACGACGGCGCAGAAACAAACAAACAAATAAATAAATGCGATCCATGAACAAAAATCCTACCTTCACCAATTCTTTTACCTTGATATGCTGTCATTCGTGACGTAATATCAGTATAAACGTAATGTTTCGAACTGTTTTACGTTAAATCAATCAGTTAGCGACTCAGCTCGAGATAAGCGGTGGAAAAAGGATTAGTATCCCAGGCCCAGGTTAATGCGTATCGTACTATTGTTTGGGTTAATAACACATGGCTTAAGGGCAGTTAACGGATGCCTGTCTGAAATAACACGACTCTCGCATGCTGGATTGTGTTCGCACACCTGGATGGGGCTTGGGGATTTAATGCATTGTAAATGTTCCAAAAGTAGTTAAATGTTAAAAAAAATCACTATAATCTCAAATTGATCCGTAACGTTAGCTATTGCGACATTTGCTCCATAGCCTACGCGACTTCGGTAAGTGTTTTTATTTACAGTTTATATTTTTGTAGCATGTTTAAAGCTAACGTTACTGTTTTAGCACCAGCCATTTTAAAGTAGCTTAGTTAAAAAACAACAACAACGGAGTGGAACCATAAAATAACGTGACAGAACATCAGGATTGAGGTAAAGTTGGTTTATATTCGCAAATTGCGCACATTTGGACTTTCTCCTTAATAATATAATTTCAGAAAAGTGTTCTTCCCTAATTCTTAACAGGGAAATCATATTAGCAGCCAATGACTACTGAATATAATGACTATTGAATACCAAATAGTCAAAGTAGCGTGTCAGGTATATTTTAATTTAAAACATTAGTAAAGCATATGGGTTGAAAGAAATATTAAACTGCTAACAAAACAGGCAGAATAATGGCTTACATTACTATGATAACAAATGCACAACTTTATGCATTTAGATACATTATTCTAGTTATTTTTTAGCAGACATAATTTTCCACAATTGTGCAGACAAAACACAATTTGTTTGTCTCTATTATATGTCTGTATGTGCTATCTTGAACAAATACCAAATATGCTACTACAGCACAAGTTAACTATAACATTATGATGCACTGATCACTAGAAAATGATTGGCTTATTTATGAATTTATTTGTTTAACTAGATTAAACTTTTGCTTTTGTACACTGATTCATGACAACTGAACAATGACAAGGGACAAATGAACGGCTCAGTTTAGAGCATGTACTTTTAAGGGAAAAGTAGCTTGTAAATATCTGTTTTGGTGAAAAGGCATTTTAGTAAAACTGTAATTTAACTGGCCTCAAATCAGTATACATCAGTCAAAGTATGTTCAAAGTTTTAAATTCCACTGCTTGGTGTTGTTTTATCAACAGAAATACATGTCATATTTGGACATTCAGTGACATCTTTAGAAATGTGTCCAGCTTAACAAGAACTGACCCTAAGAAATTCATTGGGACATTTAAAAAAATATATATTTCTTGTTTTATTGGATTATTATTGTTATTCTACATCAATGCATGCAATAAAAAGACATCTGAACAGCTCATATGAGAGCATGTGTGTTATATTTAAAGGAACAGTAGCACAGTAGCTTGGAAATGACTGAAATCAATAGATATATGTTAATCAGTGTACCTTAAAATGCATTTTAAATTCCACTGCAAAGGCTTTTAAGCTTTGTTTTATTATTTCTAGAAACAGGTGTCATATTTTAACACATTAACACCACTGGAAAATGTGTCCCTGTTAAGTAGAACTGATCCCCAAAAAATCAACTGGTTACTTTATTAATTTGTTGGGGATTTTTCTTAAATAATTTTGATTAATATAGTCATTTTTCAATGAATTATGGATTAAAGAGACAACTGAATGGCTCATTTAAGAGCTTCCTAATTGCATTTAAAGGAACAGTAGCATGGAAATGCCTGTACCATCAGAAATCAACATAAAACGGCTGTTCATATTGGTATAAAACAGTTATACGGCAATTATTTGTCTCAATTCAGTACATATATACACCAATTAGTCAGTATACCTTAAAATGAAATTTAATAACAATTGTTAAGGTTGTTAAGTTTTGTTTTATTAATGCCAGAAATAGGTGTCCTATTTGGACACCCCTAGAAATGTATCCTTTTTATCTCAGTGCCAGCATATGCAATAGATAGCTCATATTTCAGCGTCCTATTTGAATGCATTTGGTTTATTCTAGCACTTAATTTATTATTTAAAGCTTTATTTGAGTAAAAAGCCCCCACAAACAGCTTGCACCTATTGTGAGCAATGGCAGAGCTTGGCAGCTGGCCTGTCTGGAGGTTTTCTGTGCCCTCAGCTGCTCCAGAAGTGACAGTCGGCTCTCTGTATAGACACTATCTGACTGTTGGAAGGCTGGAATATTTGAATGTCATTGGGGGAGGTCATCTGTAGCTTATGGAGGGGGCTGGTCAATAGGGGTTCATACTTGCCTCTGTAATGAAGCAAGTGGAGACCTGCATTATATGGTGGCCAAAGGGCCCTTTTTGAGGCTCCTGGGCCATCTCACGGCCATTTTAAATGGTATAGTCCAATTTGAACACCCCTCCATATTGAGCTAAAATGGAAGAGCCTCTTTTGCAGTGTTTGCTGGGAAGAAGAAGTACAGTCGGGATTGGGACTTTGGAGAAGGAGGTAGCAATCTGAAGAGGTAAGAGGAGCTGTGTTCTCCAATGGCCAGGCCACTAATGGATGGATGGGCTCATTGGGATGTACATTGGCCCTAATGCATGAGTGTATATGGATTTTTACAGGTCTTGGCATGGTGTCTGTATAGGGTGAGAATAGATATCATGGCTAGCATGAACAAGGAAATATGGAGGGAGCTGCTAGGGGGAGCTATAACAGGGCAAACAGCAGCTGACTGAAAAAGTCAACCTCTCCAAATAAGCTGGAGACTCTAAAATACTCACACTGGTTGGGAAAACACAGGGAGGTGTTTAATTGTTGTGTTTTGGCTTTATAAAGATAGTCTGCAATTGTTCTGGCTTAATCTTCTGGCTGCTTGTCCAAGGGAAGTAGCTAAATTGACACACAGGCAAAGCTGTACAAAAGAAAGAGAGGAAGCATGTTAATGATGGTCTCAGAGGAATAAATCACACTTAAATGTTATACAAACATGGAAAATGTATATATTTGAGTGCATTTGTGCGATCTTAAAAGTTAATTTTGACAGATTAGCCTCTGTGAGTGCACTGGTGGAGAGCTTTAAAGATGGCCGCTCCTTAGAGTAGTGACTGCTGTTGGGACGCATTACTTCCTGACTCACTCGGCACTCTGAGTTGCTTACACTGCACTCAAGCTTATAACACTCTTTTCAATTTAATATGTTAGAAAAAATATGCATATTAGAAAGTTAAGTGATTAAAAATCAAAGCTATAATTAGTATTGTGCATCTGAAGAGATGTAGCCTTAACCAGAGATCATATTCTAGTCTTAATTAAGTGATTGTGGCATGCAAACACTCTAATATGAATTGTTTATCTAGTTAAGCATGACAAGTAGGACTAGTTAAGTACAAAATATAGACTAGCTTCTGATTGGAGAGTCATTTAGTCGCTAACTAACACTGTTTATTGAGTAATCAAAGCATAGCACAGCTTTTAATCATTGATCTATGCATATAAAACCAACACAATTAATTAGTTACACTAGTGTTTGTGTAGATCACATATTAACCCTTTCAGTAATGGTCATATTAAACCATAATGATGCATATTTCGATATTATGTCCATCTTTAGTTGAAAACAGAGGGAAGTATTTATATATTTTAAATATAGATTTATATTTTTAAAAAGTAATATAGAAATAAGAGTTAAGTAATAGCTACACTCAAACAATTTTTTTTTACTTGTATAAACTACTTACAATTAGCCGAAACAACACAATTCTTGAGATTTCATTGGAACAACTTAATTTTTATGTTCAATCCACATTTATTTGTTAAAAGTGTCAACTTAATCGATTTGTGTTGGGACATGAATCAATTGTGTGGAACCCTGCATTTTTTTACAGTGTATTTAGTTAATATAAATAGTATAAAAAGTGTTGTTTTACATGAAATGTGGCACTAAACGTGTTAAAACCTAAAGAATACAGAGGTAAATGATCTAAGTTCATCTTTATTTTCATATCCTAAAATCGTACAGCATTTAAAGAGTTAATTTTTAGTCCTCTTGGGGGCATCAGAGTCAATGACACCCTTTCACTTTGTCACTGTCTGCTGTTTTTATTAGAAATCTGAAAAATGTAAATTACTGCCCCCTTTGGAAGGATCGGGAATAAGGGGCTGTGGCTCCAGTGGGAAAATGAGACGTGCACTCATTCTTTAATTCAGAGATTCAACCCTACATTTAGTCCTTCAAGCTCTTAGTACAGTTTTAACTGTTAAATCTAGCCATATAGCTACAATTACATTAAGTAATTACTATCACAATAAGTCATTACTTGTTAAGTAAATCTTCATCAGTGTAATTGAAGCCCTCTTCTCTCACAAACTACTGAACTACAGTTATCCCTTTAGCACTTTTGTATCCTGCAAGTGTAAATGTTAAAAGTTTTATGTTTAAGGATAGTTGTTCACTTGACTACATGCATTTTATAAAGTCTTAATTTGCTGACCTGTTGCCTACGTAGAGTGTATGTATGTATAAAACATACCCTGTAAAAAAATCTTGGTTGTCTTAAATTTTTAAGCTGAGTCAAATCAACCATGTGAGTTATTTGAACTTATTTGATATTGAACTAACTTAAAACAGCTTGCATAACTCATGAAATTAAGCTGGAACATGAGTAACTTAGTTTAGGTTACAGTTAACTAAAACAAGTTGTCATGACTTATTGATCATATAACTTTAAGAGTGTAATAATTTATATACAAGTTGTTAGTTGATGTGTTTTAGCAGTACTTCCATGAAATTATAATTTGGCCATAATGCACTTAAGAGTGTTAGTTAATTGTTTAAGGAATAGTAGTTTAGACATTAAAGTGATAGTTCACCAAAAAATAAAACAATTACTCAATATTTACTCCAATATCTCTTTCTTCTGTTGAGCACAAAAGAAGATATTTTGAAGAAAGCTGAAAATCTGTTACCATAGTAGGAAAAGCAAATACTATGGCAGTCATGGTTACAGAATTTCAACATTTTTAAAAATATCTTCTTTTCAATATAATAAAGAAACTTATAAATGTTTGCAAAAAGTAAATGGGGGTGTACAGCCGATTCAAATGTTATTACTCGATCGAATGGCCATTATCAGTGGTTATCAGCTGATAGATATGGTCCAGTAGCTACTGGTAGGCTTAGAGGGCTGTTATCATCCATCCACATGGTTAATCAGCTATACTGTACATCATATATGGCTGCAGCTGGAAGTTAACAAGAATTATTTATAAAATTTCCCATTAATTGTACTTTATTAACGTCTACCCCTACCCCAACCTTAAACCCAACCGTCACAGTAATGTAGAAGTAGATCTGGATCTGGAGTCTTCTCTATTAGTATAGCTGATTAACCACGATAATTATTTATAATATTTATTAAATTTTCTCGTTAATTGTATTTTATTATCATCTACCCCTACCATCACAGTATAGTAAAAACAAATCTGGATCTGAGGTCTTCTCTATTAGTATAGCTGATTAACCATGTGGATTGATGATAACAGCCTTCTGAGCCTACCAGTAGGTCCAGAAGGGCCTTACTGGCCCATAACTATCAGCTGATAATGCCCATTCAATCGACTGATAACATTCGAAGCAGTTGATTTGTAAATGATGAAATACTTTACATTTTAGGGTGAACTATCCCTTTAAGATGCCATGCCAAGATTTTAATCTAAAAAAATGGTATAACCTGGTTTATACTTTAGCATAATTGTTATGCTTCAATATTCTTCTGTAGTTCCATTCATAACCTGTTAAACTGATACTCCTTTTTCAATAGAATAACTTTTACAAGTTTTAAAAGCTGAATGGTGGACTGGAATTCCTCACAAATTTTATTTTCACAAATATTATTTAAAGATTACTGTAGATTGTTTACTCACAATATGCTTTCTATGTATATAAAATCACTTTTTATATTCAATTCAATGCAGACACAATGGGAAAATGGTATCTCTTGGTAACCCATACAAAAACTACTATAACAATGTGCTACATTTGCTATCTAGCTTCATTCATTTATTTTCTTTTCGGCTTAGTCCCTTTATTAATCAGTGGTCGCCACATTGGAATGAACCTTCAATTTATCCAGCATATGTTTTACTCAGCGGATGCCTTTCCAGCTGCAACCCATCACTGGGAAACATCCATACACACTCATTCACACATATACACTACGGACAATTTAGTTTATTCAATTCACCTATACAGTATGTCTTTGGACTGTAGGGGAAACCAGAGCACCCGGAGGAAACCCACACCAACACAGGGATAACTTGCAAACTTCACACAGAAATCTAAATAGCTTTAGGACATGTAAAATGATAGCAAACAGACAGAAAGATAAAAATAGGACTAGTTATTTTCAGTATATGAACGAGTCTGATTAGATAGTAATCAAACCTCAAACTTTGTATACTGACTAGTTTAAAAGGATAGCAGAGCTTTTGATTATTCATCCATGCATATAAAACCTACAGCATATTGCAGTAAGACCTAGTGTTGGTTCAGATCACATATGAACCCTTTCAGTGATGATCATATCAAACCAAAATGATGTATCTTTTAATTTTAAGTCTGTCTTTCTGGTTAGAAATGGAGGGAAGTAGATTTTTTTGTTTAGTTTTTCTTTTAATAAGTGCCCTCTATTATGGATTATAAAGACTCATAATTTGGTTTTGGGAGTCCACAACACCAGGCTGACATGACTGACAATTTTAGCAATCCTTCTGTAAAACAATGTATATATATTTATTTAATTTATTTATTTTACATATATATATATATATATATATATATATATATATATATATATATTATGTAACCATAATGCACTTTGACTTAAGGGTATTGCTGTTTATTTGCTTAAAGAAGTAGCGGTTTAGACATTTAGTTGCCATGCCAAGATTACATAACCTATAAATATATAACCAGGTTTTCAGGATAATTGATAATGTTCCTCTGAAGTCATATTCTTTGATGTGTCAAACACTGATAACCTGTTAAACTGATACTGTATCTTTTTCAGTGGAATAACTTTTACAAGTTTAACAAGTTATTGTAAGCTGTTAGGAATGTTAATTTACCCACATTTCAGTTTCACAGATTTTATTTGAACATTAAAGTAGATTATTTACTCGCATGCAACATATATCCTGTTTCTTATGTATATAAAACACTTTTAATTTGATGCAGACACAAAAATTTGACATAATTATGCGATTTACATATAAATACTATAACAGTTGTTGCTTTTAATTGAAAAAAATGCTTCAGAACTTGTAAAATATAGCAAACAAACATATGATAACATTTACTCGTCATTCTTGAAATTTCAAACGATTACTGACCCAAAACTTTCTGATTGTGCTTTGACGTCACTAAAAGTTTTTTGTTATTGTTGTTCTGTTCTGCCAGGTAATAGAAAAGAAAACAACAAGATCTTCATTTGGACCATCCAGTCTTTTTCACTGCAACGTAAGAGCTCATTTACCTGTCTTAACTGGTTGGACTTGAGTATGTCATCAATTCTCTGTTAAACAAAACAAGAAATGTGACCTTTTCCTCCAAATACACAATGCACACTATTTTGTTAACTACTCAATGAAATCCTCCAATGCTCTATTTTACACGCGGACCCACAAAGCCCAGCTCACACCTCGCATCTGTCATGAACCTGACTCTCGTACAGCTGTTCAAATGGCAGCTGACACACACAGTTGTCTGACCTGCTTCTTCTACGGCAAGCTGTTTTAACATTTCATCTTCAAATTTCTATGATACTAGTATCTGTTTTTTTAAATGCTCTTTTATTTTCCATTATGTACAAGTACTTATTTCATCATTGTTTTTGTTTTTTTGTCATTGACATCTATGAAGAGAAGTCATTATCTAAAATTTTTATAAACAACCAATAGTATCCATTAAATATGTTAAAGAGAAAGCAGCAGTTAATCCATTAGATAAAATTACCTAAAATACTAGTATCTAAAGAATAAATACTATATTTCTCATAAATAAAACCTATAATTTAATAAGTATTAGAGGTGTAACCGCAGACACAGTTCGGTATGTACTTCAATTTTTGGGTTACAGCTGGATACTTAATCCCCAGTGTTTGCTTATTCTGTTTATTTTGAAAAGGCTGAAGATTTAGTCACAAGCTACATAACTGAAAAGCTACTTGTGATGCAAAAGTACACAATAAACGGAATAATGAAAAATAAAACTTCATAATTACACCACGTAATAAACTTTCTAAGGTTGAACCCAACCCTCTCTAACAGCAGAATTGTGCACAAATTCCGTTTGCTTCAAAACTGAAATCTCTTTTAATGAAAAATGCTAGCGCTGACATTCAGTGGCGTTCATTGCTGTCAGTTCCACAGCAGTGGACCAATCAGAAGAACTCGAAGGCAGGGCAAGCACTGCAAGCTTTTGTGTACAGAATTCAAAGGCAACATGGTAGAAGCACTTCTGAGTGCTGCATCTCGCATTTTCAGATGCAAAGACGTGTTTTTTTTTTTTTTTTTTTTTTTTTTTGTGAACGGCTCCTAAGCTGGTGCACTGCTGTTGTTGTTTTTTGCTGTCTAACTCCAGTGACTGCACATCTGGACCGACTGTATTTGTTGTGGGAGTGCATAAACCAAATCGTCACCCCCGGGCTGATTCGGGACAAATACAAATACTGTTACACTCCTAGTGAGTATCTAATAAGTAGTATAAAATGATTGAGTGTAAATAAAAACATATGCACTATTTGAAATACATACTTATAGGTCAATAGCTGATTTCTCTATGACAGAGTCCCACTGAAGTCAGCAACCACAACTATTGAAACTATTAATCAATCAATCAACCTTTATTTATATATGACTTTACTACAACCAAGGTTGACCAAAGTGCTTTTTACAAGTAAAAACAAATTATACAGCACAACTAAAAAGTGCTATGCATTAAAAGACAATTTGAACAAGTGGATCTTAAGCTTTGCATTAAAAAGCTTTAATTAATAACTAACTATTGAAATAAGTGGCTAACAAATAAGTAGTATCTAATAAGTATTATTATGTAATGAATATCAATTGTCTAATGAATAAGTGTCTATTTAATAGGTACTAGTACTAAGTACAACTGGTTACTTTTAAAAATATACTAGTAGCTATAAAAGATGCACTAGTTGCTAATAAATATACCAGTATCTAAAACATAGGTTCTAGTAGAATAAAAAAATAAATACTAATCAGGGCTAGACATTAACACCCACCAACCCGCCAAATGTGGGTATATTTCAGCTGTGGCGGGTTAAACAGCCGCTCCAACTAGCTACATTGGCTGGTTGGAAATCATTTTTAAATAGTAGTTTTCTTAAAAGCAGGGTTCGACAATAAAGATGGCCCAATATACGTGCAAATGTGATATTACAATCGAGAAGCAGCACGATTGACAAAAATAACTGTTGTGCACAGGTGATGTGATGCGCGCGACTGTTAAAAAGCATGCGCGCTCCTGTTTATTTCCCGTTTATTTAAAGCAACCGTGCCTTGAAACGCAACTGGTGCAATCGGTTGTCTTTCAACTAAACTGGACAAAAAGTGATGATTGTGCACACACAGTCCTGCTGTTTTCAAGAGCTCAAGATTTAAAAGTATACAGTTGAAGTCAGAATTATTAACCACAGAGCAAGGAAATTTTCACAGTATGTTTGATAATATTTTTTCCTCTGGAGAAAGTCTTATTTGTTTTATTTCGGCTAGAATAAAAGCAGTTTTAGTTTTTTTATGAAGTCTTATTTGAAGTTTTATGAAGTCCATTTTAAGGTCAAAATTATTAGCCCCTTTAAGTTTTTTGTTTTTTTCGACTGTCTACAGAACAAACCATCGTTATACAATAACTTGCCTAATTACCCTAACCTGCCTAGTTAACCTAATTAACCTAGTTAAGCCTTTAAATGTCACTTTAAGCTGTATAGAAGTGTCTTGAAAAATATGTAGTCAAATATTATTTACTGTCATCATGGCAAAGATAAAATAAATCAGTTATTAGAAATGAGTTATTAAAACTATTCTGTTAAACAGAAATTGGGGGAAAAAATAAACAAGGGGGCTAATAATTTAGGGGGGCTAATAATTCTGACTTCAACTCTATACATTTTGTAAGCAGCAGCGGTCACTGCTTTCGTTTGAATTATTCTTTGAACAGATTATTAACAGGCCTAACATTTAACCATGTGCTCGTGATCATCCTTAAATCTTCACTCACGATATGTTTTCTTACCTGCTTTCTTTTGCTTACAATTATTTTTGTAAATATAGTTGAATTATCTTTTTTTTTACATCAACATTGCTTTAATATGAGATTATCTTCCCATTTGTGTGTAGCTAACTGGTGATCTGGGACCTTTAGCCAGGACAGATTACTGTGCATATTTTAGATGCATGACAATAGTTCTTTTTAAAATGTCAATTTTTTTTAAAGAAAAGTTTTGTTGAATTAAAAAGCACATATAAACAGCTATATTTAGCTTGTTTTGACACATTTAAAATTTGTGGCTAAGAAATAATTTTTTTTTTAATGTGGTCAGAGATAAATTTGGTAAATCCTTAATTTTGAGCCCTGAAAGATCACGTGAAATAAAAACTGATTGCAATGCGAGACAACCCACAGTAAGCAAGCTCATACACAACACACACAAAAAGTGAAATGAATGAGGAGGCATATGGACATAACACAAAATCTAAATCAAGTAATTTTAGCATGTCAAAGTCATATTTATGCATATAAAATGTATTTTCCAACAACAAAATTGTGGCTAGTGAAAATGCTGAGTGGCTAGTAATGTTGGAAATCTACTAGCCACAGTGGCTGGTGATCAAAAAAGTTAATGTCAAGCCCTGATACTAATATAATTCATAGATTAAATGTTAAAAGGGCTTGCCATATCTGTCCTTTCAGTGCATATTCATCCTTTGTTTAAGCGTCAATGTTTTTTTTTTTTTTCTCACTTAACCAGACAAACCACAACAGGACATACCTGCTTCCTGAATTTTTACACACACGCAGCCTCATTCATGAGATTCGAGCTGAATGTGTTGAATTGTAAGAATTGTTTTACAATCCATTCAGCATTAGTTTCATACCTGAGGTCCAAAAAAAAAAAAAGGTTTTCCAACTGAACAAACAATATAGTTGACTCATGCACTATACATTAGTATTATTAGACTATAGTCACTGTCGGAATTTCCTCTTTTTATTATTTCTTTCACACAGACAATCTAATTTACTCATCTGCTCCCTCTAGTTATTCATTCTTGTCTATAAGAGATGAGACTCTTTACAGAACGCATTGCAGCCATTTTCCATGCAGGCCAGGCAGGCGTGTGTGTATGTTCTTCAGAATGGGGATTGCGGAAAAGCTGCATGCATTTTTTTTCCTCCTCCTAAACCAATCAGCATTGTTTTGGTATGAGTCACTCCCACACCCTGCCCTTATATGTGAGAGAGGGAGGGGCTGTTTCTCAGAGCTACAGTGAAATGGTGGCTGCTTGCTCAAAAACAGCAGCAGCTCCATTAGGAACAGAGCAGCTACAGACGCATTTACAGGTAAGATTAGTAGCTTAAGACCTTCACGTGCATCCTGTGACATGTATATGAAATGATATTGTGGTTTCATTTTACTAGGCATTGCTGTTAGTCTAACCTCACTTATTAGCTAATGTGATTAGCATGTTTACTAGCCAAACTGCCAGTCATTCAGGCTAGAAATCTGTTTTAGTGAACTGAGAAAGACTGACTGTATGTTATAGGAGAAACTCCTGCTTTTAAAGTGTATTTACATTTATTTTAGTGAGGAAAAATATGTTAAACCACAAGTATGACATCATTCATTGTGCCATGTGGTGTGGTTTAATGGGTCTGTCAAGCTCAACGTGCTTATCAACAAGTTTTAGTTGTAGAAATACTAGTTTTGTTTGTTCTTCTGTGCAAACCTGTTTTAGATATGTGTGTATTAAATAATCCATAATCTAATCTAATTGATTTGGGTCAGTACTTCCTGTGTGTCCTTCCTGAAAGTGCTAAAATGTGTGTAAAGACATTAAATGATATGTTATCTCTTATATTTTCTTATTTTAAAGTATATTTTAATATATTATTATTATTATTTTAATTATTTTTTAATTTAAATGTTTTAGTGTGAACATTTAATTATTATTAGTTATTAGGAAAAGACGGAATGTACTACAGCTCCAGAAACGGATTCAGAACTGGACAGCAACCACTTACGGTCACAGAAAATAGATAATTTTGCACAATTTCAAGACCTGCGGCCTAGCTAGACAAGGTTGAACAGTCATTGAACTGCATAATTTCAAAACCTACAAGTTAGGAAAACATGAGGTTGAAATCTAATGGTCATTGAACTGCAAAAGTGATGCATTTAGCAACAAATCAAATAAAAGTAGATGCAAGACTGTTGATTCTAAAAGAGACTAATGTATGTTGCTAAGCCAATATCGTATACTGTAAAGTGTATTCAAATACACATAAATGTTCATTAAAATAATCAACTTTGACTTGCATTCAAGTATTTGATTGTTTTTAATATTGAGTGAAATCTTAAGCCAAAATATAGAAATATGTACTCCATATACTGCATTAGAATTAATTTATACTCTAAGAAAGAAGAAAATTACCAAGTGCCTTGCTTTATTTTGACATTGCAAGTAGGGCTGAACAATATACTGTATCTTTTGAGCATCGATAACGCAATGTTTGTATCTGCAATAGTCACATTTCAGGATTAGATTATTTATTAAAAAGTAAGTGATAAAGATATTATTAAATTTAAATCAAAAATATATTTATACGATGATGACCATGCTATTTTACATTTGATTGTTACATTTCAGTACTCGATTACTGTTAGACTCTCAAGAAAACTGTGAAGCACTGTTTATTTATTTATTTTTGCTTGTAATTTATTGTATTTTATGCAGATGCATAAGATGAATGAAATCTTTCCAAATAGAGCCATTCAACTAATTTGATTCATATCGCAATTTATATCGCAGCAAAACAAAATATCGCAAGTCAAGATTTTTCCAATATCGTGCAGGCCTAGTATCCTAGATTAATATTAATTAAGACTCAAACAAAGAAGGAAATTCCCTAGTGCATTGCTTTATTTTGACATTGCACGATTAGTTTCCGTATAAAGAAATGCATTGTGAAATAAGGTATGCAATGCTACACAATGCTTAAGGTTACAGAGCACAGAAATTACACTAATTTTATTAAACTTGTCAAGAAAATGCTAATTTAAAAGCTGTTTTCAGAGTGAAACCTGCTATTTTAATAATAGTTACAAATATTTTATAATCAAAAAAACATGTCCAATGAATTGAAGTTTAAAACTTTTCAATTTACTAGTAATTTATTAAAAGTTACATTATCAACCCTATGAAATAAGTTTTTCAATTGCATTTTTCCCCATTAAAATGCAAACCTGAGTGAAAAACTGTACAATTAATAATACATTTATTATAATAATTAATACAAATAATTTATAATAATAATAATAATAATTATTATTATTATTATTATTATTAATCTGAATAAATTGTACTGCAAAATGGTAATATATTTGTCACATACTATACAGTTTCCGCATGTGCATGTAAATTTTTCTAAAATTAAACAATAAAACGTTCCTCATTCTGCCATTCATATACTCATATAGCGTCAACAAATGCTGAAAACACTACAAACGTCATGCATGCTTTAGTTACGTGTGTAATAAATGAAACGATGACTTTAATTCGCAAAAGCATGCAGAATTCATGTTTAAATAATAATTTTTGATTTAACGTTCACAGACACTAGTCCATATATTATTAATTAAGATTTAACTAGGAGTACAGTACAACTTTTTATCAAATCACCCCAAATTCCATGACATTTTGTGTTTGTTTGTGTTCAGTTTAGTTACACTGTAAAAAAAAATGTTAATTAACAGTTTCTGTATTATTATAATTATTATAATAATTTTTAAGTGTTTTCCATTTATTTACGTGGTATCACTTTATTTTGGTGGTCCCTTTAACACATTTTGTTGAATATAAGTCACATTGCATCTACAATATAAGTAGACTGTTAGGTTGGGGTTAGTGTAAGTTGACATGTACTTGCACAGTTACTGATAGTCAGTTAAATGTGTGTTGAAGGAGCAGTATCAGCAGACAGTCTTCTAATACTCACATGAAAAGTAATTGGCATGTAGTTGCAATGCAACTTTTAGTCAACAAAATGTGCAATTGGGACCATCAAAATAAAGTCTTACCATTTATTGCATTATGGGATGTTGATCTCTGGTCTGTCAGCTTTTGATGTTGAAAATTCAACTCTATAGAGTTTAACAAAGTGACTTTTATTGATATTAGTCGTTTGAAATAATATAATGTATAGGAAACAATATGTAGAGAAGTCAGTAAAATACCAGAAAAGGCACTGGGAGTTTACTACAAGGTTTTTGTAGCGTAATATACAACACAGACAAGATATCACTTTAGACTATAAAAATGTTAATAAAAGTCACTTTTTCAAACTTTTCAAGGTTAAAAGTCATTGAAAGAAAGATCAAGGTCCCATAATGTGATTCTAAAGCATGTATAAACATGGAATAACTAAAAAATAAAAACCTGAATCACAAAATATGGAAAACTGCTAATTTGCTGATATTTCTTTCAGTGTAGGCTATTTAGCTATTCTGCACAGCAGTTTTGCAAAAGAACAGTGGTCTATAATGTATATGAAAAATGAATTAAGAAAACATTTCCTTTTAATTTCAGAATCAAGCCAGACTGAACGTCCAGAAGAACCAAAGATCCATCTATGGCAGACAATCAGCAGGTCAAAGTGACTGCGGCCAAAGTGCTGTTCTATGTGGAGAAAGTCTCCTCCTTCGCCACCTCCATAAACCCTCTCTTTGGGATCGTGACTTCAGTGGTCGCGGTCGTCAGAAAAGGCCTTGTCGAAGAAGACCAAGAGGCGAAAAAAGACTTCCAGCAGATCCACGATAAACTGGAAATCATCTCCGAGAAGAACAAGCAAACCCTTCGGCAGATTCGCATTGACGAAATCAACGAGACTTACGGCAAGCATGAGGAAGTCATCAAGCATCAATACAGCGCATTTAACACCATGCTAGAAAAAGTCCGAATAGATCCTGAGAACTCAGAGCGTCACATGAAGGACTTTGAGAAGATCTACGAGAAGGATGGGATGGATCTGAGCTTGACTGAGTATTATCGTGGCGTCAAGGGAGCCGCTCTGTTTGGGAGGCCCATATTGCAGGTGTATCTCGAAAACTGCCAAAGGAACAAAAAGGTGATGGAGGCCAGGTGCTCTCATATCACTCACTTGTTTTATATCGGTCTTATGGCACTGATGGCGTACTATGCCGTCAGCGAAGACGATGAGGATGAAGTGAGAGACAAATGGTGTCCGAGGGTCCTCGAGATTCAAGCCAAGATGTTAGAAGTTCTGGATCAGTGCACTGAGGAAAACTGACACAAACTACATGAGAAATTCAATTTCCCATGCTGAACGTTTAAAGCAATCTTAAATCGGGAAGGGAAAGTCAATAGTGTGGGGTGTGAAATGGGTCACTCTTTTTCTGCTTGGACTTTTTGATGTCACAGTTACACAGTTTAAAGCTGTTAAATCTGTATAATCGCAGCAAAGTTATATATTTAGAAACATGTTAAGCATGTTTTTTGGTCAATATTGTGACTGAATATGTTGTAAGACAAGAATTCCTGTTTTGAGCCTTTGTTTTAATTATTATTTAATTTTTGCTTGTGTTTTATGGAACATCTCTGATCTTTTTTTTGCACAATAAATAAATATATTTTTCCTCTCATATTATGGCAGTTTGTCTTTTTGTGTATTTAACTTTATGCATTTTGCTGATGCTTTTAGTTAAAGCTATGTATGAATTAGGAACAAAAGCAATTCACACAAATATGAAAATCTACTCTGCTTAAAGTGATTTCCAAACATTTATGAGTTTCTTTTTTTATGTTATGAAGATATAAACATGTGGAAATCTGAAAATCTGTAACCATTGACTTCCAAAGTAAGAAAAACAAATACTATGGAAGTCAATAGTCACTGGTTTCCAGCATTTTTCAAAATATCACCTTTGGTGTTCAACAGAAGGAAAAACTCTTAAAGGTTCGAAACAAATAAATGATGACAGAATTGTATTTTTTGGGCGAACTGTCCCTTTAATTCATGATGTGAGCACACTAAGGTCTGTGAGTGAATGAGGTGAATATGGAAATTGCTTCGATTTGCATTGAATGCAAACCTGTCAACGTTTCAATGGCAGAATGCTGTGGTAATGTGAAAATACTTGTGAAGGAAAATTCTGGATTCATTACAATTTAAACTTAATCAACAGCATTCATGTCATAATGTATATTATAATCAACTTCCTTCTTTCAGGTTACAAAAAGACTGTACCGTGGAAGTGAATGGGGCCAGTTCATGAACATCTATATACACATTTGCCATTAGATTTAAAATATGCATGTTAATAGTTTTTCTGATTTACAATCCTTGCTTTAGTATTTTTGTCTTTGATATCTTACAGTACAGATATCTTAACATGCCTATATTGAGATACATTTACTTAAGTGAAGTGAAAGTTAGGTTAAAAGAAAAATAATTATCTGCCAGTGTCAGAAAAGCATAAATAACTCAAAACAACAAGATTATTTTTCTTACTCCACTGACATATTTTCTTGTTTTGAAAACAAAAAACATTTTTAGATCACAAGACCATTTTGCATCTCAACTTTATATTGTATTGGGTAAGAGATTTTTTTTCTTTCAGTGTAGTCAAATGACCATTGTGACAGTTCAAAAATCATTTAATTTTAAATCGTTTAATTTAAACAGCTCAAAAACATGTGCAATATAACATTTTATTAAGCATTTACTCATTTATCAATACAGTATTTTGTCTTGTTTTCTTGTGAGTAAAAATGTAAGCATTATTAAATCAAAATAAATTTACTTGAGAAGCAAAATTACTTGAAAATCAAAAATGGAGTAAGAAAAATGATGTTTAAAAGGAAAGGAAAATGTCTTTTTGCTTCTAAAGTAAATTTATCCTGATTCAAGAATTTTCAGATATTTGTACTAGAAAACGAATGGGGGGGGGGGGGGGGATTAGTTTATTAACACTAACAAAGTCATGCTTTATATTTTCATGAACATTTATAAAGATTAATAAATGTTGTAAAAATATACTACTCACTGTTAGTTCGTGTCAGCTAAGGCATTATCTAAATAAATCAGTTAAAACCTTCACATTGCTGTTTTAAAGCCTCCAAAAACAGACCTAATAAAATGGTGCCTGTGGGGTTTCTGTTATATGTCTTAAATGATTCTAAATCAGTCTTATTTTTTCAATACTAATGTAAAATTAGATCAAATTCGCATCCAATCACCAACAATGCATCTCAATAAAACCTTTAACAAAAGTTTTATTTATTAACTCTTTTTACCAATATGATTTAATTATCTTCCTTAAAAAACATCTATTTTAAATGTCTCCATGTATTTATAGCTTGCATACATTTAGTTTATTATAACTTATAGCGTAATAAAAAAAAACTTGTTTTAGGGAAGTGTACTCGAAAAAGAGTTTGCCTGTTTTGACAAAACAAAATAATTTTCGAGAAATGCCGATTAAAAGCTTAACGTGTACTGAACCATGAAAGATTCTTTAGCACTGATAATTTATATTTTCAACAGAAACTATAAGATTTAAGATTAGGGTTTAAGACTGCGATCACGCAATCATATTTCTTCATGCCTTTTTAACAGTACATTACAAAAATATTTCAGATTAACCTGCAGATCGCTGCTCGTGGTTACATAAACATTAGTTCACAAGCATTCATAAAAATTACATCAAATGAAATTTTTTTTAAAAAGCTTCACTACACGATGAGCAACTTCAATCCTAAATATAAAACATTTTCGTTAAAGGGATAGTTCACCTGATAAAAAAAATGTCCTCATTTACTCACTCTCAAGTGTTTCTCAATCGTTACGTTTGCCTTTTTCTTCTGTTGAACACAAAAGAAGATATCTGTCTACAGAACAAACCATTGTTATACAATAACTTGCCTAATTACCCTAACCTGCCTAGTTAATCTAATTAACCTAGTTAAACCTTTAAATGTCACTTTAACCTGTATAGAAGTGTCTTGAGAAATATCTAGTCAAATATTATTTACTGTCATCATGGCAAAGATAAAATAAATCAGTTATTAGAAATGAGTTATTAAAACTATTATGTTTAGAAATTTGTTGAGAAAACAGAAATTGGGGGGGGGAAATAAACAGGGGGGCTAATAATTCAGGGGGGCTTATAATTCTGACTGTAACTGTATAGCTACCTGGTGAGGACACTGACCTGGACACTTTTTTTAAGAAGAAGAGTCTGTTTGTTTTGACACATTATTTAAAACAAAATTTTTTTGCAAAAAATGAGATAAGAAATGCAGATTAAAAGCTTAACTTGTGCTGAACCCAAACAAAATTGGCTGTAGTGTATGAGTGTGTGTGTGTATGTGAGAGTATGTGGGTGTTTCCCAGTACTAGGATGCGGCTGGAAGGGCATGTGCTGTGTAAAACATATGCTGAAATAGTTGGAGGTTCATTCCGCTGTGGTGCTCCCTGATAAATAAGGGACTAAGCTGAAGGAAAATGAATGAATGGATATACTGAACCCTGAATGTTTCTGTAGCACTGATATAATATATTTTCGCCAGAACTTCTGTTTAATAATGTGATCTGTTTCCTCCTTCAGGTAAGAACCATCAGATCTTCCACTGGACACAATGGCCGACAATGAATTTTTCGACGACCCTGAGAAGCTGAAGCGTGGTCTGGTGAAGGTGCTAGAATGTGTGGCCACCATCTCGTCAGCAGCAGCGGTGGTCAATCCCATCTTCGGCGTGGCTGGATCTCTCATCCGTGTGGTTCTGCACCATGTGGATGATGAAGACCTCCAGAAACTCAAGCGAGAGTTCGGCAGCGTCAATCGAGCTCTGGATGAAATTTCACAACAGAACCGTCAAGCCCTCCTTCAAATACGGAAGGAAACGGTGGACAGACAGTACCACGAAGTGGAGGAAAACATCCGCCATCAGTTCCGCAAGTTCATGGAGATCATGGAGGCAAAGCCGGAGCATCTCCAGCGCAAGAAGGATGATTTCGTGGAGAGTTTCATCAATGATAAAGATGACCAGAACATGAACACACTTTACGACGGCGTGATGGGGAAGCGCAAGCTCTTCAGCCAGCCTATATTAGAGGTGTACATGAAGCATTCGCAGGGAGATCAGCGCGTCATGGAAAACCTCTGCACTCGACTCGCGTATCTCTTCTGCATCGGTTTCATCGCTCTAATGGGCTACTACGGCATCCTGGGAGATGATCTGGAGTCTCGAAATGAGGAGTGGGAGGAGAACATGAGGAACGTGCAGGAGAAAATGCAGGAGGTGCTCAGGAGTTGCAAGTGATGCACAAACCACGCTCTTTATTGCCTTTTTCCTCTAATAGACTTCATTGATCTGCAGCGCCTAATGCAGCATTATCCTCCTGATGACCGCAGATCATGCTGATGCTCTCTCTCACACACTGTGATGCCATCTTAAGGTTATCACCATGGTGTTGTTTTGTTGTATCACACAATCACATTTCTTTCTGCCTTTTTAACAGTACATTACACACATATTTCAGACTAACCTGCTTATCGTGGTCATATAAAACATTAGTAGAGTTCACAAGCGTTCATAAATAGTGGCCCATCATTTTTTTAAAGAGCTTCACTGCATGATGAGCAACTCGAATCCTGAATAAAGTATATCACATATTTTCTATTAAGGGATAGTTTAACTGAAAATGAAAATGTCCTCATTTACTCACCCGTTTTGAGAAGATATTATAAAGAAGATATTTTGAAGAATGTTAGAATCTGGTGAACGTTGACTTATTTTTGGATGAAAACAAATGTTACACTGTAGAAAGCCATTCAATCTAGGCTCATTCTGAAAACGTAGCCCTGTATACATTTCGGGAGAGTGCCAAATATGTGCCAGGAGCAATGTTTTTTGCAGTTTTTTTGATTTCGCGAATCCACCAGAGGCCGCTGTGTATGCTTTTTGAGATCTCAAATTTCTCACGCGAGTGCCATTCGCGCATGCTGTTCTCATGTAAATCCATTAGAGGTCAACTTGTTGCTTTTAAGGCAATTAGTGTACTCGCTTTAAGTAACTAATCACTTTATACAGTGTACACCGTAAAAAATGCAGGGTTCCACACAATCAATTTGTGTTGAGATAACATGAAGGAATTAAGTTCACTTATTAGTTTGGATTGAACAAAAAACAATTAAGTTGTCCGAAAAAACTCTCAAAAATGGTGTTGTTGCAGTTCATTTTAACTAACCCAGCAACTTTTTTGTTTTTAAAAGATGTCTAATAGATGTATAATAGACGTCTGAACATAGTCGTCTGAGCTAAAACAAAGCTAAATTTGGGCTGTCAGTGAACATCTAATAGACATCTAAGAATAGCCCAAAACTAGACTAGTCATCAAATAAACAGAAATGAATGACGACACATATAAAGTCTGTCTAATCGGTCTATTTGAGGACTAGTTTAGTTTTGAGCTATTCTTAGATGTCTATTAGATTTTCACTGACAGCCCAAGTTCAGCCTTGTTTTAGCCACGCTGTCTATGTTTAGATGTCTATTAGACGTCTATTAAACACAAAATTGTTTGCTGGGAAGTAGTTTGAATAAACAGCAAATATAATTTTTTTGAGTGAATGGAATTCAATGGTATATTAACAATATCTTCTTTTGTGTTCAACAGCAAAAAAATAGGAACTCAAACAGGTTTGTGACCAGGGAAGGGAGAGTAAATGATGACAGAATTTTTAGGTTTTGGGTGAACTGTCTCTTTATGTTAAAAATTGTAAGTGAAAAATGTTGGCTCTTTAAATATTACCTTTCACACTGCTGTTTGTGAATGTAAAAGCTCTCCAAAGTTTTAAAGATCAAAGTGCGCATCAAATAAAGTTAATATAGTTGTATTCAGCAAAAAAAAAAGTACATTTTGAAATGCAGAGTCATCAGGAATTTCCAGTTTCACTGATCGGCATAATTTGATTAATGGAACTTTATGGCTTTAATTGACTGCCTGCAAATAACATCTACCCTCAAACACTTTATTTGGTTTGTGTTCTCAACATCATGTTGAAATGAAGCATTTATATTTTGACACAAACATATATTCTAGCATGACATGCTTAAACTTTCCATCTATGGCACTGCTTGGTCTTTATGTGCTCAGAAAAAAATGTACATGATTGGGTGCGATCATTCTCAGTGCTGATCCAAATGTAAAATTAACACTTATGTTAAACTTGTAAGATATTTCTCTTACATTTGTTTGTGATAATTTAGTCACAAGATCCACTAGTTAACGCTGCAACTATAAAATCTTACTACTAAGAAATGCTTGTGACGGAAAGTCGGCTTGATCAACTACAGTAGTTCTTCCAATAATTCATTACGGGATTTGAGCTTGAATGATTGAGAAAACTTCCAGCACTAAAATTCAGATGTGCAATTGCATTCCTGTCAACATTGGGATTTAAAAATACAGGATACGTATCAAGTCATAAAATCTCGTTCACTTTTTATTCACTGTATTTAAATATTGATTAAAGTATAGTTATTTAGTTAAGAGCAGCGAATCTCTCATTTTGATCCACTATTTTGTTGCATAACAGAGGTGTCCCTTTAAGAATCCTCAGATCTATAATGAAATGATTACGATTACTTTCATAACTGTTTATGCTCATTTAAGACTCATGTTTAAAATAAAACAGCTTTAATGGAAATTAATTGAATGCGGCCGTTTTAATATTAATTCTGAAGTGCTTTCAAGCCAAAATAAAGCCAATAGTATCTGGATGCAGCCTTGATGATGCAAGCTGTGACTGCATATCTCAGTGACACAATACATTCAAAGCTTATGACGTCACTGAGTATGTTCACATGGACACCAATAATGCAATTTTAATTCGATTACGACATTACTCTAATTAAGAGTCTACAATGTAAACAGTGATTTTTGATTAATTTAGTCCATAATCTAACTAAACAGAAATCAAATTAAGACATGTGGAGTATGCCTATTTTAGTCACATTATTGAAGTGCAATACGTACATGTAAACACCTTATTCAAACTATTACCATCATGAAGGATTTTTCCGCATTTTGCGACAGGATAGTCTATATACATACGGCTGTTTGACACTATTCTCTGCACCTACCGAGTCAGTAAAGGACCACAGACGCCTGCATTACGAAATGCGAAGGTTTTTTTCCTCATATGACATGCAGTATCAACTTCCATTAAAACAACACTCTCCCAACAGTTCATACTCGCATCCAATATCTCGTTTGTATGCATGCATTAAATGTTCCTGAATGAATGTGAAAGTGCCAAACTGCAGTTAAAGTGGACAAGTTAAGAATGAAACACTCAAAAATACATGAAACTCTGGAGGAAATGTGGAGAGCGTGGTGACACAATGATGTTAATCAAATTACGTGCTTTAACATGTAAAATGGGAACATGACAGGAACATTAAAAAAGCAACTCATGTAAACACCTTAATCATATTATTGTCTTATTCAGATTAAGGCTAATCATTCGATTACTGATGTCCATGTACTGTAAATGTAGTCACTGTAAGGGGTAGGGGGTTAGGGGTGTTCATTAAAAAGCATTAGATGCAGCTCAGATTGCACTGCACCAGGTCTGCATCCAGACCCCTCTCAAATAAAGCGAAAGCATAATTCTCTTGAACAGCTCTAGCAATTATATCACTTTTGAGATCGACACTTTGATGCTAATTTCACAGAACGATAAAAAATACGGGAGAAATATGGGAAAATACTTATACGGGATAATAGCGAGATAGTATGGTAAAATTCGGGAGAATCCTGGCAAAAACGGGAGGGTTGACAGGTATGCAATGCATTTCTGACATGATTGTAAGTATGCAACCAATCACAACAGACTTGGCTATCTGACCAATCAGAGCTCAGTAGGCTTTCTAGAATCTATCTATCTATCTATCTATCTATCTATCTATCTATCTATCTATCTATCTATCTATCTATCTATCTATCTATCTATCTATCTATCTATCTATCTGTCTATCTATCTGTCTATCTATCTGTCTATCTATCCGTCTGTCTATCTATCTATCTATCTATCTATCTATCTATCTATCTATCTATCCGTCTATCCGTCTATCTATCTATCTATCTATCTGTCTATCTATCTATCTATCTATCTATCTATCTATCTATCTATCTATCTATCTATCTATCTATCTATCTATCTATCTATCTATCTATCTATCTATCCGTCTATCCGTCTATCTATCTATATCTATCTATCTATCTATCTATCTATCTATCTGTCTATCTATCTATCTATCTATCTATCTATAAATAAAGAGCATAGACTTGTGCATACTGAGATTGAAAATTTTCTTTTTTTTTGGCACGTTGGTAATAGATTTAATTATGCATTTATTTGTATCCGGTGTCTTAATTTTTCTGTGCCATTAGAACACATTATCAGAGCAAATATTTTATTACGAGAGAAGTGACAGAAACTGAAGGGTTTTTATTTTTGCATTCTTTTAATTTTGGATGAATGGAAATATCACACTTGATGTGCTTGCTATATAGCAGTGCGATGTATAGTGCTGCATGTTTAGTCTGACACCTCTGATAATCACGTTTGTGTCCCTTATTTATCCATACAGCGCTGAATTATAAAGAAATCTGTGTACTTTTTGAATGTCTCAAGGATTGGAACGTGTTACCTTCCTAAATACTAATAAAATATATATTTCCTCCTGTAATTCAGCCTATGGAACGCTGTTGCACTTATAACTCTGTACAATATTGTTACATTTTTCAATAAATACACAAGGAATTAAAAGAGCTATGCCATGTTGTTTTCATTTAGAGAGACTGACTATGCATTATAGTACAACTTTACAATTAGGTTGTATTAGTTTATGTTAGTTAATGCATTTACTAAAATGAACACACAATGAACAATACATTTATTACAGTATTTGTTCATGTTAGTTAATGAAAATACAGTTGTTCATGTTAACTCAGGGTGCATGAACAGTAATAAGCATGAATTTGGATGTTAATAATGCTTTATTAATTGTTGAACTATGATTAATAAATTATGTACAAGTATCGTTCATAATTAATTCATGTTATTAAACATATTAACTAATGAAATTTTATTATAAAGTGACCAAGGTATCTCATCATCATATGTATTATCTGTTACTGTATCTCTAAATTTGCCAGTAACAGGTGTAATAGTAAAAAGTGCTTTGTTTTAACTACCGATAACGTGTCTTCAGAGATTCAAATAAATAATGTTAATTATCTGCATGTCAATAATAATGTCAATTATCTGCAAAAAAGACAACAGGTCTACATACAGTGATATTTCATATTTTAAGTCCTTAAGTATTGAAAAATAATAGTAAATAAATGGAACCTTCACAAATCGCATGGTTGTTTTTTCTCTTGCTTGATGGCTTTCTAACTATGTCATCAACAGTATTTCATTGTAAACCAGTTTCATTCAACTGCATTCAATTTGACGCTACTGTTTAGTGCAAGTTATCATTTTCTGCCACTAGATGGTAGTAAAAGTCCACAACCTGAGCTCAGCCTTTAGCTCAGAGTTGCCCAAACTTTTTCTTATGAAGGGCCAAAAACCAAACTTGACTGGAGGTGGTGGGCTGAAGGTAAATATACCAAGCTCTATTACATTAAAGTTGCCATTGGTGATTTCCTAATTTATTTCATATTTAAACATAACTAGAAAACATTGCTTTATATTAACGGATGCAGTATGTGTTTTTACATTTTATAATGAATTTATTACAGTAAAAGAACAATCCCTTTTTATAACAGAATGGAGTTACACTAGTCAAGCTGCACCTGTTTTTTGCCTTGATTTGCTCGCCAATGTCTTCTGCATTGTTCTCTATCCGTATTTATATTTTTAAAAATCAGATTCATTTACAACATTTAGTTGAAACAGTTCAGTTCGCTTTTTTTAGCTCAGGAATAAAACAAACAAACCAACAAACAAAAAAAGTTAAAATTTGAAATTACCATCTCTGTTAAAGGCATTCGCTCCAACCCTCCCTATCATTATCACTCTCTTCTTATGTGGGATGGTAGGCCAAATCAAAGCTTACCATGGGCCAACTTTGTCCCGTAGGCCCTTGTTTGGACATCTCTGCTTTAGACCTAAATACAGTGCTCAGCATCAGTTAACCCCCCACAAATCTCTCATTTAAATCAATATTTTCTATAGGATGCTTTACAATATTCTATTTGTGCATATACTGTACATTAGATTAGTCAGTACTAAAGCCAAATCTGGAGCTTATCTAACAAAATAACTTACAATAATGGTTAAAAAATTAGTAGGCCAAATTTATATGTTAGGGAAAATATTAAATAAAATTTTCAAAAATAACAAAAATCAGAAGAAACAAAAAATATATACAATTTTGTTGACATTTTGTAGTTTGTAATTTTTTTTTTGCAATATTTTGCATGAATTTAAACGTATTATCTTTTCATTTCTAAAGATGTTCTGTGACTAAAATATTATTTTAATAAATATATCTGTTTAATAAATCTGTTTTTTTTAAATGCAGCACTATATATTACCCATATTCACTGAGAAATTAACAAAAAAATATTCATTTTCAAAATGGGGTGTACTCATATATGCTGAGCACTGTATATTGGATACTAGGAAGGATCTTTAATCCACACTGTGTGCAAAGCACCTATTTGTGTTTAATGTATTTAAAAAGAGCATGCAATATGAAGCTATAAGCACTGCAAAATGTGTAGAATATTTAATATATGTCATTGTATATTTTTGGAAACAAATCTGGGTATTGTGCATTATTAAATGTATTGCTTCAATTCTGTATGTTGTTAGAAAAAAAAGATTTAGAAGGATCTAGAATCTAACTACTAACCCTTAAAGACTTTTCATTTAAAAACAAGCTATTTTTATAATGTTTTTTTTTGCCCATAATAGTGTAGCTATAGAATCTACCAGCAGGGGTAGCTGAACCACGCTTACTAGCAAACTCTTCATATAGTACCTTGTTCAATTTACGTGAATAGTGGTTTTGTATTAGATTTAATCACGTTGCATTGTTAATCCAATAGCTACAAGCAAAAAGATTTATGGATTTAAGTTCTCTTCAAATTGTATAAATTATTGATTAAATCACACAAATCTCGCTACACCCCCCAAAAAGCACTTTGGAAGGAATTTTCTCCTTATTTTCTTGTCTTATATGTTCATTCAGGAATACATAAACATTAATAAGGTTTACTTTACCCCACGTGGCACCACAGAAAGATCTTGGTCTGCGTCAGTTCATGTCATCAGTAGGAAACGTTTGCAAAGACTCTTGCAGCAAGTTGAAGGGGCAGTCATATGTAATTCTGAAATAAGAAGAAAACATAGAAAGAGAATTAGTTAGTAATTATGTAAGGATTGTGGCTTTTAGGTAAACTTAAAAGTTAAAATTTCAGATTGTGGAACAAAATGTGGGAGGAAAAGAAATCAATCATTTGTAATTTCACTTGATAAACTGGTAATTAAAATGAATCAGTAGACAGCTCAATTTTAGCCTGACACTTTCTCCTTTATCTTTATCTATGGAGAATGGGTCGTGCCTTAAAGACAAAGTACCCAATAATGTGAAATAATGTAAATACGCAAGACAGTAAAAATGTAACGTTGTTTTAGAGGGGTTTTTTGAGGATATAAAAAAATGGGTGTTTTTTCTTTTAAGTTCTACTTCTGTAGTTATTTTAGTGACATTAACAAAAAAAAAATAAAAAATACAGGAGTAATGTAATGCATTATGATTGAGACCATACGGGATTACTTTTTAATAACAGTAACAATAAACTGATTTGTTAAAGTTTAGAAATCATTTGAACAGCACTGGTTTTGGAACATGTTTGCTACAAAGTAAATATTTTAACATGTTGCTCGCATGCTATAAGAAGGTGTTAGGTATGTTTTGGTACTAGTGCTATTAATGATATGTAGACAGACAGACAGACAGACAGACAGACAGACAGACAGACAGACAGACAGACAGACAGATAGACAGACAGATGCAGTTAAAATCAGAATTATTAGCCCACCTTGGATTTTTTTTTTTTTATTATTATTTTTTATATTTCTCAAATGATGTTTAACAGAGCAAGGACATTTTCACAGTATGTCTGATAATATTTTTTTCTTCTGGTGAAAGTCTCATTTGTTTTTTGTTTTTTCCGGCTGGAATAAAAGCAGTTTTTAATTTTTTTTAAACCATTTTAAGGTCAAATTTATTAGCCCCTTTAACCTATTTTTGTCTACAGAACAAACCATTATTATACAATAACTTGCCTAATTACCCTAACCTGCCTAGTTAACCTAATTAACCTAGTTAAGCCTTTAAACGTCACTTTAAGCTATATAGAAGTGTCTTGAAAAATATCTAGTCAAATATTATTTACTGTCATCATGGCAAAGAAAATAAATCAGTTATTAGAAATGAGTTATTAAAACTATTATGATTAAAATTGTGTTGAAAAAAATCTTTCTGTTAAACAGAAATTGGGGACAAAAATAAACAGGGGGGCTAATAATGGATGGATTGATGGATGAATGAATAGATAGATAGATAGATAGATAGATAGATAGATAGATAGATAGATAGATAGATAGATAGATAGATAGATAGATAGATAGATAGATAGATAGATAGATAGATAGATAGATAGATAGATAGATAGATAGATAGATAAACATATTTCAGTTTGGTTTTAATGTGTTGTTTACCCAACTTCTTCAAAATATGTTCAGAGCAGAGAAAAAAAAACACTCAGTCAGGTCATAAAAATATAATGTCGTATGGTTGAAAACCTGAAGAAAAAAGCTAGTTCTGTGAAACTCGTAACAAAATACAGCCCTAACTACCCCATGTGTTATATGGTCTTAACAAAAATACTGAATCTGAATCAAAATACAATGTACAACAGTGAACCAATAACATTTTTCACTCGTTACTTCTGACCTAACACACAATAAGGCCGAAAATCATTCAATTTTAAACACCTTCTCTGTTCTCCGCTGAGCCTCATGGGAATCAGTCATCATGTTCAGCAGCGTCAGCCATCCATGACGCATTCATCAGTGTCACACCTCGCGTTTTCAAACGTTTTTTGCAGATCATTAGAAAACAAATAGGCCTATATCTAGCCATAAATAAATATATATATACATATACTTGCTTCTTATTTGTCTCTAATTCCATAATATGTACATTTTGTCCTTCAAAACTATACGCACAAAGAAAATAACGTTTAAACATCGAGTAGCTAATAACATGGGATGCATATTGTAATAACAATGTACATAAAGCTCGATATCCACGTACATAAGCATAAAATACCTGCTATTACTGTGAGAATATCTGCGCATGATTCTTCTTATCCACCGACGCTGCTTCGTGTTGCGCATTGCGCGCAATATTCCTCCTAATGAGCACCCATTACACGCTGGTTCCCTTCAGAAACAATACAAAACACTTTTATTTGCTGTCAAATAACGTACGGTAAAGCCAAACTGTCAACAGCTAAACATTTATCCGACGGTTGCCAAAGGCTTTCCAAACCAAAATTCATCCTGAAGCATCCTCAGCGCGCGCAACTCCCTCTTTCCCGCGCGCGCGCGCTCCTGTCCGTTCACTCCAGACACGCACTCAAATCTGCACAAATATCCCCCTCGAGCCAATACCTGAGGGAAAACTGCATTTCGGACAGGTAAATCGGACATTTCTTCAACCAGCCAGACGTGAGAAACCTGTTTGAAATATTTTAAAAGCTGTGGTGCGCATGTAGGACACTTATGAGCCAGACTGAGCTTTAAAACGCGTTTCGAGGTGTGTCCTTTACCGAACAGATGATGGTGGCACATTATTGGTGCCACATCCAACATGATTCTTAGCGTTAAATATTTTGAACGGAATGTGATTGTTTAAATGCTTTAAAACATGCATGGACTTTGTCGTGGTTTGATTAACATGAATGGAGACTTAAGACAGAAAATATGCTGATGGCAGACCTCTAAATTTAGCAACGTGATGACAGTTCATGTAGGCTATACTTGATGTTTTTGCTATCATGGACAACCGCAGTAGCTATATGAGAAAAATAAGTATTAAATAAGTGTTTTAAAACATTATTATGAATATGATATATGCATTTTGTTGTTTTATATGTATTTGGAGGTATTGTCTGAGGAAACTATAACCCTAATATTAATTTATAGGCTACATGTATTGTCTTTTCTATGACATAGAACTTAATCAACCATCATTTTTATTACATATAAACCCAAATACACATGACTTTTGTGGTTAAGTCATGGTAACACATATTAATTATGTTTTTGCTACACTTACCATAAATTAGAACCATGACATTTGTAGTAAAATCAATACACATAAAAGACTTGTTACTATACTTTTACACTAACAAATTCATGGTCAATTTTCATACTGTAAGGGTTTGCTTAAGCTTATTTTCATTTCTCTTAAGAAGTAATTACAAACACGTTTGTCATTGTGCCATTACATGCAGGGTGCAAATTACTAGGGGGTTTGGGGGGGATTGACCCCCCTAAATAACGCTTGATCCCCCCTGAAGGACACCAAAACGAGTTGTATAGAAGGTCACCCCTTTGATAGTAAGAAATAGCTATCTCTGATCTCTGGTTTATATCTTAAATATTAATAATTAAAATAACAGTTCATATCATTGGGAATGCATAATTCTTCCAATCAATGCTAGGAAAAAATATGATTCAAAAGTCTGAAACTGGAGCACCGAAGCACATCTTAAGTATTCACAATTCATGTTTCTTGTAAAATAGGCGTTTATATCTGCATGTAGCCTAAAAAAAATAAAAATAGTATAGTTTGTATAGTTTAAAAGACATTAACCTCTAAAATAGGCACTAAATATCCCTTAAAACACTAAAAATGTATACATTTTATTAATAAATGAGATGTAATTTAAATACGTTCATAAATTTGACTCGTTGAAGCATGCATTACCAAACTACTACCGAAAATGTTGTGTACAATGTATAATTTGCACCCTGATTACATTTACATACTATAGTAATAAAGTAGCTTATAATTGCGTGCGATAAACCAAAACCTAATCCTAAAACTTTCATATACAGAAAGCACTTTAATTATTACTTAGTAAACATATTTTCATGGAAATATGGAAACCTTAAAATAAAGTGTTAGCAGAAAGTGTCCCAAGCTATTAAACAACAATCTTTGAGCAATTGAAACTCCTCTTATTGTATTCACAACTATTTTATTTTACATTTCGCCCCTTAAACTGAAGTTACACTAAAAATGACTTTACTTTTATTATTGTTGTTGTTTGTTTTCAGAAATGTCCAGTCCACTAGAGCGGGTTGTTGCTCAGAAGAAGGAGGCAATTGAAGAAGTAATGGAGATGTTTGAGCGAGGAGCCGAGGTGTTGGCCAGCGCCGTTGGAGGACTGTGTCCACTTTTTGAAGCCTCTGCGCCAGTTTTGAGGCTGTTCTTGGATAATGTAGAAAGCAAGGAGGTCACATACGTCAAAGATCAGTTTCTAGTCGTGAGAAGCAAACTAGACGTCCTCTCATCTCAAATAGAGGACATCAACTGCGAAATCAAAAAGGGACGCCTGGATTCTCAATTCTTTACTGTGGAGGAAAACATATGCAACCAGTTTAGGAAATACATTGACATTCTGGAGGCCAAACCAGAGTATAAGGAGGTCAGAAAACGCTTGTTCTTACAGCATTTCCCCAAAACGGGTGGAGAGAAGAATCTTTACATGCTTTACGATGCTGTGATGGGGAACAGCACATTTGGGGAGCCAATCCTGGAGGTTGTGGAGCAATACGAGGCCAGAAACAGAAGAGTCCTGGAAGATTTCTGTGTCCGGCTGAAGGAGCTGCTCTGTCTGGGAATAATCGCTCTGCTGGGATATTGTTTCCTTACTCAGGGAGAAGAAGGAGAGCAGGAGAAGATCCAAGAGTGGAGCACCAAGATCCAGGAGATCGAGACCAAAATGAAGGAAACTATTGAGAAATGTGTGCAATCGTTCCCGGAGCAAGCTGAACTAGACATCAAGAGGCTCCTGAAGGAAAAAGAGGAAGCAAACCTTCAGGAAACGGCAAGAGAACTGCTGGACTTCCTGGTCAAGAAGTTCGACTGGGTTTGCTGGTCCATCAGAGTCATCAGCAACATGGGCAAAATTAGCAACTTGAGAGCCGGACAGAACTTTCAGTGTGTGTCTGGACAGAAATATTTAGAAGTTTCTCAAGGAAACGACACACACCTGGTGGTCTCATACTGCAGTGACCCTCAGCCGGTGCCCAATGAGAGCATCAAACAGATGATGGAGGGCCCTGCCAGGAAAGGAGACGCTAAAGCTGTGGTGGAGCTACTGGAGAAGCAGTTAGCAGGGTTTCTGGTTCACGCCATCAGTCGACACAAGGAGAGCTTCAATCTGTCCAGCTTTCCAGAGGAATGTCACTACTGGGAGAAACATAAGAACGTCAATGTGTGCGTGCATTCAGAGTAGATTACGAAAGGTGAAATCATCACTGATATTCATTGCATTTCAACGTGATCTCTCAAGGAAACAACTATTTTTCATTTTGTCAGTTTAGTGGGTAATGCATATTAGGAATTCAACGATTATAGATTCTGGCTGTACGATTACAGTCTGAGGAAAAATCACGGTTTCATGGTTATCATGATTATTATGCATTCATTAATTTCCAAACACTACTAGTTTAGAAAATCACATGAAAACTCCTTATATTTCCAAGTGTTATTTATTTCTGCTCAGTAACTAATTAATACAGCACTAAAGAATTAATAAAAACAAACAATAATCCATTTAAAAATAAGTAAAAAAATAAAAAAAAGACATTTAAACATAAGTAATCAATTTACACAGAAAATAAATGACAGAACAATCAATAAATAAAAAAATAAGAATAAATAAAAAATAGTATTTGTCTAATGTAATTCTAAGCTACATATTAGCTAAGTATTTCCCTTTAAAGAGTACAAATGTAGTCAAATGTACTGAATTGGAAATGAATAACTTGCGCACAGAAAAGGCGTGATAAATGAACGGCCCTTAGTTATTAGCCTTAGCCATAGTTAATCCAGTGTGCGTGCGCATTAGTCTCTGTGTACAAGCCTGGAACTTTAAACTAGCGTACAGTTGGCATAACTTTGGTCAGTTGCAGCAGTTTTGCAGAAATGCAGTGTTGAGAAGCCTTTTCGATTAATTAACCTTCAGTTAACCAAATTAAATCATGGTTAATAGTGAAATCGGTTAATCCCTGCATCCCTTAATCGTATGAATTTGTATGAGTTCAGTCGTATGAAAATGTACGATTTTTAAAAGGAGGCGTGGCCCTAAACCCCACCCCTAAACCCAACTGCCCTTGGGGGATGAGCAAATCGCACTAAATTGTACAAATTAGATTGTACGAATTATCCACTAAATCAAAAATTACGAATTACCATGAGATTTCGTTGTTTTGAGTGTTGAGATTCCATTGCATTTATGAAAAGACATATATATATATATATATATATATATATATATATATATATATATATATATATATATATATATATATATATACATTCTATAGTCTAAAAACACATTAGGTACATTTTGTTTAACTACAATATATATGCCTTAAAAAACATTTTGCACATTATTTGCAATTGTTAATTGTCTCTAACAAATATTTGCATAAGTTATTGTAATTATTCATGCATCTTTTTAAAGGGATAGTTCACCAAAAAAATTTACTTGCCATTTATTCCCCCTCAAGCGTTTCCAAACCTTTTTCATTTATTTTCTTTTTGGCTAAAGGCCGGCTCACACTGTGCGCTTTTTTATAATGCTGAACGATTGTAGCATGTCAGACTGCATGAACATGGCTCCCATGTCACACTGTACGCGCTCAGCTGTCATAACTGAACGGCAATAAAGACGCGCTAAACATGGAAGAAAACTCCCCCAGAGTTTGACGTCATCCACCCCTGACACTTTCACTATCCCGCATTCTGAAATGATTCCTCACAGCAAACATAAACAATCTGTAGCAGCAATTTTGTACACAGCGTGTCTCAATAATAAAACCAGGTTTTGGCATTTCCCCATGGTCATTTGAATTGTCTCACAAATTGCGCCTTCAGATTGGGAGCTCCTATTGGTTCTTGGATTGACGTTTGTCGCAGCTGTTGTCACGCTGCAGGAAAGTGTCTGAAATCTTCTGACACTGCCAGAACTTCATCTGAGAAAAAATCTGATCGCAACGGGCATTAAGCGGCTGTCTGTGAACATATCAAACCAACCATCAAAGATCACAGATTTTAGCCTAGGATTTCAGGAATCTTTTAGGATTTCCCAAATTTGTCTCAGATGACAGAATCGTGGCTGAAATCTCACAGTGTGAGCAGGGCTTTAGTCCCTTTGTTGATAAGGGGTTGCCACAGCAGAATGAACCGCCAACTTATCCAGCATGTCTTTTACGCAGCGGATGCCCTTCCAGCGACAACCCAGCACTGGGAAACACCCATACACTCTTGCATTCTCACACACACATACTATGGCCAATTTAGCTTAATCAGTTCCCCTATAGCGCATGTCTTTGGACTGTAAGGGGGAAACCGGAGCACCCAGAGGAAACCCAAAATCTTTTTATCATAATATATTTATTATACTTTATTTTATTTATTTATTTTTACTTTTTTGATAAACATTGGAAAGTTGTAGTTATTGGCATTCATACTGCATTCACATCAACACAGTGGAAATCAAACAAGTTTGAAGCAAGTCACTGTAAAAAAATTTATTGACAAAAAGTCAGCTCAACAAATATACTTATATTGCTTCAACTTAAGTTAATCAGCTTTCAACTCAGTTTTTTTAAGTTCTGCAAAGTTTAACTTGATATTTTTTAGTCAATTTGATTAATGCAATGACTAGAAAAGTTCATTTGATTCAGCTAAAATGTCTTTACAGTGTAGAGGATGAATACATTTGTGGGTGAACTATCCCTTTAATGCTCATACCAAAGTAATCCGACTAACTAGTTAATAACCAGCCCATCTGTGTATGCACCTATTATACTGTTAATGTGCGACTGAATTTGTGTCTTTAAATAATGTCACACCATGTTAAGCATGAATGCCATGCTTAAAAGTAGAAAAAAAAACCTTTGGAGCAGGTTGACTGTATTTCAGTGGTGCCAGGACTGGCCGTTTGAGCTTTGTGGGATTGACCTAGATAGAGCCGACTGAATAAAAACAGCCCGTCAACCATGAAAAGAAGAGGTGAAGACTTTATTACCCCAGCTTTCCGCAGTAAACACTGAGCAAAAGCAAACTGAAAGTATTTGTATCTTGCATGCACTGTTTAAATCCATCTCATAACTTCTGCTGCTATGATCTACTGTTTAATTAAATGACTGTTTTTGTACCCAAGTCAGCATTTCCTGCTGTGAGTAAGGTTTCACTTTGATCATATAAAGCCAACAAGCTCCAAACTGCTGTGATCAGCTCTCCAGATCCATTAAAATCTCTCTGAGGAGCCGAGTGAAGGAGTAATCCATCATTTTACACTCAGGAGAGAGGATCTGTTCACACTGTTCAATTCTGTCTTGAATAATTGTTTGATCCTGCTAAAATGTAAATGAATTGTGCTCATTATCACATTAACTCATAATGAAATCTTATTGAAAATAAACATATTGGAGACCTAGTTTGAATGTCTGTTGCAAGATCATTTATAACCATTCATGTTGTGACCGAATCACCCAAGGGTGATGACTTTTGACCCCTACACTTATAATCCAATAGGACTGTTCTCTTCATATGGCTATAATTGTTTTTTTATTAGCAACAAAATAAGCAATAACAAATAAGTACATTTACGGTTTATTTTACCATTAACAATTAATTGACGACAAAATGTTATAGATCCTAAAATTTGGACATTGACACACTTTAATATATACAGTGCTCAGCATATGTGAATAAGCCCCTCACAAATCTCTATTTTTAAATATTTACAATATTATATTTGTGCATTTACTTTACATTAGGGGGTACTGAAGCCAAATGTGGAGCTAATCTAACAAAATAACTCATGCTAACAGTCCAAAATTAAGTACACCTACGTTAGGAAATTTTTTTTTTAATAAAACTAAGAGGAAAAATCAAGAGAAACAAACAATATTTGAAATTTTTCTGTGCAATATTTCACTTGAATTGTATTATCTTTCAATTTCTAAACATGTTCAGTGACTAAAATTTTATTTATTTATTATAAATTTATTATAGTTTTGTGTAAATGCACCAAAATATATGACCTATATTCACTGAGAAATGGATAAAAATATTCATTTTCAAAATGGTTGTATGTCCTAAAAAATGTGCATGCTGACCATATACACATTCATATACACTCACCGGCCATTTTATTAGGTACACCTGTCAAACTGCTCGTTAACACAAATTTCTAATCAGCCAATCACGTGTCAACATTTCAATGCGTTTAGGCATGTAGACATGGTCAGGACAATCTGCTGCAGTTCAAACCAAGCATCAGAATGGGGAAGAAAGGTGATTTAAGTGACTTTGAACGTGGCATGGTTGTTGGTGCCAGACAGGCTGGTCTGAGTATTTCAGAAACTTTAGATCTACTTGGATTTTCACGCACAACCATCTCTAGGGTTGCAGAGAATGGTCCTAAAAAGAGAAAATATCTAGTGAGCGGCAGTTCTGTGGGCACAAATACCTTGTTGATGCCAGAGATCAGAGGAGAATGGTCAGACTGGTTAGAGCTAACAGAAAGGCAACAGTAACTCAAATAGCCACTCGTTACAACCGAGGTCTTTAGAAGAGCATCTCTGAATGCACAACACGTCCAACCTTGAGGCGGATGGGCTACAGCAGCAGAAGACCACACCAGGTGCCACTCCTGTCAGCTAAGAACTGAGGCTACAATTCGCCAGGCTCACCAAAATTAGACAATAGAGGATTGTAAAAATGTTGCCTGGTCTGATGAGTCTCGATTTCTGCTGCAACATTCACATGGTAGGCTCAGAATTTGGCATCATGAAGCATGGATCCATCCTGCCATGTATCATCGGTTCAGGCTGGTGGTGCTGGTATAATGGTGTGGGGGATATTTTCTTGCTACACTTTGGGCATTGTGTCAATGCCACAGCCTACCTGAGTATTGTTGCTGACCATGTCCATCCCTTTATGACCACAGTGTACCCGTCTTCTGATGGCTACTTCCAGCAGGATAACGCACCATGTCATAAAGCGCGAATCATCTCAGACTGGTTTCTTAAACATGACAATGAGTTCACTGTACTCAAATGGCCTCCACAGTCACCAGAGCTCAATCCAATAGAGCACCTTTGGGATGTGGTGGAACAGGAGTTTCGCATCATGGACATGCAGCCAACAAATCTGCAGTAACTGCGTGATACTATCATGTCAATATGGACCAAAATCTCTGAGGAATTTTCCAGTACCTTGTTGAATCTATGCCACAAAGGATCAAGGCAGTTCTGAAGGAAAAAGGGGGTCCAACCCGGTACTAGTAAAGTGTCCCCAAAAAAGGGGTTGGTGAGTGTATATGTACATAGAGTTTTGGACATTTATGATTTACCACATTTATGATTACCATATTTTCTGGGTTATACTGTAAACTGTATATTATTGCATCAATATTAATAGTGATATTAATTTATTTTAAGTTTTATATTTTTTAATAATTTATAATGAGCTTTTGTAAAAGAATAATCAGTTGCTTTATTGCTAGTTTATTTACTATTTATTTAAAGATCTGCATCTTATCAAAAACATACAAAGTGGATCCTGGATTAATTCAAGTTTTAAATCCATGAAGAAAACAGCAAATCTTCATGCTACTGTCTCTGAATGGAAACTCAAGGCTTGGCCTGTATTCATTAGCGGTTGAGGCTTGTGTCCCGGCTAGAGTTATTGATCCAGTGGCTTCAGTCTCAGATAAAGGCCTGAACCTTCAACCTATTTGTTACCAGACCAAAACAAACACACATTATTCCACAGCGTCACGTCTAGCTGCACAGCTTCAAAACTTTTTAAATAACAGCAAACAAAACCACAGCCGTCTCCAGGAAAGGCCATCAGTCAGTATCAATATTTCATAAATAAATGAGTGATTTTATCAATCTCAGCATGACAAAAGTGCAGAGGCGGTGGATCAATCCCATGATGCCTCACTCTGGCTGCATCTGCCAATCACAGCCTGAGTTAATGACATTACCTATTCGTCAAAGTGGACCATCGACCGGATCCTGGCCTTAAGTGGCCTGATCTGATAAAAAGCATTAAAACATTTGTACTGTGACACACACCAGCAGCTCAGCCTCAGCACTGGATTTATCCTTAGATGTGCCTATTAGACTGAATACACTGTAAAACGATCATACTGTTCTCCAAAACGAGTATATACTATGCTCTGAATGAACTACAGTACATCCAAGCTTCATGCACATTTACAATATTTCATTTAGCATTTTAGCAAAGCATACAACTCTATCATTATTGAGCAACAACAATTATTAACAGTACAAATTAGTCAATATCGTTGCCGGGATGACATTATTAAATATTCATAAGCTTAAAAGCCACACCCCTCAAACGCAATGCATAGACAGCCCTTCATTTTTCGAATAGCTTTATATTATATAAAGTAAATGTGATGCTGCAAATAACTATATGTTCAAAATAAATTTCATTAGGCATTTTAGCAATTTATGCATCATGCATTATTAATTATTATCCAAAAAAAATTATGTATATATAAACAAACCGTATTAGTCAATAACTTTGTCAGGAGAACATAATTAAATATTCATGATCTTAAAGCCACACTCATTGTTTTTAAATCGTGTAAATAGCTTTGTACTGTACTAATACTGTATATAGTGTGTGCATTATTATTATTATGCACATCAAAAAACAAGTTCAAACCACATAAATTCAATTAATAACTACTATTTTGTACATAATCTCTAATATCTGATGTATAATATTTATGAGACTGAAAGTAAAAAACATCTTATATTTAGATGTGATTTAAACAGGGTTTTTTTTACAGAAAAAAATTTAAAGACGCTGAGAAGTAAGAAATAAATAAATAAATGAAATACCCACGTAATACACTGTAATATTGAGCATCCAATTCACCTATAGTGCATGTCTTTGGACTGTGGGGGAAACCGGTGCACCCGGAGGAAACCCACGCCAACAGGGGAGAACATGCAAACTCCACACAGAAATGCCAACTGACCCAGCCGGGACTGGAACCATCGACCTTCTTGCTATGCAGTGAAAGTGCTAACCACTGAGCCATCGTGCCACCCACACGTCAGTTCAAAACTGATTGAGTTCACCCAACCAAATAAAATTGTAAAATCTACTAATTTAGATTACAGACTGAGTTAAGTCAACAGATCTTAGGTAAAGATGAACATATGTGGAGTAAATTAAATACAAAAATTTAAATTACAATTTAATAAAATAAAAAAAATTAAATAAAATTAATAAACAATAAAATAAAATAAATATAAAATAAAAAAATCATTTAAATAATAAATAAGAAAATTAAATAAATATTAAATTCAATTAAATTCAATAAAATTAAATAAATAAAATGAAATAAATTAAATTAAACAAAATTAAATAAATAAATAAATAAATATAAGATTCAATTCAATAAAATTAAATAATTTAAATAAAATAAAATAAACAAAATAAAAAACTAATTAAGTTAAATAAAAAATAAATAAATAAAAAATATAAAATTCAATACAATTAAATAAATTAATAAAATTAAATAAATATAAAATAAATTAAAACTTACCATCACCTTATGAAACTATGAAAGATTGATTTAAAGCCATGTAAGTGTCCACAGTAAGTGTCAGTTTCAGTCTTTGCAAGCAGGAGGTAAATTACACTCTGATTACGCTCCTGGGTTTATTTCTGTGCGCTCGTTGGCCAAACCATTAGCGTATTACACTTCTAATCGGTATATTGATCTTGCTTTGGCTCCATCTGCGCTCGCTCTCATTTCACACAGTGTGTTGGAGCTTCACAATGCAAAGCAGTTCTGTCTGTTTCGCTCTTTTCTGACCTTTCTGAAGGTCAGCAGCATGTGATTCTGCATATATGCATGAGCGCAGCCACCAATTAAAATAACAGCTCGTTTCAGCAGTAATATTGTAAAGGCAGCAGTTTTTAGATTGCAAACCTGACTGGACTATTTCCAGAATAAATATATCGCAATATACACTCTCAAAGAATACCAACAAATAATAACTTGACTTCTAGTTGATCATTTGGAAAAGTGGCAGAAGATAGATTTTTCTGATGAATCATCTGTTGAACTGCATTATAAATACTGCAGAAGACCTACTGGAACCAGCATGGACCCAAGATTCTCACAGAAATCAGTCAAGTTTGATGAAAAAAAAATCCTGGTTTGGGAATACATTTAGTATGGTGGCGTGTGAGAGATCTGCATGGTGGATGGCAACATCAACAGCCTGAGGCATCAAGACATTTGTGCTGCCCATTACTTTACAAACCACAGGAGAGAGGAAACTCTTCAGCAGGATAGCGCTCCTTCTCATACTTCAGCCTCCACATCAAAGTTCCAGAGAGCAAAGAAGGTCAAGGTGCTATTGGCCAGCCCAGTCACCAGAAATGAACATTATTGAGCATGTCTGGGGTAAGATGAAAGAAGGAGGCATTGAAGATGAATCCAAATAATCTTGATAATCTCTGGGAGTCCTGCAGGAAAGCTTTCTTTGCCATTCCAGATGACTTTATTAAGTGATTTGAGTCATCGAAGAGATGTATGGATGCAGTCCTCCAAGCTCATGGGAGTCAGACACAATATTCATTCTTTTTCCACTGCACCATGACTTTATATTCTATACTGTACATTATTTCTGTTCAGTGACAAGACTTTAGTCTAAGCAAAGTCAGACCTTACTGTCATAATGAAATCATTAAAAATCAAGACATGATAATATTTTATTTTGGTAAAATAAGCGTAATCTAGAGGCGTTTGACTTTCATATAAGCCACTTCTGATTCCAAATGATCAACTAGAAGTCAAGTTATTATTTCTTGTTCCTAAAACTTGGATAGGCAACAAGACTTTTGTCAGGTAGTGTACAGTGGGTACGGAAAGTATTCAGACCCCCTTAAATTTTTCACTCTTTGTAATAATCGCAGCCATTTGCAAAAATCATTTAAGCTCATTTTTTCCTCATTAATGTACACACAGCACCCCATATTGACAGATAAACACAGAATTGTTGACATTTTGATTTATTCAAAAAGAAAAACTTAAATATTCATTCATTCAGTCATTCAACTTTATTTATAAAGCACTTTGCAACCACCGAAAAGCAGACCAAAGTCCTGAACAGTAAAATGAAAATTAAAACACTAACCACACGTAACACAGTTTACAACACAAGTAGTAAAACAAATGCAGGCGTAAGGTATCAGGTGACAAAGGCCTAGGAGAAACGTTTGGTTTTGAGGTGTGATTTGAACAGAGACAGCGAAGGGGCCTCCCTGATGTAAGGAGGTAGGGCATTCCATAACTTGGGGGCAGCCACCGCAAATGGTCACCTCTAAGCTTATGTGAGGTTTTTGGGACTCTAAGAAGCAGCTGATCTGCTGATCTAAGAGCACGCGACGGTATATAGGGGTGTAACAGTTCAGATATGAAGTGTGGGGCTGAACCATTTAAGGATCTAAAGACAAACAAAAGAATTTTAAAATGAATTCTATATTGTACAGGTAACCAGTGAGGTGTGGATAAAATCAGGGTGATATGATCAAACTTACGACTCCCTGTTAAAAGACGGGCCACAGAAGACCCACTTCCTGATGTAGATCCTGATGTAGAGCGAGTTACAATAATCCAGTCGGGTGTTAACAAAGGGATGGATTACAGTTTCAAATAGTTGTCTCGACAAAAATGTCACAAATATCACAAGTATCAGACCCTTTGCTCTGCATTAAGTAGAAGCACTCTTTTGACAGAATAAAGTCATGAGTCTTATTTGGAAACCTGGATTTTCACACATGGATTTGGCAATCCTCTCCAGTTCTGTCAGGTTGGATGGTAAATGTTTGTGGACAGCCATTTTTAAGTCTCTCCACACATGCTCAATTACGCTAAATGATTTTAGCAGCGGCTGCAATATAACAAAGAGTGAAAAATTGAAGGGGGTCTGAACATTTTCCGTACTCACTGTACATAACAAAAACAATGCAGTAGCATGATATTCAGGTCTGCACTGGAATAAAGCAAATAAATGGTGAAAAATCTACTTTACAAGCTGTTTGAGATCTGCTTCCTGAGGCAGTCGAGGACGGTGATTGCTGACAGGCACGTGGGAACGGTGGGCGGGGAGGACTAGCCTTAAAGGCCCAGTACAAAAAAAAACAGCAACAACTTTTTTCCAGCTATAATATAGACACTTCAAACAGCTATAATAGATAATCTGATGGGTGTTTTGAGCTGAAACTTTACAGACACATTCTGGGGACACAAAAGACTTATATTAAATATGAAAAAACGGGTAAACTAGGTGCCCTTTAAAAGCAACACTCAGACCCTTCAACAAGCCAACTATTTGTTTGACTGGTTATAAGCATGCCATGCAAAAATAACAGAAAATGAGCCTTTCTGAGGGTTTTCAAGAAGCAATGTTTCAGATTCTTGGTTTTTATTCTTAGATTATACTATAAAGTTCTGTTCAAACCAACCAATGATAACTCCAATTAAAAAAGATGTAACGGTGGCTCAGTGGTTAGCACTGTTGCCTCACAGCAAGAAGGTCGCTAGTTCAAGTCACGGCTGGGATTTCTGTGTGGAGTTTGCATGTTCTCCCCGTGTTGGCGTGAGTTTCCTCTGAGTGCTCCGGTTTCCTCCACAGTCCAAAGACATGTGCTGTAGGAGAATTGGATGAACAAAATTTGCCCTAGTGTATAAGTGTGCATGTGAGAGCGTATGGGTGTTTCCCAGTACTGGGTTGCAACTGGAAGGGCATCCGCTGCATAAAATATATGCCGGAATAGTTGGCAGTTCATCCCACTGTCGCGACCCCAAAGTTTGCTTAAATTCATCCATTTAAATTTTTGTAACCACTTACTGTACCTTTAAAAAAATTATGTAAATGAATCACTGAATCATATTTTTCAGTGCATAAAGTCCGACAGCACAGAAGAGATCTGGAAAGCGCTGTTGTTCTGTTAATCAGAGTATTGTGGTGTCGTGGCTTTGGCCACTGAGGTTTCAGCTATCATTATAAAAGCATCAAAACTGCACGCTTGGGTGAAATGGACTGTGATCCATATTCAGCCTCCAACAAGCCACTGAACATTCGCCTGCTTCCTGTGATCTAGACGTCTATTGATCTCTGCAGACTCAGTGATGGACTTAATGTGCGGAGCCATGGCTTAGTACTGGGATTAGACTGACCAGAAACAGCAGTCAACATACTGTACAGTAAAGGAGAATGGACATCTTTAAAGTACATATTAAATCAACACTAGCCATATGATTTTGTTAGCCCATTGCTAGTTTTCAGGTGAACAATTCATCTGTGCAAGTCATTAAGAAAAAAAGAATTGTAAGCCCTTGAAATGTAAAAATACTGTAAATTTGTTTACAGTTAAATTCTCAAATTACATCTGTATGAGGTTTTGGGCGTGGCTAACATACTTAACCACGCCCCTCCAACTGTCAATTTGACAACAAATAGAAATAACTCTCTCGAAAAGAAGGTTGCTGGTTTGAGCCCCAGCTGGGTCAGTTGGCATTTCTCTGTGGAGTTTGCATGTTCTTTCCAAGTTTGCAAGGGGTTTCCTCTGGGTGCTCCGGTTTCCCCCACAGACATGCGCTATAGGTGAATTGAATAAACTAAATTGGCCGTAGTGTATGAGTGTGAATGAGTGTGTATGGATGTTTCCCAGTACTGGGTTGCAGCTGAAATGGCATCCGCTGTGTAAAACATATGCTGGAATAGTTGGGGGTTCATTCGACTGTGGGGACCCCTGATGAATAAGGGAACTAAGCCAAAGGAAAATTAATGAATGAACTCTCCCAAAACCCCTTTTCCCAATCTTACTGAATGAAATGCCTACTTTACTACATCCAATCAGCTCGCAGTAGAAAAAAACAAGCCACGCCCACTGTTTGCTCTATTAATATTCTGTTTCTCTAGGAACTGCATCACAATATAAAAAAAGGGTCGCAGCTTTCAGTTCATGCTGACTTTAAAGGAGTTATTTTCTAAAATACATTGAAGACTAAAAATGCCATATAAAACAAATGTGGATGTAGGTTTTACTAGTTGGTGCTGGCTAGACATTCACTGTAAAAAAATAAAATAAAAAGTTGACTCAACACAGCTTTTTTGAGTTGACTCAACTTTTAAACTAAGTACTTTAGTTGGCTTGATTTGTCATCTCAAAAAAGCTGTGCTGCAAGGTGCCTTACAATTTTAAGTTAAGTTTTTTTTCATTCATTCATTTTCTTTTCGACTTAGTCCCTTTATTAATCAGGAGTCCCACAGCGGAATGAACCACCAACTTATCCAGCATATGTTTTACGAAGTGGATTCCCAACACTGGGAAACACCCACACACTTTTGCACTCACACTCATACACTACGGCCAATTTAGCCTACCCAATTCACCTATACCGCATGTCTCTGGACTTGTGGGGGAAACCGGAGCATGCGAAGGAAACCCACGTTAACGTGAGGAGCCGAGGCTCGAACCAGCGAACTTTTTGCTGTGAGGCGATCGTGCTACCCACTGCGCCACCGTGACGCCATAAGTTTGTTTTTTGTTGTAAGTTCATTTAACTTGACATATTTTGATTAACGCAAATATTTAAAGGGATACTTCACTCAAAATGAAAATGTACACTTAATTTACTCACCCTCGTGTCATTCACTGCAAAAAAAGATGTTTTCTTAGAGTTTTTTTCTTGTCTCGAGTCCAAATATATAGAATTTATTAAAACAAGAAGCATTTTCAAAATCTTGTCTTGTTTTCAGAAATAACAAATCAACAAAATAATATAATCTTAAAACAAAATAATCTACCAATGGTGTTAGCAAAATAAACTTATTTCAAAGCAAAAACGAGCTTATTTTACTGACCCCATTGGTATATTATTTTGCTTGTTTTTAAGACAAACTCACTTAATTTTGGTAAATTATTTCTGAAAACCTACGTTTATATACAATATACACAAATATACATTTACAAATAGTTTTTACTTGTTTAGAAAATGCTTCTTCATTTAAGAATTGTTAGATATTTGGACTAGAATCAAGACAAAAACTCTAAGAAAAGCATTTGTTGCCGTGTTGAAGATGTAGATGATTTTGTTTCTTCAGTAAAATTAACATTAAAGAGGATTTTTAGTTGAATCTGTGTTTAGTTGAATTTTTAGATGAAAAATAAAGTCATACTTTACAAACAATCCAAATCATTAGCCATGGTTCCTGGTGTAGACTAAAGCTAATGATATTATAAATAATGTTTAATTTCACAGACCACCTGCTTTGCTTCATAACACCACAGTTTGTCATCAGGAGCCATGGGATTCACTGTAAAAAGTGATTAGTTACTTAAAGTGAGTAAACCAATTGCCTTAAAAGCAACAAGTTGACTTTACTTACAAATAATGTAAGTAAACCCATTGTAACTTGAAACTGTTAAGTTGACTTAACTTTTTTTTTGCAGTTATGTAATTTTACTCACTTTTTAAATACAGTTAACTAATCGCATTTTACAGTGTTGATTTGGAGCAAAGAGCTTAGAATGACCAACAGGCGACACTCAATAGAACGTTCCATTGCAACAGCAGCGCCCAGCAAGAGCCCCGGATTCCGCCATTTTGGAGTGAAAGCGATCGGCTGTCCATTGGATCTTATGGCTGTCGCGATGGCAAGCAGCTGCTTTGTTAATTATCTATTTATTTAGAAAGCAAAATAAAGCTGAGATACAACCTGTAAGACGACAATACAACACTTACTATCACAATCATCAGCACTTTTATTAGTTTACTTTACAGACTTATAATATGCTGTTGTTCTATTGGAGTTTTCATTTTAAAATGGCCGCCGCAGCTCTTTATTTCTAATGGGAAAAAAAGTCACCTACATCTTCACTGGCTTGATTGTAAGTAAATTAACAGTAAATTTTGATTTATGAGTGAACTACTCCTTTAAAGCTGGTGCTTTAAGTTCTGGTGAATCTTCTACTCCCAAAACCAACCCCATGCTACTACAAAACAAGAACTGGCATGTCATTCATTCATTCATTCATTTTCTCTTGTTTATCAGGGATATCACTATTTCAGCATATGTTTTACACAGCGGATGCCCTTTCAGCTGCAACCCAGTATTGGGAAACATCCATACACTCTTGCATTCATACACACACTCATACACAACAGCCAATTTTAGTATATTCAATTTACCTGTAGCACATGTGTTTAGATTGTGGGGGAAACCCACGCCAACACGGGGAACTCCACACAGAAATGCCAACTGATTCAGCAAGGACTTGAACCAGCGACCTTTTTGCTTTAAGGTGACAGTGCTAACCACCCTGAAATGTTATGTTAATAATTAAACAAATCAACAGATATCAAATAAGCTCATCTGTGTGTTTGGTAACAGAAAAAAACTGGAAATCCTCAAAATCTAAAATGGCTTATTTTCACAGAGTCCAAAACATGCTGATCACCGTCAGTGGCATGATTTCATTTCATAAGTGAATCTCAGACACAGTTTTTTTTTCAAATTAAGCTAGTATAAGTGAACGGAACCATTATTTCTGAGACAATACTCTAACATTTACCTGTGGAAGTTTTTTCATTTACAATATGCTTTCAAAAGTAACTTTACCTATGTAGAAATCATAGTAAATGAAGCGGCTACTTTGATATTTCAAATAACGTCAAATAATTTCAGATAAAAGCATTTCAAAATAAAAAAATAGGTGAAATAATGTTCCACTGTAATTCAGTGTATAAAAGATTTTTGCACACATTAAACAAATACTATGAAATATATATTAAAAAAATAAGTGATCAAACTAAATTTTATTATATTTAAATTTATCAAATCCTTGGTGATAAATGGGTAAAAGCTAGTGTTTATAAAGATCTCAAATGACAATTAGAATTTGGGGTATTAAATGGATAGTTCTTGTGAGTTTTTTTATTCTGTTAAACACAAAATAAGATATTTTGAAGAATGTTATAAACCTGCTGTAATCATTTACTTCCATAGTAGAAAAAACAAATATTATGAATATAACAAATATAAATACTGATTTTACAACTTTTCTCAGTTGCTTTGGCTCCATTCTTGATTGAATTTTATTTTATTTTTTAAAACAATAAGTTTAGATCTCTGAACAATTAGCTTATTGTTCACTTCAGAGCAGCATTTATTATTGATTTAAGCAAATTGCAAATGCCTTGGCGCATGAGTGCTAACAGTAAGTACAATTTTCTGAAGTTTGGACAAAAGCTAATTGCATGTGGCTTGTTGATCAAAACTGATGAGTCAATTCTCAAACTTGTCACAACTTCTCAATCATTACTCATCATGTAAGCCAAACTCAAAACTGTTTATTCACTTTTCAAACATTTGTACACACGTTTATACCATAAATATCTGATATTGACGTTGTTTGTAATGTCTGCTAAATTGGTAAGTGACCTCTAGTTGCAATACAATGTGCGCTATCTATTTATCATTCACGAGTTCACACTTACAATAGTTTCAGAATAAAGCGTATTTGGCGTGCTGTCCGGGGAGAGGGCTCTGAGCTCGGGGAAGACACCCAAACTCGAGTTATTCCTCTTATCAGGAAACAGAGAGGAATAGGGATTCGAGCGAAGTATCTAGCCCGGCCCCAGAACGCTCCCCCCGGGATTGTAATGCTTAAGAGGTGAGGTGACGGGGTGGTGGAGGGATGCTAAAGTCGTAAGATGCTGCAGGTAAGACAGCTTTGGTATATATAGGGGTTTGGTCAAGAACTGATTGGATAATAGAATAATTGTCAATGACGTATTTGATACTGAAACTTCTGCGGGTGCTCCTCCTGAAATTTGTTTATTAAACATCACTAGGTGGTACCAAACTATATACAAACTCTCTCTCTCTCTAACTCCAGATAGACGGACGGATGGACGGACGGACAGACGGAGAGACAGACAGACAGACAGACAGACAGACAGACAGACAGACAGACAGACAGACAGACAGACAGACAGACAGACAGACAGACAGACAGACAGACAGACAGACAGACAGACAGACAGACAGACAGACAGACAGACAGACAGACAGACAGACAGACAGACAGACAGACAGACAGACAGATAGATAGATAGATAGATAGATAGATAGATAGATAGATAGATAGATAGATAGATAGATAGATAGATAGATAGATAGATAGATAGATAGACCACAGCAAAATCAGTACATTCACAATCCTGAACTGCAGGAAGAGCAATTGGAAAAAGTGTAATCTCTGACAAGACCAATTAAAGCGACAGGATGTCCACCAAGCATAATTTTTTCATGGATGATATTTTGTAGTGTTTTTTGTGTGTGTATTTGTGCTCCCATAAGAAATATGAAATATACAATACAGTAATTGAACAAGCAAGATTCCACTTTGTATACAATACATTTGTACACAATTAAATTTACTGTACAAATACAAATGTCCATTTATTTGTTTTTTCTATGTACTATTCACTCTTCTCAACAAATATGAGATTTTTATAAACCTTAATTTTCATGGTTGACTGTCATGGTAAATAAAACAACTAATCATTTTGACCAGCGAGGCTCACACAATGACAAATACACTTAATGTGGCTTTGGCCAAATTACTGACACGATAACTAGGTTTTGAAGCCTGAATGAAATGTTTTGATTGAGTAACTACATTTTGCAGACATGCAATAAAATTCTGAAATTCCAGCAAACAGTTTTGAGATTTGCACTCTCAGTTTAGAGAACGTTAAGTCTTGAAAAATGTGCCAAAGCAATTGAGAAAAACTGTAATAGTTACCAGCTTCCAGTATCTTCGAAATATCCCTTTTAATGTCAAATATATGCTTTAATATGTTAAGTATATAGCATATATTGTTACACTGAAGGACATTTTTGTCAGTGTCTTTTGCAAAAAGTGAAAAATAAATTAAAATGATACTGGACATAGAAAGCTGTATCACACATTTTTGTCCTGATGCTTGAAAACCTCTTATTATTATAGATACACAGCATATTACTCATATTCTTATTACTCATTCCTTCAAATTAGGTATTAAACTAAACCTCTTACCCCTTCAATCCTTGTCTGTTTCCTTTGCCTCATCCAGTCATAAGATCTGCCTCCACTTTGGGCCGCCAGTGTTCTTGTGATGCCATCAATTTTCGGACGGCTGTCACTCAGTGATTATTATTATTAATGTGAAGAGAACATTCTTTAACAAAAAGAGCAGAAAATCAAGAGACTTCTTACACGGTTAAGATAAAAAGCAAAATGTCTGTCCCTTAAGCAGTCTGTGTCATAGTGTGAGCAACCACTTCCTCATTATGTTTTAGAGCACAAGGAGGAAAACAGGAACTTTATGTACGTTATAGGATCTGAGTATGTTGAAGTACTCAAACTTTACAGGAAACACTGGCCTTTGTGCATACAATACCCTCAGTAGTGCTCTGTGATGTCTTAACAAGCAGGTCGTCATGCTTTCATGCAGGTCACATGACACACCTGGAGTCCTAGAGCAACAAGACAGATAGACAGGCAGTTAGTGTGATTTCACCATCTATGTTGATCCTGATGCAACATTGCAATCATCCAATCAGATTCAAGAGATATGTTTATGGATTATGTTGTTAAATTTAGGCTTATATTGTTTTCCAACTATTAATCCCCTCTGATTTTGGCGACAGCCAGATAGACGGATGGATGGATGGACGGATGGACAGACACATAGATAGATAGATAGATAGATAGATAGATAGATAGATAGATAGATAGATAGATAGATAGATAGATAGATAGATAGATAGATAGATAGATAGATAGATAGATAGATAGATAGATAGATAGATAGATAGATAGATAGATAGATAGATAGAACCTTCTATAGTTATGATATTTCATTCAGCAGGGTACTGAAGGATAATGGTACGGTCCATCTGTTCACCCCTCCACACTGAGCTCATGTGAAACTGTCCATCCTGCAGTGACTGCTGGGAAGAGGTGCAGTCGAGGGAGGGAGCAATCTAAAGAGGTAAGAACAGCAATATTGCACACCAGCAACCTGATTGTGTTATTAAGGTTTATATGAAAGTGTGTAGAGATTATTTTGATATTGTTTGTTTAAGTTTGAAAACGGCAGGAAGGGGAAATGATGCTTTGCACAAACAAGGAAATACAAAGCAGCAGCTAGGGGGAGCTATAACAGGGCAGACAGCAGCTGAAACCATACAAATTACTCACACCTCATGGTATAACACATCTTATTCTGTTGTGTTATGCTTGATCTTGAGCTGTAAATCTTGTCTTGATCCCAGAGCTACAAATGCAAACAATATAGTTCTCTGTAAAATACAATCATTGCATTAGAAAAATGTACCCAAAACACTAGAGATAATCAAACAAAAATATTAATTCCAGAATTATTTCTTACTGAATAGTGTTAAAATCTGCACAATTTTCTACCTGTGGAACACAAAAATAATTTTTGAGTTTCTATAAGATAACATCACACAGTGAGCACATCCATTCACCAAACAAAGTGTTAATATATAGGAAGTCCATTCAATAATGAAAGAATTTACTGTTGTTACAAAGCCCTGAATAATCCATCCTAATAAACCACTGATTCAAACAGTTGGTTAAAAAACCAAGTTAACAAGTCTTTGAATCTGTCACTGAAATATTTAGTCAAATTGTTTGTTCAGTCATTATGAATAACATACATTTTTCATTCAATTCAGTCAAATCATGGTTTAAAATAACCTCACGAACTTATTTTCAGGAATGAAATTAATATGATTGTCCTAATTATTCTGACGTTTCATTAAAAAAAGCTTATTGTCCAAATATAAAACAAGTGTCTACTTCAAATGAATCACTGATCCAATTAAAACAATTCATTTAAATACACCTATTCACCAAAGAGCATAATAGTTCATAATAGCTCATAAATGATAATTCATAAAGGATGGAAGCCGTAGCAGCTTAATTTAAGTAAAAAGTTTTTAAACGTCATACAAAAAGAAAAAAGCATTTAAAATGGTTATTTATGTAGTGACTTTTGTAAACAAAAACACAGATAAAAAAATGCGCTTTGTAAATATTGTGCAATAATAGAAGTATTTTAAAGTTGGAGTGAATGGAAAGTTGCTGAGACTTTTATTTCAGTATGTTGAACTACTTCCAACTGAAACAAAGTATTAAGTAGCGGGCAGGGCTTTCTTTTGAGCATCATTCCCTCATAGCAAACTAACAGTAAAAGGGGTGTGGCTAAGAATATTGTGGCTGAAGCTGTCAAACGGATATAAATCAGTGAATATCTTCCACTCATTAATTAAAGGTGCAGTAGGTGATTGTCTTCAGAAGCATTTTTTGTTGTGCTGGTTGAAAGTCTCTTCACATTCTGATAGTAAAGATGAAAGTAAATGATCTAAATGTCTTTATATGTGTTTTTGTATTCTGGGTAAGGCATAAGAGTAAAAAATGTTCATCCAATTAAATAAAGTCGGGCCGATAATTTCATAAGGAACTTTTTACAGCATCGATAATGTAGATTTTTATTTAGTTTAACAACAAAACATCATTAAATAGCGGTTTTCCGCCTAGCCTGCTTTACTGAGGTGAAGTTGCTTTTATATATCACATTGGTTCATTTTTGAACAATGACAACCTGTGATCCTTATATTGTTTATCATGCTACTTTCAATATTTGGTCTGAAATAGCATGTCAGTATGGCAGACATCCCAACTCCCAACTCTTTGCAAATGCATAGAGACTCCTGGATGCCCGCAAACGAATGAGAACCTCCTGGGACTACACCCCCCCACCCCACCCCACCCCACCCCACCCCACCCCACCCCGTTATGAATTAATTAATTCATTCATTACGAATTAATTATTTGTAGCCTTCCGTTTCAACTACCTGACCTGCATGGTCTTTGTTTTACCTGTAACCAAATCATAAATAAATAAAGTTACACACAAATTACCACCTGTCAATCCCGTTTTCCACAGGACTCTGGCATGAATAGACAGAGTGATCTGTGTCGTTATAATGGCATTGACAAACTTAGCTGGTAAAGGTGCACAACCAACAGGAACCAACCAACAGTATCTGAGGTTTTCACTAAAATGACTAAGTACAAGCGTGAAAGCGAAAGATTAAAGCAGTGTACTGAAGCTGTGACATGTTACCTGATGGATTCAAAAAACAGAAGAGTCGATAGATAGAGACAAGATTAATTAAATATCACGTTTAACAACTATAGTGAGACGCGATCCAGCAGTACATCCTTGATAAACTGTCCCACGTGCTTTCTGGAGCTCAGACGAGTGCATGACAGTGTGTGTGGCTGTGTCTGTGTGTGTGTGTGTGTGTGTGTGTGTGTGTGTGTGTGTGTGTGGTCACGTGATGTCCGTTTTCAGTGGATGGAGAGCTGGTCAGTAATGCTAGATTAAACACCAGAGTAGATGAGGATCATTTTCGTTCTAAAATGCCATTTTAAAACTAAGACGTATTAGTGTAGATGGGGCCTCAGTGTGTATTTTTCGCGAGCAGGCTTGCGACGGGGGCGGGGCGGAGGATCGGCGATGCCAGCTCAGCATCGTGATGTCAATCGACCATCGGCGATGAACGATGGCATCGTCTATCGACCCAACCCTATCGCTCTCCCCTGCCTTTGTCTCCCCAACTTCAGCCACGTCACGTAGATGATTCAGCAATCACATAGATGATTTTCAGCCAAATCATCTATGTCTCCCCCGGAATTTACTTTTCCCAAGCTGGGATGTCTAGTATGGCTTAGTAATAAGTGTAATTCCTGCACCGTGTCGTCCAATCGCTTTAGGACAAAGCGCGTGAGAGATTGAGACCAGCGATCCTATTATGCATGAAATATTGCACATCATGACAAGTTTTGCTAACTACACAATTGAAAATGTGCTAGATATAACACAGTTTTTCATTCAGAATTGTAGTATTATAACGTACTATAGAGTTTCCTAACGAATTACATGATCTAGTGGGTCTCTGTCATCGTTACTGTTCGTGTTCGTGATTTCAGGAGGCGTGGCTTTGGAAGGCAAGGTGTGTTTCAAAGGTATTATGTTAACCGGTTAGCATTTAGGCAGATCACCTACTGCACCTTCAAGTTGTTAACCTAAATAATAACAATGTGCGCTAGCAAAATAAAATCTTACATTTGGATTACACTAACAGATGACACATTGTAATTATTGTTTTATGGTCAATTTCTCCTTCAGGTAAACATCACAGGAAACCCCTCTTCCTCCTGAAGCAATGGCTGAAAATGAGATCTCAGAAGACACTGACAAGCTGAAGCGTGGTCTGGTCAAGGTTCTAGAATGTGTGGCCACCATCTCCTCAGCAGCAGCGGTGGTCAATCCCATCTTCGGCGTAGCTGGATCTCTCCTTCATGTAGTTTTGCACCACGTGGACGATGAAGATATTCAGAAACTGAAGCGAGAATTCGGCAGCGTCAGTCGAGCTCTGGATGAAATTTCGCAGCAGAACCAGAATGTGTTGCTTCAGATCAGGAAGGAGACGGTGGACGGTCTTTACTGTCGCGTAGAAGAAAACATTCGCAATCAGTTTGCCAAATTTATGGACACCGTGGAGGCGTCGGCAGCACACGAACAGCGGAGGAAGGAGTTTGAAATGAGCTTTGTGATCAATCAGTGTGACCAGAACCTGCACACTCTTTATGGTGGAGTAATGGGCGAATCCAAGATCTTCTGTCAGCCTATATTAGAGGTGTACATGAAGCATTCGCAGGGTGATCGGCGCATCATGGAAAACCTCTGCACTCGGCTCTCATATCTGTTCTGCATTGGCCTCATTGCTCTGATGGGCTACGCTGGCATCGTCGGAGATGATGAGGAAGCTCTGCGCATCGAGTGGGAGGAGAAAATGAAAGATGTGGCCAAGAAAATGACAGAAGTGTTGAATAGTTAAGAGCGATTTAACTCCATTTGACGTTTAAGACGTTTTTCTTGTCTTTTTATCCCATGTATTTTTATATGGGTGCACTGTAAAAAATATATATATAAGTCAACAAATATGTTATGTTATGCTTATCTTTAGCTTATTTTTGTAAGTTAACCAGGATTCAACTAAATTCTTTAACTTAATATTTTTAATCAGTTACTAGAAGTTCATCTGATTCAACAAAAAAATTGAGGCGGCAAGATATTTTACAATGTGTGTTTCAATCAGATTCTAGTTCCCACTAGACATCCACTTATTTTTATGTCCATATTGGAATATTGCATAAAAATACTTAATCCTTGTGTACTGTTCAAATTTACTAGCCTTTCGTTATGTTCGGGGCTGTTTTTGCCCCATTGACTTTTATTATAATGACATTTTTTGATCGCAAAGCCATGACACCATGTAATCATGCATTCTTAATTCTTGGTGGTTTCCCTGTTAGGAAGAGGTCAAATGTGTCGTTTTTACTGTCGATCATCAGTTGGCAGCATTAACCATTTGGATAGGCCTGTGCAAAATAGTTTCTGGCTTTTATATGGATTTCTAAGGAGTAAAACAGCAGATTATAGTGTAAAAGAAACCCTACATGAATAGACTTACTATGTTTACTATGTTCTGAGAGCTGAGCTGCTTTTTTAGATTTTCTCAGACATAAAGATACACACCGCAGCAAAGCGATCATTTGAATGGATGAAGATGTCGGGCTCATGGAAAAGAAAACTTGATGAAGAGAATAGACAGTTCGGTGTTGAATAGACAGATAAGTATGTGTTTAATTTGCCTCAAGCCAGCACAAAGCCATTCTGCTTGATTTGTAATAAGACAATGTCAAATAAAACTATGAAACGAAACACAGACATTTTGAATGGAAGTATTCACAAAATACAGATATAAGGACTACAACACCTAAAGAATTCATTACACATCTTTTGTATTTTCATCTTTTTTTGGAGAGGGGTCTGGATGCAGATCTGATGCAGTTGCAATCTGAGCTGCATGCAATGCTTTTGAATGCCCACATCTAACCCTACCCCTAACGTCACTAGCTCCATTGAGTGTATTGTGTCTGACATTGCATCTCCGAGATATGCAATCTCAGCTTGCATCATCATGGCTGCATCCTGATACAACTGTATTGGCCTTCCTTTTGCTGTGTTTTGTACAAAAATGCACTTATATTAGTGGTTTTGCCACATTTGCATTGTATTTAATGTTTTTTGAATGCAATTGCCACTTTATTTAAAGAAAAATAAATAGTGTTGACTTGTGATGCATGTTATGGATGTTTATTAAAAACAAGTTATGTAATATAAAATGTTCCAGACCTTTGACCTTAATAAAAATTCAGATTTGGACCCTTAATAATGTAGACATTGAGAACCACTGCTCTATATAGAAGGCAGACACTGAGCTTTTGTTTGTGCTGCAACTAATGATCAACAATAAAACTAACTAATTTTACCTTTTCCCTACAGGAATAAAGCAGCAACAATCAAGAATGCAGGATTATATGCTGTCATGGCTTTGCAATCAAAAAATGTCATTGTAATGAAAGTCAATGAGGCAAAAACAGCCACTAACATAAGGAAAGGGTAGTTAATTTGCCCAGAGTGTATTGTTGAATTTTTAATTAGAATTTCAAAGCATTTTCACAAAATAAGTGTCAAAATAAGATTAGTCAGCAAAAATCATTCCATTTGCTGAAAGTTGTGGCCAAATTAAGACTCAAAATCACCCCAGAGTGGATGAAAACATCCCCAACAGCACACAAGGGTTAATGGAAAAGCCATGTTGCGCATACATTTTGAAAATGTACATTAAAAAAACGTATGCACACAACTAAGATAAACTTTTTATCCGATAAGAATAAATGAGCATAAACTTTGATGAAAAATACTGAATAATTTCCAACATGTGCATCAAAAACTTCACGTGATTTTGTTTTAACAGATGCATGAATATAAATTTTGATTAAAAAATTTAGTTTGAAGGGATGGCTTTAATGGACAAACCAGTGGACCGATGACATTGTAAAATATCTGAAATATTGTTTTGGTCTTTCTAAAATCCCTCAGCCAAAGTCTGTCATCAAAGTGGTTCTGTAATATTAACCTCCAGAACTGTCTTGACCGTCTGCTCTCCCAAAGATCGTATCTTGTCTACAAAAGCCACCACATCTCCATGCATTTGTCTTCTGAGGTGCAAGTAATTCATGATATAATAACAAAAGGCTCAGTGGCTTCTCCATCCACTGCAAATTCCATTTCTTTTTATAATTTTTTTTATATTTGATGCCAGTTTATCAGCAATTGATGATTTTGTTCTCTTTGACCCATTGGATTGAAACTGTGCTTTAATCACAAATGTTTTATGCAATATTCCAGCTTTACGCATAAGTTTGATTCATATCTTTGGATGGAAATGTAGCTAATGTTATAACAACAAAAGAGCTGAGATTTGCATCCATTGTTTATGTTATTTGTACTACATTATAGATTAAAAGGGCGTCACGGTGGCGCAGTGGGTAGCACAATCGCCTCACAGCCTCACAAGAAGGTCGCTGGTTCGAGCGTCGGCTGGGTCAGTTTGCATTTCTGTGTGGAGTTTGCGTGTTCTCCCGGTGTTCGCGTAGGTTTCCTCCGGGTGCTCCGGTTTCCCCAACAAGTCCAAAGACATGCGGTACAGGTGAATTGGGTAAGCTAAATTGTCTGTAGTGTATGTGTGTGAATGAGTGTGGATGGATGTTTCCTAGTGATGGGTTGCAGCTGGAAGGGAATCCACTGCGTAAAACATATGCTTGATAAGTTGGCGGTTCATTCCGCTGTGGTGACCCCTGATTAATAAAGGGACTAAGCTGAAAAGAAAATGAATATAGACTGAAGGCACAGTTGACAGTAAAATGTAAATGTAATCTTTACTCACCCCAAACAACTGGTTCCAAACATTTATGAGTTTCTTTATTCAGTTTTTGAAGATTTTATTTTGTAGAAAGCTGAAAATCTGTAACCTCTGACTTCTGTAATAGATAAAAAAAACATACTATACTCATATCCATAAATGAATTAACCCATTCCTAATGTATTCCTGCTTATACTTGAACTCTGAAACAAAAGCTTCATCAAACTGTCATTATACCACATGTACTCAGACTGATTTAAATGTAAATTTAATGCCATAAAATGTTACAAATATCATATTCTGTGACTTAAAGAGCTTTAATCCTCTATGTAGAAAGTATTTCTATTGTTATATTCTTTTGCCATTGTGTCATGTACTGTTGTGAATATAAAGCTATGAGAAACACACACACACAAACACTTTTTCTTGTCATTTCAAGCAGTGTTGAGAAATACGGTCTAATTTCAAATCACAGTCTTTTGAGATAAAATACTCTTAATTAGCAGCTTACAGTTACACATTACATGGTAAGTCCACTTTAATTGCACAGCATAATGAAATGCAATAACATAAAAATATTAAACTGCCAAAACAAACATCTTTTTGAATTAAAAATAGAGGTAAAATGGATATATATTTACTTATTATTACTTTTAAAATGTTTTATAATTCATGTTATTACTTATGTAAATTATAAATGATTCATAATTAATAGACAATGTGATTGTGCCAAGCTTTTTATTGGATGCACAATTTCAAACTAACATCTATTTGACAATTTTTGTCTATTACGTTCTAGGAAGTGACAATTTGGCGACAACATATTTTTAATTAGCTGGTGATGTACCTTACATAAATGTATGATAGATAAACACACTGACTCAGATATAATAAAGCTCCACTAAAAAAAATGGATTTTAATATTTTAAATATAAAGTACAGATATGTGTGTACTTAGTTAAGGTACGCACAAACAGATTTATTTATGGTCTTGATAAAATTTCATTTGTCAAACATGTTTTTTCCTCATCCTGACACTAGATGTCCTAAACACAACAAGCAGATGGAAATTTACCTCCTATTACCTTTGTTTCTCTATGGAAGAACAAAAAAGGGGGGTTTTCATAGTGATGCTGAACAAGATCTTACATTTCCTTCAAAGAACAAGTGAGTATATTTTAAAAATATATGTTAAAGATCCTTTATGGAACAATCAATACCAATAAAGAACCATTATTATTAAGAGTGTAAGTGCATCTTAGGCTCTTAAGACTGATATCATATTTGTATTGCTGCATTAGCCATAGTTATCCAACAAGCCATTATTATACAATATATTGACTAAAGTGGCCACAAGCTATAGGTCAATAAAATGGTACCTAAAGAAAATTAATATATAAATAATAATTTAATCAATTAAATACCCATGTAAGTCAACACTAGACAAAAAGACTTTGTTGGGAAGAAAAACAATCAGTTTAAGAAATTAAAAGTTTTGCTTTACCAGATGTGATTTTCTCTTGACTCTTCGGCCAAATCCAGACCCTGGCTGTCAGAGAGCCCGCATATGTTACTATAAGAAAAGAGAAAATTTTAGAAGAAGGTTGAAGAGAATGTACCTTGTCTAAGCCATATGATAATAATACATTACATTTATTGTCAGTGCATATTCCAAGTACCAATGATCAAGCCAGTGTTGGTAAGGCCATACATCTAAAACATCAAGTCAAAACTCCAATGTTTTCTGTTAAACACCAAGTTTAAAACAGCTTAAATATGTTTTTTTTATATATATATATATATATATATATATATTAATAATAATGATATTTTCCAGTTCTGTGTTGCGGCTATAGTTGGCGGTTCATTCCGCTGTGGCAACCTCTGATAAATCAGAGTGAATGAATGCATGATAATAATAATAATAGTAATAATAATCATTTCTGTTCTTAAAACAAAAATGTCACTCTCATCACATAAAAATAATATGTGATGTATATATTAAAATTGCTACTGGCAAAGTAAACAAAATAAAATAAAATCACTTCGAAATGTGTCTCTGAAAATAATTACATAATGAAGATGGTGCTGTGTGCACTGTAATTTTATACAGTCCTAGAATTTTCTATAAAACTATTTCGTGAACAATTTTATGAATGATTTTGTTTTAATACCAATAACTGGCGTCCTTAAAATGGCCGCAAACAAAAGGCATTAAATTAAACTGTGTTGCAGCCTTTCACCTTTTTAATCAGTATTTCACATTTCAAACAAAATTATATTTTCAAATCAGTGACAATAAAAATGTTGACATTTCTAGCAGCAACATGATTATTTAGGGCAATTATGGTGGAAACGTCAAAAAAAATCTCTAAAAATGTTATTTTAACAAAACTTAAAAATATTTATGAAGGACAAAGTGTCACAGCTAGTCTAATAATTACATGGTAAATAGTAAATAATAAACAACCATTATTAACTTGTATAGTACAATAAAAATGAATAACATTTTCATTCAAATGTTTAATTGCGAAAAGATCATTTGATGTCCTTTATTAAGGACAAGACACTCGAATATCGTTCTGTGTGTCAAACATAACGAAATTAGACACCGCATAATAGTATAAAATATGCAGTATGTAATATAAACTCTAAAATATTATATGAAATACCTTCACTGAAATCCAAAATCCCAAATCTGCGCACGTTCATGTTAATCCAGCAGCGCGTAAGATATTGCGCACGACGCAAAAAAAAACTGCAATTAAACCGATTCGTGAAAAAATTGATCTCCGAGCCGAACATCACAGACTATAAACAAACTATAAAAATAAAACACTGCAGTCAAACATGAAGCATTGATCCGTCAGTTACCAACAGCTTTCCAAAACCACTCCAAACCAGTGCGCGCAACTCTCTTCGTGTCTATCTCTCTCACGCGCGCGCACGCTTGCACATCTTTTCCACACTCACACGGCAAATGATCACGAATCACGACATTTTGCTTTGAAGTCGAACCTGAACCCGGAGGGATCATTTGGCAACTTGGAGGAGCTCTTCATCCTGAGAGACGTGAGAAAAACATTTAAAATATGTTTTGCAAGAGATGATGATGATCTTGATGTGATGTCAAGGATGCGCATAATTAGGACACATGAGGCAGACTGCATTACAGACTGAGCTTTAGAGAGATGAGCAAGGTGTGTCCTGAATTCTGGATCTACAAATATCACATAAAAGATTATTTATGCATCATTTTTATCAATTTGATGCATGGTTGATCATTAAAAGACACACCATTCAGGGTGCATGGTTTATTCAGGATTGATATCTTGAATCGTGAACTGTATATATACAGTGTGGGATGTGTATGTATACTGTATACAGTATATTTGCACAAAATGTCATTACTCATCATTTTTGATTGTCCTCTGTGTATGTCATTGTATTATGATAGTAAATATGTGCAGATTTACCTTCTATTGCAATGAACAGATACAAAATTCTCTCAAAATGCATCATATGGCTCATTTAATTACAAAATGTAATAGTTAATGCAGTATGAGTCCATTTTGCCGTTTTATATGTCTTCTGATGCCTGTCTAATCATTTAATCTGTACAAGAAAACTGCACAGAACATTTGTCCTGACCCCTTATTATGCTGTCCATTTTTGTTTACTGTATTTGAACATAAAACAAACAAAAAATAACTTACCTGATTCAGTGGACTGTGAAATAAAAAGATCACAATTTTCATGCATAATGCAGATCAGTTATGAAAACGAGTGGCTTATATTGGGAAACTTTGTGTAAAAAAAGGTACTGGCAATTTTGTTTTCCAATGCTGCAGTTTTACAGCACAGTTGTAATTGTTCATTTACAGTGCACTTGTCAATTTTATAGTATTACTTGCAACCAAAAAATGCCAGTAATAATGTAAAATATTCAGCATTTTTTACAGTGTAGTGTAAACTGTATATGCACCTGACAGACCCCCTTGTTTTTCGTGATTTTACAATCGCTGAATCCAATGCAAAATCAACAAGAAGTCGAAATTTTTTGCGATCCTGCAAAATTCTTAATTTAAATGCAAAACATATTGCAAAAAATGTAAATAATCTCATAAAACATCTAATTCATTCATTTATTCATCTGGGGTCACCACAGCGGAATGAACCGCCAACTTATCCAGCATATGATTTACGCAGCGGATGTCCTTCCAGCCGCAACCCATCACTCGGAAACCTATACACACTCATTTGCACACATACACTACGTACAATTTAGCCTAGCCAATTCACCTGTAATGCATGTCTTTGGACTGTGGGGCGAAACCGGAGCACCCGGAGGAAACCCACACGAACGCAGGGAGAACATGCAAATTCCACACAGAATCGCCAACTGACCTAGCCGAGGCTCGAACCAGCGACCTTCTTGCTGTGAGGGGACAGCACTACCTACTGCGCCACTGCATTGCCCAACATCCAATTCCAAACCATATAATTAAAATTATATTTATTTCAGTTTGCAACTAATTGTTTTACATGACTTATAGACGTTGCATACCCAGCTCATGTGATGTATTTGAGTGTCTCTCGAAAAATGACGTCATATCTGCACCCTGAGTAAGCAGACGTGGATGAAGCATGAATGATTTATATGTGAAGTCAATGCAATGAAGGGATTAGACATCCTCTGGTGGAAATTGGGCGTTTTGTGCGTTTGACGCACTTCAGACAGCAAAAGAAAGAGGGAGAAAACATCTAACAAGCGGAACAATGGAACAGACAGAAAAGCAAGCCGTTTACAATGATGGATATTGGTTCAAGGATGACGGCCGCTGAACATGACCGAATTGAAGGACATTGTTTGTGCTTTACATGTATGGCTGGTATTATGATGTGCATCAAATCAATAAATGATTTTGCTTAACTCTTTTCCTTCAGTTAACGAGAGAAAACGCTTTCCTGACATTGACAATTTTTACGGAAATCTGTGTTATATATATAAAAATCACCCAAAAAAGTGTGTGTGTGTGTGTGTGTGTGTGTGAATGTGAGAGTATATGGCTGTTTCCCAGTACTGGGTTGCGGCTGGAAGGGCTTCCATTGTATAAAACATATAGTTGGGGGTTCATTACGCTGTGGCGACCTCTGATAAATAAGGGACTAAGCTGAAGGAAAATGAATGAATGAATGAATGAATGAATGAATGAATGATTGTCAATGATGAATTAGCCTTATCAAAACATCTATGCATGCTGCTCCTGAAATTTGTTTATCAAGCATCTCTTATGCAAATATCTTTTGCAGGGGTCCCCAAACTCATTCTGGAGGGCTGGTGTCCTGCATACTGTAGTTTAGCTCCAATTTGCTTCAACACACCTGACTGGAAGTTTCTAATATACCTAGAAAGAGCTTGATTAGCTGGTTCAAGTGTTGTTTAATTGGGGTTAGAACTAAAATATGTAAGACACCAGCTCTCCAGGACAGAGTTTGGCCAGCCCTGATCTATTGCTTAAATCAGGAGTGCCCAATTCTGTTCTTGGAGATCTACCTTCCTACAGAGTTCAGCTGCAACCTTGATGAAACGCACCTGTCTTTAATTACCATGTGCACCTTCAGATCCTACTTAAGCTGTGGTCACACTCGAGTTTGAGCTTGCGAAATTCTGTCATACGGCACTGTGAAAAGGGGCGGGATTAAACAAGATGATTAGACATTTAAAAAGTCAGCGATTGCTCCATATTTTAAATTCCTGTCCGGAGAGGTGATGTTTTGATTCTCGATTGGTCTCACGCAGTCAGTTGATGCAATTTTGCAGGTCAGAGTTCACCAAGCTTGAACTTTCCAACACAGCGATCTGCGAAACTTGACGCACGACCTTGCGTTTCCGGTCTGATGCATTCACGTGCGTATGAATGGAAGTCTATGAGGAGAAAAGATCAGTGCGACCGCAGCTTTAGTCGGTTTAGTTGTTTTTGGTCAAGGTTAGATCTGAACTCTGCAGGAAGGTAGATCTCCAGGAACAGGATTGGGCACCCCTGGCTTAAATCATACACAAATATGTCTTAAAAGTATTTTGTGATTATGATTTTTCAGAAATGTCCAGTCCACTAGAGCGGGTTGTTGCTCAAAAGAAGGAGGCGATTGAAGCAGTGATGGAGATGTTTGAGAGAGGAGCCGAGGTGTTGGCCAGCGCTGTTGGAGGACTGAGTCCACTTTTTGAAGCTGCAGCTCCCGTCCTCAAACTCGTCCTCAATAATGTAGAAAGCAAGGAGGTCATATATGTCAAAGATCAGTTTCTAGTCGTGAGGAGCAAACTAGACGTCCTCTCATGTCAGCTGCAGGACATTGACTCTGAGATAAGGAGGAGACGCCTGGACACTCAGTTCTTCTCTGTGGAGGAAAATCTGCGCAACCAGTTTAGAAAATACATTGACATTCTGGAGGCCAAACCGGAGTATAAGGAGGTCAAAAAACGCTTGTTTTTAGAGCATTTTTTCATAACGGGTGGAGAGAAGAATCTGTGTGTGCTTTACGATGCTGTGATGGGGAACAGCACATTTGGGGAGCCAATCCTGGAGGTTGTGGAGCAATACGAGGCCAGAAACAGAAGAGTCCTGGAAGATTTCTGCGTCCGGCTGAAGCAGCTGCTCTGTCTGGGAATAATCGCTCTGCTGGGATATTGTTTCCTCACTCAGGGAGAAGAAGCAGAGCAGGAGAAGATCCAAGAGTGGAGCACCAAGATCCAGGAGATCGAGACCAAAATGAAGGAAAGCATTGAGAAATGTGTGCAATCATTCCCGGAGCAAGCTGAACTAGACATCAAGAGGCTCCTGAAGGAAAAAGAGGAAGCAAACCTTCAGGAAACGGCAAGAGAACTGCTGGACTTCCTGGTCAAGAAGTTCGACTGGGTTTGCTGGTCCATCAGAGTCATCAGCAACATGGGCAAAATTAGCAACTTGAGAGCCGGACAGAACTTTCAGTGTGTGTCTGGACAGAAATATTTAGACGTTTCTCAAGTAAACGACACACACCTGGTGGTCTCGTACTGCAGTGACCCTCAGCCGGTGCCCAATGAGAGCATCAAACAGATGATGGAGGGTCCTGCCAGGAAAGGAGACGCTAAAGCTGTGGTGGAGCTACTGGAGAAGCAGTTAGCAGGGTTTCTGGTTCACGCCGTCAGTCGACACAAGGAGAGCTTCACTCTGTCCAGCTTTCCAGAAGAATGTCACTACTGGGAGAAACATAAGAACGTCAATGTGTGCGTGCATTCAGAGTAGATGTAACTCATATACAGTATCTAACACTTATTTGAAATGCAGTACACAAATACAGTACAGTTTCACAGATACACTTTTACTTTATTCTTGATTGAAGATGTAGCTACTGCCTATCCAAATAAAACTGTAAATGTTGATGTTAATAATTTGTTAAGCTCTATAAAATAAATACATAAAGCAGCTGTATGTGGAATTTAGAAAGCCTTAATGTTTGTGACACCAGTGGCCATTCACTGAACTGTACACAGCAACTTAATCTAGAATAGGCATTGGAAATAAATACCTTATCCAACATTTTTGTGAAATGTAAAACACGTCGCTCCGCATATGTTTCACTGCATGTTTCAGATGACAAGTCCATTAGAGGGTGCTGTCTACATTTATTCTGAAATGCAGTTTGTTGAACTGTGGCTGCATCCGAAATCGCCAACTACTCAGTAGGTACTACATTTGAATCTGAATTTACTATTCGACCATTAGAAGAGTACGCTCGTATGAATGGAGATTGGATGTATACAACCGTCACTTTGTCATTATCATGTGACCTACGCCTGTCAGTTGCGTCGCTTCACTCCCATTCATGAATTCTCTCGAGTATCATCATAAGATGATAAGCATAGCGTCCATCGGATGCACACTTCAGAATCTTGGCGGAAGTAGTAGGTCATCCGGGTATTTCGGTATTTCTCGCATACAGTTTTTCGAATACTATGAATTCGGACATACTACTCAGCTCACATACTGTTTTTAGTGTACTATATAGTATGGAAGTATGCAATTTCGGATGCATGTTTCAGATACATTCCTTCTTTTACACATCCACAAAAAGGCATGGCTTTTCATACAGATCACTTTGCAAACTCCTGACCCTTCCCTTCCCTTCCCTAATAGTGTTTTCAAAAAAGCAAAGATAGAAGAAATGTGCTCTGCAACCACATAGATTTACCTTGATTTTACATTACTTTTATGTCTTTTGTGGAAGTGTGCTTCACCAGACTTAAACCTGGGCAATGTTTAAAAGTGAAAATTGAGTTACCAAGTAAACTGACCATGCTAGAAAGGTTGTCCTTATAGAGATAGACTGGTGAGGCAAACATTCATTCATTTTCCTTCAGCTAAAGGCCGGCTCACACTGCGATTTTTTTATAATGCTGAACGATTGTAGCATGTCAGACTGCATGAACATGGCACCCATGTCACACTGTAAGCACTCAGCTGTCATAATGTCAAACTGAAGGACAATGAAAACGCGCAAAACACAGAAGAAAACTCGACGTTTGACGTCATCCACCCTTGAAACTTTCACTATCCCTCATTTTGAAATGATTCCTCATAGCAAACGTAAACAATCTGTAGCGGCAATTTTGCACACGTGTCTCAATAATAAAACCAGGGAGAATTTTGCCATCTCCCAGCGGTCATTTGAATTGTCTCATGGATTGCGTCATCAGATTTGGCGCTCCTATTGGTTCTTAGATTGAGCCCCAACCCAGTACTGGGAAACACACACACACACTATGGCCAATTTAGTTTATTCAGTTCACCTATACTGCAAGTCTTTGGACTTGTGGGGGAAACCGGAGCACCCGGAGGAAACCCACGCGAACACAGAGAGAACATGCAAACTCCACACAGAAATGCCAACTGGCCCAGTCCGGACTTGAACCAGCGACCTTCTTGCTGTGAGGCAACAGTGCTAGCCACTGAGCCACCATGCCATCTCAGGCAAACACACTCAATTACAAATCATATGCATTGTTAAGTTGTTTTGTAGTATTTCTTTAGTGTTGTGCAAAGAACTGCACGATTATTCATCGAAAATTTGCCCCTGTAAATATTATTAGAGGGAAAAAGGAACAAAACCTGTTGGTGTTATACCGACCCCTAGTTTTGACAAGAAACATTTGTTGAAGTATGAATTTACGTTTCACAAAAATGAACACCGAAACATGTTTTTTCCAATGAGTGTGTGTTGTCTCAATCGGACTTATATACTCACAGTAAAAGTTTGTTTTGGTGTTTTTTGGCATTGATATATCCAGCCATACTAAAAAAGAAATAAGTAAACAACTAAAGGAACAAGATTCATAATGTAATATTCACTTGGAAAATATTCACAGTGACAGGAGGCCTAATAATTTGTTTTCAAGTGTGTGTCCGAACAAAATATGTTTACTATTTGTGCTTTATCATTGCATCATGTAATAATTTATAACTGAATGTCTATCTGAAACGTTCCCTTTAAGATGTTTAAAAGAAAAAGGCTGCAAATATGTTACAATGTTATGCACTATAAAGAAGTGCTGTGTAGTTATAAAAATGAAAACAGTGAGTCTGGAGAAGACTGACAAAGAAAAGTGCTTCTCCATCCTGCCTGCATGATAATAACATAAGCTGACAGCGTCTGTTCCTCGTCAGATATTAAAAAGCCCACGGCAGGAAGTTAATGCACATCCTGATGTCAGACTGAAACACACACTTTAAAAATTCATCTTGCTTCATGTTGTTCACTAATTTTAAGGCTGAATTTAAGATTCATATGTTGCAATTGAATATTTAATTAATTTATTTATTAATTAATTAATTTATTTATTTATTAATTTAGATTAGTAGTTTAGTAGTTACTAACAACATAAACTGTGCAATTTATACGAGCTGAATTTAAACAAACAAATTAAATTTAGTCATGTTCAACTTAATTTGTTAACTGCTTAAAAAATGGTAAATCCAAGGAATTATCTTTCAATATTTTTTTTCAGTGTACATGATATTTATCAATAATCAATCAGCAATCAATCATAGTTAACTATTTTAAAGTTTGGATTATAACCAACCTGCTTATTATTCATTTATTCATTCATTTTCCTTCAGCTTAGTCCCTTTATTCATCAGGGATTCCTCACCGCCAACATTTTACACAGCAGATGCCCTTTCAGCTGCAACCCCAATACTGGAAAACACCCATACACTCATTCACACTCATACACTACGGCCAATTTAGTTTATTCAATTCACCTATAGCGCATGTCTTTGGACTTGTGGGGGAAACCGGAGCACCCGGAGGAAACCCACGCTAACACGGGAAGAACATGCAAACTCCACACAGAAACGCCAACTGACCCAGCTGGGACCTGAACCATCAACCATCTTGCTGTGGGGCGACAGTGCTGGGCAAAGATTAATCACGATTACTCGCATCCAAAATATTTTTTTTTACATAATATATATGTGTGTATGATGACACGGTGTCTCAGTAGCTAGCACTGTCGCCTCAAAGCAAGAAGGTCACTGGTTTAAGTACCAGTTGCTGGATATGTTCATTATGTATGGTCATTACACTGTGGCGACCTCTGATGAATAAAGGGAATACACACACATACATAAAAACAAAACTATACAACATTTTTTGTCACCTAGTTATTTAAATTCATATATGGTTTGTATCATGCACATATACAGTAAGTCTGAATTATTACCCCCCCTGAATTATTAACCCCCGTTTATTTTTCCCCTCCAACTTCTGTTTAACAAAAAGAAGACATTTCTAAACATAATAGTTTTAATAACTCATCTCTAATAACTGATTTATTTTATCTTTGCCATGATGACAGTAAATAATATTTGACTAGATGTTTTTCAAGACACTTCTATACAGCTTAAAGTGACATTTAAAGGCTTAACTAGGTTAATTAGGTTAACTAGGCAGGTTAAGGTAATTAGGCAAGTTATTGTATAACAATGGTTTGTTCTGTAGACTATCGAAAAAATATATAGCTTAAAGGGGCTAATAATTTTGACCTTAAATTGGTGTTTAAAAAATTAAAAACTGATTTTATTCTTGCCGAAATAAAACAAATAAGACTATCTCCAGAAGAAAAAATATTATCAGACATACTGTGAAAATTTCCTTGCTCTGTTAAACATAATTTGGGAAATATAAAAAAAAAATTATAATAATAAATTCAAAGGGGGGCTAATAATTCTGACTTGAACTGTATATTTTACATTTGAATATGAATAACCATTTTCTCAAATATATACATGCATGTGTGTATTTATATATGCAAAATAAATATACACAGTACACACACATATATTATGTCAAAACTAAATTATTTTGGATGCGATTAATCGCAATGAATCTTTGCCTAGCACTAGTTATATTACTTTAACTTATAATAAAATATAAGATAACTTATTATTCAAAATACACAAGACTTAATTGTAGTGTAATCTAAGCTGAAATTACTTTGATTCAACTTGAAAATCAGCAACTGTTTTTTTTTTTTTACAATATATCAGACAAAACTTCTTCAATTAAACATACATTATATAGTTTATTCAATTTACAATTCTGTAATCCCATTCACAGATATTCTATACGTACTGTAACAAACCCATAAATCATACATTTAGGCCTAAATATTTTTTGGAGCGAATAATAAATTGATTTTCATTCTTCTGTTTTGTGTACAGTTGTTCAGATTAAAGTGATTTACAAGCGATTGTTCACATTTATTGCTATTAACTCGCTGAAGTGGACACATATAGCACTCAAAGCCACGTCTAATTAAATTACTGCTTTTGTCCATAAGTCAGCAGTTTCTGGCTGGAGGCTGCAGGAATAGAGGGTGAGTAACCTTTCAGGATTAATATAAGACCGGCGAGCTCCAGACTGCTGTTATCAGCTCTACACGTCCACAGAGTGAATAAACTCATTTTACACTCTGAAGGGTTTAATCTGTATATATGATTCTGCTGTCCAGCCAAAATTATTCGCCTCCTGTGATTTTTTTTTCCTTTTTCAAATATTTTCCAAATGATGTTTAACAGAGTTTTATTTTGGCTAGAATAAAAGCAGTTTTTAATTTTTTAAAAAGCATTTTAAGGTCAATATTAAGCAATATGATTTATCGATTGGCCACAGAACAGTCTATCATTATACAATGACTTGCCTAATTAACTTAGTTAAGCCTTTAAATGTCACTTTAAGCTGAATACTAGTATCTTGAAAATACCTAGTAAAATATTATTTACTGTCATCATGGCAAAGATAAAATAAATCAGTTATTAAAATTTTGTTATTAAAACTATTATGTTTAGAAATGGGCTGAAAAAAAATCTCTCCTTCTATTAAACAGAAATTAATATAAAGAAAGAAATATACAGGGGGGCTAATAATTCAGGAAGACTACTAATTCTGCTTTCAACTGTATTGCTATAGAAAAAAACACACAGTGTTTTACCTATACAGACTGCTGAGATGGTGTTCAGCTAACAAAATTAGCATTATTAATTAATGGAAACAGACTGACCTTTTATTTATTTATTTTTACCATATAGAAAATAAATGGGGGATCAATACGCTCTCAGAAATATACAAAAGCTGTCACTGGGGCTGGACCTTTTCAAAAGCTGTATGTTCACCAAAATAATGCTGGGTTATTTCAACCCAAAAATGAGTCAAATGTGGACAAAAGCAACTGCTATAGGTTACATTTTTTTAATTAAATTAATTGACCATAAATTAATTAACCCAATGCTTTGGACTGTACTTTTTTTTTTTCCAATTTTGGGTTGTAAAAATAACCCAGCATTTTTAGAATAAAAGCTCTACATTTGTACTAATATACTATACACTGTAAAAATTAAAGGTTCCTGGAGGCACTTTTTGGGGTTCTTCACATTGCCACGCCGGCGGAACCCTCTAAAGAACCTCTAGGCACCATTTCAAAAGGGGCAGTTCATCAATCTCATTTTCTGGTCTCCACAATTGTCCTATTTAATTATGACGAAAAAAATCTCTTGGTTCCTTTAAGTGCTAGCTTTTAGAAGAGAGATCCATCCGGAACCATTATAAAAGTTTATAGATTTTAGAGTAACTCTTTTTTGAAATTTGAGTTCCTCCAATAACTTTCAAAGTGCTTCGAGGTCTTAGTGCAAGGAAACAGTGACTCCAGAACCTCAGTATTGACAAAAAGTGCTTGTAGGATCCCAGTTACAGCAAAAGGGTCCTGCAAGTACTGAAAAGACTGTCAGTGGTTCCTCAAGGAACCCCTTTTTGAGAGAAAGAGCTTTAAGGCACTTAAAATACATTTTGAAGTTCCTTGAGTACTCAACAGGTTACTTGAAGCACCTTTACTTTTTACAGTGTAGTAATATGCTGTATAATAGTAATAAGTACCACCCTAGCAGCTGCTTTTGTATCTTTATTTCATAGACTCATTATCATTCATAAATATATGGAGGAGAGATTCAAGTAAAATTATAATTACCATTTTTTATATAATTGTATAGAACATTTTTATACCAATTTGTTAGTTTGGTATTATTGATACTAGTATAGTTTTCTTTATTAATATTGAATTACATTTAATATTTGATATAATTTACTTAATTTTATAGTTATTTTGTTCTTTATATAAAGTTCTAAACTAGAAAAATAAAATTAAATGTTGGCTTCGTAAATATATGAAAGAGGCAAAGAGACAAAGAACTGGCAAGATGATTACCTCCTTTAAAGTACACCGACCAGTTTTCGTTTGTTGATGTGATGTTCGGCATAAAGCCAACAGAATCTCCTGTATTCATTAGCGGTCGAGGATTCTGTCCTGGTTGAAGAAATTGATCCATGTGGCCTCTATGTCTGAAAAAAGTTTACAGTGCGGATTAGTCTGTTACTAAACAAAAAACAAAGTTATTGTTTTGTTTTTAATTCAGTATTTATAGTTTTAAATTTCAGTATCCATTCAGTCATAACTCGAGTTTTGCGGTAAAATTATACATTTAAAATAATGACATTTATGGTGGTTAAAATAAAAAACAATAAATAAATAAAATAAAAGTAAAATGTTGTCGTGGACATTGTGCTGGCAGATGGCGCTAAAAACACGTCGAAAAGATGACGTTAATTTGAAAAAAAAAAATGACGGTCAGAGGATATTGTTCAAAACATTTTCCCTGTCAAAAACCTCTTAAAGAAATAAATTGGGATCAGATTTTGATCAAATTGCTCCTTTTGTCAGAATAACGTTGAAACTCTTCCTCACTTACTTTAGTCATGCAACTATGTGTCCCAATTTTGGCAAGATGTTAATTTATCTCAAATATTTAAAAAAATATATTTTTGTTTTTTAAATGCAAAATCTAATGTCTAATAAACATTATTCCATTTAATGTAGATTTTATATTCATAAATTTACATTTTCAAAGTTTGCAGCATTTATGCAAGAGATTAAAAATTACTTAAATTCCAGATTCACTTACCAAGAAAGCACTCAAAACATACAATTTGCATGACCTATAATATTACTATTCTATTGAATCTGTTATCTTTTTTTATTTTTCCCTCTTCTCTCTCAATTTCTTGATGTATTCTATCCTCAGATCAAATAACCAATTGATATTTATTTGTTTTTGTTTTGATTTCTGTTTTTTGTTTATCACTCTGGCTTTTTTGCTTTATTGGTACCATAATCTAATGATTATTATTGCCAAATGTGTCTATCTGTTATACAATAAACATGTTATGAACATGAACCACAGAGTGTCATTCAGTAGCCTATTTAAAAGGACAGTTTAACCAAAAACGTTCTGCTTTACCTAAAAGTAGAAATCTGGAAACCAAGTAAAGGAAAAACAAATACTATGGGTGTCAATGGTTACTATCTTCAGAATATCTGCTTTTGTGTTTAACAGTAACTCAAACTGGTTTGTCACACATAAAGATTGAGTAAACGATGACAGAACTTTAAATTTTTAGTTGAACTATCCCTTTAAAACTGTTCAAATGAATACTTCAACCATCTGAAGGCTGACTTTACCTACATCTTTGATGTTATATAATGAAAATATAGGCCCAACCTACTCTAGCAAAGTCAATATCAATATTTAATAAACCAATAAGTGATTTTACGAAGCCCAACATCATAGTAGAGCCAGGGGCAGTGGATCAATCCCATGATGCCTCACTCTGGCTGCATCTGCCAATCACATCCCGAGTTAATGACATTACCTATTCACCAGAGTGGACCATCGACCTGATCCTGGCCTTAAGTGGCCTGATCTGATAAAAAGCATTAAAACATTTGTACTGACACACACCAGCTCGGTCTCAGCACTGGATTTATCCTCAGATGTGCCTTTTATTAGACCCTCAGAATATGTAGGTTACCTCATGGCGAACGCTCCGGTTTTGAAATGCTCATTAATTTCTAGTTGACTGTTAATCAGCATGTTATTCTCGGTCTGCTTTTAAGACACGTCAGCTCTCTGGAATCTGTGTCTGTCTCGTTGTTTTCTCTCTCATGGTGAGATAAGCTCAAGTTTGCACTGTTGACTCTAAACAGTGTGAGCGTCTCTGCAGTATATCAGACTGTCTGTTCACCTCCTCTTTTACTAATCTGATTCATTCCCACAAGAGAAGAGTCTCATTTCTTGTAATAATAAAACAAGGTTTCAATAAATTTTGAAGTAAAAGGGATAGATCAAGCAAATAAAATAAGATTTACTCACTATTTACTCACCCCCAAGTGGTTTCAAACCTTTATGAGTTTCTTTCTTCTATAGACCATTTTGAGGGATGTAAAAATAAACAATGATCCCAGCGTATTTCCTGTTTTTCATCCTTAATTTCAACAGCTTCTGAGAATCCAAAAAAAAACAAAGAAACATTGATAAATAATATTATGATAGCTGTTTTAACATTAGTTTATGATTGAATTGCCTCTTGTTACAGTTTTGAAATAGTTTGATAACATGCAGGAAATGTTCATGGGCCAATGACATCAGCACATTGAAATGGTCTATGGAACACACACACAAAACAAGAGATTTTGAAGAATGCTGGAAACCTGTAACCAGTGTTGGGGGTAATGCACTAAAAGTTACACCAGTTACATTATTATAGAACTTTTCTAAATAACAAGTAATGTATCATTCATTTATTTCTTTTCGGCTTAGCCTTTTATTAATCAGGGGTCGCCACAGCGGAATGAACCGCCAACTTATCCAGCACATGTTTTACGCAGCGGATGCCCTTCCAGCCGCAACCCATCTCTGGGGAACATCCATACACACTCACTCATACACTACAGACAATTTAGCCCTCCCAATTCACCTGTACCACATGTCTTTTGACTGTGGGGGAAACCGGAGCAACCAGAGGAAACCTACGCGAACGCAGGGAGAACATGCAAACTCCACACAGAAAAGCCAACTGGCCCAGCCGAGGCTCGAACCAGCGACCTTCTTGCTGTGAGGCAACAGCACTTCCTACTGCGCCACTGCGTCACCTTAAGTAAAGTATTACTTAAAAAAACATAAGTAAAAATATAAGAGTTACTTTTTAAAATATGTAATGCAAGTTACTTTTTAGTTTAGTTAATTAGTTTATAAAAATAAATCGCTGATTTAAATGAGCGTAGTCACATTTTATCCCACACTCAATGAGAAAATGCAGGAACAGACAGAAACCAAGATGGCAGAGCCACATTTCTGCGATGGAGGTTTTCTCATTATTCTGAATGGATCGAAGAAAGGGTAAAGGGGATTATAGTCTCAATGGCCAGTGATTTTACTTTACTAATAAGACAAAAAGTAGTAAACAAATTGCTTTCATTAATCTGTATATATGGCATATAACTTGAGGCTCAGGAAGCTCTCAGAAGATAAGATTATCCTACATGAATATTTTTTGGTGTGTGTTTTTTAAGGTAAATGTAGGTGTAGGCTATATGGTGCATTGTTGATTGCAGAGCTCCTTTATACTTTTAAAAAATAAAGAAAAATCCTGTAAGCCAGGTCAGAAAAAGTAAAAGCAAATGTAACTCAAAAGTAACGTAACACATTACTTATAAAAAGTAACTCAGTAACACAACTAGTTACTTTTTTGGGGAGTAACCCAATATTGTAATGCATTACTTTCTAAAGTAACTTTCCCCAACATTGCCTGTAACCATTGACTTCCACAGTAAGAAAAACAAATAATATGGATTAGGGCTGCACAATATATCATTTGAGCATGATATCGCAATGTGTGTATCCGCAACAGTCACATCGCAGGATTAGATAGTTTATTAAAGATTAAAGGATATTCATATTTTTTATACAATGATGACCATGTTATTTTACATTTGATTGTTCAATTTTAGTATATGGATACTGTTAGACTCTCCAGAAAACCATAGAGCACTGTTTATTTCACTTTTATCTTTGGTCCATAGTATTTATATTCGTGTAATTTATTATAATTTATGCAAACGCATCACATAGAAAAAGATTTGATCATTCCAATCATCCAATCTATCAAAATTAATCAAATCTATTCAAATAGAGCTATTCAATTCATCAGGTGAAATTATATTCATATATATAAAAAAAGCTTTGAATAATCACAGAAAAAGTGTATAAGAAAGAAAAAAGTATTGTAAATCAATGGCCTTGAAGTCACCATATATGGTTCTTACGCTGATAAATGGTTCAAATGATGTAAAAATGACTAAAAATGCACTAAAACAGGTTTATAATTATAAAAAACAGTAAGATACACGTTAAGTATGATCGCTAGACTGTTTTGACATTTATTTATTCACACTTTTTATTAGTGCAGTATCAGTAATCGATTCCTAAAAATCAGTTATGCAGATACTTTAATTATTGGTGCAGAAGTTCTGGGCAGAAATTTATATCTGGCAGCTGGCACTGGCATACAACATACTATTACACAACACTTGCATTTCTCTAAAACACATAAAACACACATTTCCCCACCCCTACCAGATTGATGCCATCTTGTGGGTCTCTACAGAAATGCACCCAATAACACCATTACATTACTGTGTGTGTGTGCAGCAAAAATAAGTGATGTTCAAAAATCTATTGCACGTGAACTTCTTGTTTGCATAAATGAAGTCAAAAGTTTGGGATAAGTATTATTATTATTATTATTATTAAATTTTCTTTCAGCTAAGTCCCTTTATTAATACGAGGTCGCCACAGTGGAATGAACCGCCAATTTATCCAGCATATGTTTTTTACGCAGCGGATGCCCTTCCAGCCGCAACCCATTTCTGGGAAACATCTACACACACTCACCCACCCACACACATACACTACGGACAATTTAGCCTTCCCAATTCACCTGTACCACATGTCGCATCAGCTCATTTTTAAATAAGTAGTTTGAACAGACAGCAAACCTTTTTTTTGGGTGCATGTTAGTGCTGTACTGCACTGCATTTCACACTTATATTAAATGCATGGTATATTAATATCCATCGATAAAACTAACGCTAACAAACAAAATGCAATTTGAAACCGGCGAGCCTTTTGGCTAAAGCACACACTGATATCTAGTTTAACAGGAACTGGCTAAACAAAGGTCAAATGGGAGGAGAGGACAGTGGATTCCAGCGAACTTTATCTCTGGACTGGAAAAGCTTATTAAAGACTCATTGTATTTCACATTGTTATTTGCTTGCAATTAATCTTGAAATCACTTCCAGATCCCAGATGCTCTTTATCTTTCTGCTGAATAGTAAATGTGATGCATAAATCACTTACCGCATGTCTTTGGACTTTTGGGGGAAACCGGAGCACCCGCAGTGGCAACGCAGTGGCGCAGTAGGTAGTGCCGTTGCCTCACAGCAAGAAGGTCGCTGGTTCGAGCCTTGGCTGGGTCAGTTGGCATTTCTGTGTGGAGTTTGCATGTTCTCCCCGTGTTGGCGTGGGTTTCCTCCGGGAGCTCCGGTTTCCCCCACAAGTCCAGAGACATGCGCTATAGGTGAATTGGGTAAGCTAAAATTGTCCATGAGTGTGTATGGATGCTTGCAGCTGGAAGGGCATCCGCTGCGTAAAACATATGCTGGATAAGTTGGCGGTTCATTCCGCTGTGGTGACCCCAGATTAATAAAGGGACTAAGCCGTTATATTCACCAAGAATGATCAATAATACAATAAAAACAGTAATGATTTGAATATTATATACAATTTCAGCTCATTTTTTATTTAAATAAATTTTAAAATGCAACTATTTCTGTGATGAAAAGCTGCATTTTATGTCAGGAGTCTTTATCTGCTGTTCAAGCAACTTTTGCTGTTCTTATCAATGTTGAAAACACACTCAAAACGATTACTTTTGTTGCTTGTTCAAACTACTTATTAAGAATAAGTTGAAACAAAATAATTCTTAAGATTTTTGAGGGGAGACAATTTTTTATGTTCATTCCACTTAAATTTGTAAAAACGATTATGTTAAGTTGATTTGTGCTGGGTCAACATGAAGGAATTGGGGAACCCAGCATTTATTATGGTGCAGTTTCTGCTATTGCTGAAACTGTAATACTTTTTTAATTCCAGGATTCTTTGATGAACAGAAATATCAACAGAACCGGATTTATTTGAAATGGAAATTGTACATGAAATAAATGACAGATTTATTTAGTGTGCTAAATAAAAGTTGTCGATTTCTGTTGCAGTTTTCTTCAAACTGCACTAAAACAACAGGGAGACTGTGATTAAGTTGCATTGCACTGGTATCTGCTCTTTGTTATGCTCTCTCCCGGTGGTTATTTATTTTAGGATGCAACTTTAATCATCTCAATGTGAAGGCCAAGAGCGTGAGAAAGCAGACGAAGGAAATAAAAACAGAGAAAACAAGATGGGAGAAAATCTGCTTAATACGATAAAACAGGAACCTTAAAATTAAAAGAAAAACTTTTTAAATATTTCATGGCTTATATGCTCTCACAAAAGAAAAAACAAACAAACATTTGTCCATGTGTAAATAGATCAATGCTGGTCTACTTAGGGGCCACCCTAACCTTGAATTAAAAAAATCCTCAAAATGACCCCTTTATCTGTTCATTTAGAGCAGTTTCATTGTAAACAATCATTAATAATAAAAACAATGTAAGTAATACAATAAAAAAGGAAACTGTAAATGATAGAATCATTCATTCATTTATTTTATTGTCAGCTTAGTCCCTTTATTAATCTGGAGTCTCCACAGCGGAATGAACCGCCAATTTATCCAGCATTTGTTTTATGCAGCGGATGCCCTTCCAGCCGCAACCCATTACTGGGAAAATTATAGAATTAATAAAAATGAAATAAATAAACAAATAAAAACAAATAAAATGATCAATTTAATCTATTAAATATAACAGCCTAATAAACAAATACTGAATTTAGTGATCAAACCTGAAAACACACTTACCGTATGAATACAGTTTTGTCTTTGATTTCACCTCTTTTTCCCCACAGTTAAAACTGTAAAAAAAAAAATCGTATTTGTTTTTACAAATTTAAGTGGATTGAACAAAGCTGTTAACTTTATACCTATTATTAAAAGAGAAAAATCAAGAATTGTGTTGTTTCAGCTCATTTTTAAATAAGTAGTTTGAACAGTCAGCAAACGTCTTTTTTGGGTGCATGTTAGTGCTGTACTGCACTGCATTTCACACTTAAATTAAATGCGTGGTATATTAATATCCATCGATAAAACTAACGCTAACAAACAAAATGCAATTTGAAACCGGCGAGCCTTTTGGCTAAAGCACACACTGATATCTAGTTTAACAGGAACTGGCTAAACAAACAGTGTCAAATGGGAGGAGAGGACAGTGGATTCCAGCGAACTTTATCTCTGGACTGGAAAAGCTTATTAAAGACTCATTGTATTTCACATTGTTATTTGCTTGCAATTAATCTTGAAATCACTTCCACTTCTTTATCTTTCTGCTGAATAGTAAATGTGATGCATAAATCACTTTATAACCAAAATCATGTTTAACCGTTATCAGGGGAGGGGAATTTTAAACCTGCATGGTTAAATATTAACAATAATATAATAAACTGCTCTTTTCCAATTGCCGTTTTACCTACACATAATTTAGTAACCACCCTAAATTAGAGATCATTCAAAAGCTTAAATTTAAAACTCAAACATTGTGTGGAAAGTGTACTTCAAATTATTTTAGCAAGCTCCTCCATCCAGTGTGCTTTGTCAAGTTGTTTTGGAGAGGTCTGACAATTAAGAATTCATATTTGATTTCTGTTTAATGTATGTGACATTATGTAGCTATTTTTGTATTTGAACTGTGGGGGTGGGGGGATGGGTGCGCAACGTATTTGAGGACTGGGTGGGAGACACACGATTTCTGGGAGATTATCTTTCGTTTGTGGGCATGGGGGAGTCTCTATGCATTTGAGGGAGACTCCCGGATCTTCCAGGAGACTTGGGATGTCTGCTATAGCGAACAAAGTTTTAAAACTACAAAAAAATACATACAGGCTAGTGAGATCACAAATGCTTCAGGTTACATGCATTCACTATGCACATACACCCCGTGCAGCAACGGGGCATGGCCAGAAGCGCTGTAAGATTACAGCAGAGAAAGCTAAAATGGCGTCCAAATGCTGCTATTTCCACAGAGCCTCTTCTGTTTCTGTATTTGGGCTTCCAATGGACACGATACAAAGACAGAAGTGCTTACACTTACACATACAATTTATATAATATAATTGAAATATAATTTAATAGAATCGAATAAAAAAAGAGATAGCTAGCATTTCACAAAGGAGAACTTCCAGAATCTCTCCTAGTTCAGTGCTGGATTCGGCTAAAACCTCCTCAAAGAAGGAGCAGCTCCAACCATAATAGACGAAGCTGTGGATTATGAGCCACAACCAGTCAGTACTTTTATTTGTTAAAATTTATCCATTACATGCACAGTTGGTAGCATTAACGGTATGTTGTAGCAAGGACATAAACAAGGATGTAAACAACGGCAAATGCTGTTTGGCACTGCTAACGATTTAGTTACAAATTCATATTAATCAGTCAAACTGCTGCAAACACCCACAATCTTCACCAGCGCTGCAGTGTCTCAATGACGACACTTTCCCTGCATTCTACATCTCAAATAAGGAACTCGCAAAAGATATGAGAACAATTCATATTACTTACACATGCTTATTCCGAATATATGTCTCCATTTTCTGTCTGATTCAGGCTCAAACTGATACAGCTAACAGCCGCTCTGACTGACAGTGTTTACACAGCACAATAGTGCATGCTTGTAGGAGCGTGACGCTTTTCCTGGTGACGTGGAGCCGATCTGCAAATCACAGCACATTATATTAGCTGACCAATCAGAGCCTCTTGAGGGCGGGCTTTCAGAGGAACTAGGAAATATGACAGTCGCTTTCATGTTCGCTGAGTAGCTGTATATAATTAAAGTCAGATATATGAAAAAAATTACGTGATTTTCTACAAATGAAGCATGAGCACACATTGCTTTGCATCTTATAAACACAACCAAGCCTTAAAGGGCACCTATTTTACCCTTTTTCCAGATTAAATATAAGTCTTTTGTGTCTCCAGAATGTGTCTGTAAAGTTCAGCTCAAAACACCCATCAGATTATTTATTATACCTTTCAGAATATTGGAATTTTCTGCTCTGAACACAATGTAGCTGTATTTGTGGTCTGTGCCTTTAGTTCTCCCTGCCCACTGTTCCCACGTGCCTGTAAGAGTGTGCCTCATTCTCCGTC